>NC_140167.1:74361406-74668906 GCF_963971535.1 Notolepis coatsorum
TCTCCCTCTCCCCATTAGAATTGCAAAGTGAGCGTAATCTGAGGGATATTAGCAATTTAAATAGGCGAGGCGGCCAAGCGTCACGTTTCATTGGTGTGTGTAATGGTGTATCCAGGAATCACCCCACCCAACACCCCACCTGTCAACAGTTTATACCATCATTCACCACCAATACATACATCACAGATCGCTCTCTGACAACCCCTGCTTATGGTTGTGCGTGCCTGTGTGTGTGTGTGTGTGTGTGTGTGTGGGGGGGGGGGGGGGGGGGGCAAGATTTGAGCCTGGTTGCTAATTCTCCACATCATTGTATTACCTTGTTGTGTTGGTTTTGCATGTCTCTCTCTTTGGTTTGAAGGGAGGAGGAGGGGTTTATTATAGATCTGGTCAGATGTTGATGTTCACTAATGAGAGAAACTCAAGCTGAAGGTGTGTGTACAAGGAGTTGTTTGTGATTGAGATAAAACATAAAGTAGAAAGAGAGAGAGAGATAGAGGGATAAAGGGAGAGAGGTGGAGAGAGAGGGAAACAGATAGAAAGAGAGAAACAGTTAGAGGAAGAGAGAAACAGAAAGAGAGAGAGAAACAGATAGAGAGGGAGATAATCAGATAGAGAGAAAGACAGAGAGAGAAACAGCTAGAGAGAGAGAGAGAGAGAGAGAGAGAGAGAGAGAGAGAGAGAGAGAGAGAGAGAGGGGGGGGGGAAGAGACTCCCACTTTGATAGCAGCAAGGCAAGATCTTCCAGCATGGAGTCAGATTATGCAAACATCCCACATTGAAATCTTTAGACCCTCTTTGACAGACTTTCTTTGCACTGGTGGTATCATCCCACCCCCATCCCACCAAAACCTCATTATAAAACAACCAAACAGACCCACTCCTCCAGCTGCTGCCATCTCTTCAGTCTATCTTGCAGCCAGAGGAAAATAAATGGACTACTAATAGACGGCTCCCAGCTTCATCTGTGGTTCATGCATTCTGTGGTTCATGCAGGCTGTGATCATGCAAGGCCTTCTAATATACATTTCTCTCTCTCAGTTAAAATCGCTAGCCAGAATTAGCTCAGTATTGCAGATCAGGTCAGATCACCCCAGAGACAGACAAGAAGATAGATACCCTTCTCATCTCTGTGCGTGCAGTACAGAGATAGACCCACTGCACGCTAGCTAGCTTACCCAATGACTGTGAGTAGATACGGACCATGAGCCTAGCTCCGTCAAAAGTAATAAAATACACTTTCCAACAACTCCAAAACGGTCTTATTTACATGTTGTGACTTGTGCAGTGTTGGGACTAACGCGTTACAAAGTAACGCATTACAGTAACGAAGTTACTTTTTGCGATAAATAGTACTCTAACGCATTACTTTTCAAATTCAGTAACGCTACTTACGTTACTGAATGGTTCGTCACTGCGTTATTTGCGTTATATACGGCGTAGATTGATAGCGAGCGGTAGTGATTATTATTATTATTATTATCCTCATATCCTGTCTGCCTGGCTGCGAGGAAACGCTATGCTGGGGGCGTGTTTTGTTTACTATTCCTGAGATTCCTGACTGATAATGGCAGCGCCCAGGCAGCTACTCGCGTATTTCTCTTTTGTCGAGCGAAAAGAAAATAACGTTTTAGTTATGTCATTTGTGTTTTGGCTCAAAGATACTGGAGTATAACGTTAACTACGAGGACTCATCCAAATCCACTCGCCACCCGCGTAGAATGATACGAGGCGACACACAGCAAATGGCACGGAAAACTTTTTTCAACTACTTGGAGAGAGAATATACAGTACAACATGGAAATGAAACAAAGAAAATGTTTAAGGGGCTGCAGGACTAACTTTACATCTCGACAGACACTGGTGAGTGCAGTGATGTGAATGTAAATTAATGGAAACTCAAGTTGATCAACGCATTTCTGACTACAAATCTGCCAGGGAATCTCATCAATACTAATCAAACAATATAAATATAGTCCTTTCATGCACAATTGATATCCTAACTATTCTAACGTTGCAATGCACGATTGATATCTTAAACAACGTTGCAAGACTGTTAATGAAACGCTCCGGCGACAGATATCAAGGCTGTTCCTAACCTAGAACCTAGAACGTGCATGCGCTCAACCTAGAACGTGCATGCGCTCAACCTAGAACGTGCATGCGCTCAACCTAAACGTGCATGCGCGCAACCTCCCTGAGCAATTAGGCACAGTGCATTTCTTATTACGTCGGGACATTTGTGTTTGTGTCAGATTTGTGTTTATCTAGACCACATTGCTTAGCAGAGTTCAGTGATGTGAATGGAAACTGTCAAGTTGATCAACAGATTTTGAGTATCTGTATCTGGCTGCATGGGAGCAATTTTTTTCTTCTTCAAGTAACTAAATAGTTACTTTTCACAGTAACGCATTACTTTTGGGTGTAAGTAACTAGTAACGTAACATAGTTACTTTTTAAATGAGTAACTAGTAAAGTAACTGAGTTACTATTTTTCAGTAACTAGCACAACACTGGACTTGTGTATCTAAAAATGTAATACATTTTGCCCAATATAAGACCGTTTTTTTACAAAACAAATCATGAAAAAAGGGCGAAATTATTTCCGAGGCCAAAACTTTTAAATGTCATTATACATTCACAACAACAGATTGCGAGTGTTCCCCAAGCGAGACACCATCTTTCTCTCTGTATGTCCCTCTCCTTCTCACACACAGACGCAAACAAATAAACAACACAGGCGCATACACAGCGACAAGCGCCTGGAGAGACACAGTGACCAGTTCGCACACAGTGGCTCAAAAGTCAGGCAAGTTAACAAATAACAGAGGAGTTACAATGTGTTTTATTGTAATTATTTTCAATTAAAGTTACTTTCTTCATAAAAACAAGAATGTGAGTCTTGAAAAAGTCTTAATAATCAGGGTGGTCTTATAATTAGGGTGGTCTTATAATCAGGGTTGTCTTATAATCAGGGTGGTCTTATAATCATGGTGGTCTTATAATCAGGGTACTTGTCCTCTACCTACTTTTGTAGGTCCAGCATGACCATTACCGTTTCTCAGTTACAGTGGGTGACAATATTGTCACAAGGAAAGATGAAATTACCTACCTGGGGTCCATCCTAGAGGCTAATCTCTCCTGTGACAAAATGGCATCCAATGTAATAAAAAAAGTCAACCAACGAACTCGATTCTTGTACCGGATCTCCTCTCTGGTAAACAAGAACACCCTGAAGACTCTGGCAGGAGCACTCATTCAGGGGTACTACGACTATGCTTGCACCTCATGGTACCAAAGCACCTCAAAGGCGCTAAAAACAAAATTACAAACATCTCAAAACAAACTGGTCAGACTACTGCTTGACCTTACTCCTAGAACCCACCTCACCCCTGCCCACTTCGACAACCTAGGATGGCTTAGAGTAGACGACAGAGTACAACAACTTGCAATGGGCCTGGTCTACAAGATACACTACACGACCAAGGTACCCATGTACATGTCAAAATACTTCCCAAAGGTCAGTGAATACCACGATCACAACACCAGAGGGAGCTCCACAAATCATGTCAAACCCAGATTCGGCTCAAATAAGGGACTAAACACGTTTCGCAATTATGCCACATCAATGTGGAACGCCCTACCCAAAGCTGTAAAGGAATGTGGATCACTACCCACTTTCAAAACCTCTCTCAAGGGACACCTACGGGAGACTGCAATTCAACACTGGCCCCTGTAAATATCCTAACCCAATCATTCCAACCCCCTCCAATGTACAGTCATTTACCTAGTATGGTTTTGTCAATAGTTCAATGTACAATTGTGTTTGTTTGTACAGTGTCTCCTCCCCCCCCCCCTCAATGTACAGTGTTACTTGTTTATACAGTATGCCCCCCGCCCCCCCCCCCCCCCCAACCACCTCCAATGTAAATTACCCAGTATGGTTGTCAATATCCCAATGTACCCAACCCCCCCCACCCAACCTCCAATGTACAGTTTCTACGTCAAATGTATATACTCCCTTTTCTTGACTCCTTCTGTATCACAAACAGTACTGTATTTGCAAATCTGGTATGTCATAAATGTATAGATGTAGCAGTACTGACTATCTGTATGTCATGTATGTCATATATGTCTATATGAATTGAAAATGGGGGACCCTGATGGAAACAAGACAAACGTCTTTCTCAGGTCTGCATCCCCTTAACAATTGTAAGTATTGAGCCGTACTGTATTGTACCCATTCTGCAATCTGTTAAATAAAGTTTTCATTCATTCATTCATTCCTAGAATATTAGAGTTATTATCCAACAAAGGGCACTTACCCAGACTACCATTGACCTCATCCTGACCTCCGACAAGTCCATGATCTCCAATAAAGGGGTGATAGCATGCGGGTTAAGTGATCATTATATGATATTCTGTTCCCGCAAAAAGCCAAAGCAAAAGGCTGGCTGTCACAAAATGGTCACATCTAGAGACCTCAAAACGTACTCTAGCGAGGCCTTTAACCTTGAACTGAAGAGCCTGGACTGGTCAGATGAACTCAATGGTACACTGGTTGAAGAAACCTGGCTTGGCTTCAAAACCAAATTCTCAACAATACTAAACAACATGGCCCCCCTAAGAACCACCAGGGTAAAAAATCGCGCTGAGCCGTGGATGCACACTGAAATACTGACCGCTATGAAAGCCAGAGACAAAAAATGCTCTGAATTTCATAAAAGTCAGTCAAAGCTTACCAAAAGCACGAGCAGTGAACTCCAAGCCCACGTGACTGAACTCAAACTAGAAAGAAACAGACTAAGAAATGACGTAAACTCCATGATAAAAACTGCAAAAAAAAATTTCATCAATGACAAAACTGAGGAAAACAAAAATAAACCATGTGAACTTTGGAAATTACTCAATAATCAACTAGGCTGCAGTAAAAAACTTAAAACCAGGTTCTCAAACATAAACATAAAGACGGACAACACGCTCATCACAGACAAACTGGATGTAGCCAATTACTTAAACACTTTCTTCACAAACATAGCCACAACACTGGTAAACAAACTACCCTTCCACTCAGGGCAGTATGGGGTAGAACACATAGTAGCATACTACAAGAACCTAGGCGTCCACAAAGACGATTTCAAACTGGAAATGGTAACTACAGATGAGGTACTCAATAAACTGAGCGCCCTCCAACCGAACAAGGCCACTGGCCATGACAACATCCCCTCCAAATTCCTCAGAGACTCAGCAGCCGCCATCACCCCAGTCATCACACACATAATAAACCTCTCCATAAAACAGGGACACGTCCCCAAGGACTTCAAAATAGCGAGAGTAACACCCCTGCACAAAAAGGGCAGCAAATTAGACCCAGGCAACTACCGCCCTGTTTCTATCCTTACATCCATCTCGAAAGTCATGGAAAAAATAGTATACGAACAGGTCGAAAAGTACCTTACGGATAAAAATCTAATCTACGAATTCCAATCTGGCTTCAGAACATCCCACTCCACTGACACATGCCTTCTCTATTTGAACGACCACATCAAACAAGAGGTGGACGCGGGCAAATACTGCGGCATGGTCATGCTAGACCTACAAAAGGCCTTCGACACTGTCAATCACTCCATTCTGATTGACAAGGTAAAAGCAATTGGTTTTGATAGTTTATCAGTGAGCTGGATACAATCCTACCTGGAGGGGAGAGAACAGATGGTGGAGGTAAACGGTACCCTATCCCCCCCCCCTCACAGTGAACTGTGGTGTTCCACAAGGAAGCATACTAGGACCACTACTGTTCCTAATTTATGCAAATGACATGTCGTCAGCTTGTGACTGCAACTTGTTCCTGTTTGCGGACGACTCAGCCCTGCTGGTCTCTGACAAGAACAAGTTACAGGTTGAAAAAACCCTCAGCTCGGAACTAGGCAAAATCTGCATATGGCTCGCCGACAACAAACTATCATTACACATGGGCAAAACAGAGTCCATTCTCTTCGGTTCAAATAACAAACTCAGCAAAACAGACGGCTTCTCAGTTACAGTGGGTGACAATATTGTCACAAGGAAAGATGAAATTACCTACCTGGGTTCCATCCTAGAGGCTAATCTTTCCTGTGACAAAATGGCATCCAATGTAATAAAAAAAGTCAATCAACAAACTTGATTCTTGTACCGGATCTCCTTCCTGGTAAACAAGAATACCCTGAAGACTCTGGCAGGAGCACTCATTCAAGGGTACTACGACTATGCTTGCACCTCATGGTACCAAAGCACCTCAAAGGCACTAAAAACCAAATTACAAACATCTCAAAACAAACTAGTCAGACTACTGCTTGACCTGACTCCTAGAACCCACCTCACCCCTGCACACTTTGCCAACCTAGGATGGCTTAGAGTAGACGACAGAGTACAGCAACTTGCAATGGGCCTGGTCTACAAGATACACTACACGACCAAGGTACCCATGTACATGTCAAAATACTTCCCAAAGGTCAGTGAATACCACGATCACAACACCAGAGGGAGCTCCACAAATCATGTAAAACCCAGATTCGTCTCAAACAAGGGACTAAACACGTTTCGCAATTATGCCACAACAATGTGGAACGCCCTACCCAAAGCTGTAAAGGAATGTGAATCACTACCCACCTTCAAAAACACTCTCAAAGAACACCTACGGGAGACTGCAATTCAAAACTGGCCCCTACAAATGTCCTAACCCAGTTGTACAATAAAGACCAAGCATGGCTTTGTCAGTATTCCAATGTACAGCCCCACCCAACCCCACCCCACCTACCCAACCTCCTCCAATGTACAGTTTCTATGTCAAATGTATGTCAGTATTCCAATGTACAGTGTCCCCCCCCCCCACCTCCAAGGTACAGCCCCACCCCACCTACCCAACCTCCCCCAATGCACAGTTTCTATGTCAAATGTATATACACTCTTTTTCTGGATTTGTTTAGTATCACAAACAGTACTGTATTTGAAAATCTGGTATGTCATAAATGTATAGATGTATCAGTACTGTCTATCTGTATGTCGTGTGTGTCATATGATGAATTGAAAATGGGGGACCCTGATGGAAACAAGACGAAAGTCTTTCTCAGGTCTGCATCCTCTTAACAATTGTATGTATTGAGCTGTACTGTACTGTACCCATTCTGCAATCTGTTAATAAACTTTTCAATCAATCAATCAATCAATCACTTCCTCACTGACTCCAGTTTCTCTGCTTCTCTCTCTCTCTATTTCTCTCTTCTCTCTATCTCTCATTACTCATTACTGTCTCACTGTCTACAGTGATTATTGTATTGTAACACCAAATACATGCATGTTAGGGGGTAGAGTGTGTACAGAGGGTAGTAGAGTGTGTATGGAGGGTATAGTGTGTATGTGGGGGTAGAGTGTGTACGTGGGGTAGAGTGTGTATGTGGGGGTAGAGTGTGTATGTGGGGTAGAGTGTGTATGTGTTGGTAATAATAATAATAATAATAGCTTGGATTTATATAGCACCTTTCACATACCCAAGGCACTTTACAATAAAAGGGGGAGGGGGAGAGAGGATAATGGTGGCCTAAACTGAGAAACAAATTACGAACAGAGCAAACAGAACAGAACAACGGAACAAAACAAAATAGAACAAACAGAATGAATAGGATGCTAAGGAGCATCAGAGACCATATGCCTGGGTGGGTTTTCAGCAGGTTTTTAAAGTGGGCGAGACAGTTTGCATTTCGTATGTCCATGGGGAGGGAGTTCCAAAGGGTGGGGCAGCGACACTAAAAGCCCTGTCGCCAATGTTCTGCAACCTGGCTTGTGGTATGGTGAGTAAGCCTGTGTCAGAGGAGCAGATATTTCGGGAGGGGGTGTAGGCAGGGTGCGAACCATGGGTAAGCTGGGTGAGCCATTAGCTCCCCTAGCTCAGACATCAGCTCCCCTGAAAACATGATTTGTGAATTTTTGGGGGGTCTCTAAAATACTGACAATAAATGCTATTTTTGCCATGCATTTCTCATTTTTCTGTAATTTTCTGTATCGTCATCATCGTGTATAATAATAAAATTAGGCTATTTTGATGTATGATTAATGATTTGCGTGTAGTGGCTACTGGGACATAATTCACGGCATTCTAGCCTTTTGTGGTGTTTACTACAGATGTGGGACTGGAAAACGAGGCGTCTCCCGCCGGTAGCAAGCTAGATGCCGGTGGTTGACGCAAGATGACGTCTTTTGACGCTGCTCTGCCTGGTTCAACCAGTAGGGGGAGTCGAGTTACACGGTGGAGAGAGGGAGCTATTCTACAATCTGTGTGTGTGTGTGTGCATGCGACACTAGTCTTGGACATATTATTTTGCAATGTAATGCTTTTCTGTAGATTATTTGACTGTCATTGGTACAGTAATGGTGTGGTATTTTCGATTAACGTGCTATCAGCGTGTAATCAGCTAGATACAGTGCAGTATTATTCTTTACGAGACAACCCAACGTTCTGGCACCGAAGACCCGCCCCTACTCTGCCTCATGTTTACAAAATCAGCTGTTTAGCCATTAGCCATTAGCTGCTAAACTAGCGTTAGAGTCGAGGAAAAGCAATTGATGCTTTGGATCTAATGAACGAGGGCATATTGGACTTTGTTAAAGAGCTGTACTCAAGTGGATTTCGTGGAGGGGCGTTTATAGGTAAGTGCAAAATAACTATAACTCACCAAGAGCTAACGTTAGCTAGCCGCACACCGGTAGCTAACGTGATAGCTAATACTAATGTTTCATACTGTATACACTTGATAACTCTGGTGATGTGCTGCTCTCACTCTCGCAACTGTGTGTATGTGGGATATGAGGACTGTGTGTAACTAGGAGGGATATGAGGACTGCGTAACTAGGAGTGATATGCATTAGCTATTTATAGTCTGTGTCTATTTTCACGTCATTTTCCATACCCAGTTCTCTTCTCTAATGGCTATTTTCTTTTTATGTTGCAGGTACCTGGCAAACTGGAGACTATTTCCACTCCATCACCATCAGCTACAGAGTGGGGTTTTGAGCTACTACTTAAAGGCACTGGGTTACTGACCGCTATGAAAGCCAGAGACAAAAAATGCTCTGAGTTTCGTAAAAGTCAGTCAAAGCTTACCAAAAGCACGAGCAGTGAACTCCAAGACCACGTGACTGAACTCAAACTAGAAAGAAACAGACTAAGAAATGACGTAAACTCCATGATCAAAACTGCTAAAAAAAATTTCATCAATGACAAAACCGAGGAAAACAAAAATAAACCACGTGAACTTTGGAAATTACTCAACAATCAACTAGGCTGCAGTAAAAAACTCAAAACCAGGTTCTCAAACATAAACATAAAGACGGACAACACGCTCATCACAGACAAGCTGGATGTAGCCAATTACTTAAACACTTTCTTCACAAACATAGCCACAACACTGGTAAACAAACTACCCTCCCACTCAGGGCAGTATGGGGTAGAACACATAGTAGCATACTACATGAACCTAGGCGTCCACAAAGACGACTTCAAACTGGAAATAGTAACTACAGATGAGGTACTCAAAAAACTGAGCGCACTCCAACCAAACAAGGCCACTGGCCATGACAACATCCCCTCCAAATTCCTCAGAGACTCAGCAGCAGCCATCACCCCAGTCATCACACACATAATAAACCTCTCCATAAAACAGGGACACGTCCCCAAGGACTTCAAAATTGCGAGAGTAACACCCCTGCACAAAAAGGGCAGCAAATTAGACCCGGGTAACTACCGCCCTGTTTCTATCCTTACATCCATCTCGAAAGTCATGGAAAAAATAGTATACGAACAGATCGAAAAGTACCTCGCGGAAAAAAATCTAATCTACGAATTCCAATCTGGCTTCAGAACATCCCACTCCACTGACACATGCCTTCTCTACTTGAACGACCACATCAAACAAGAGGTGGACGCGGGCAAATACTGCGGCATGGTCATGCTGGACCTACAAAAGGCCTTCGACACTGTCAATCACTCCATTCTGATTGACAAGCTAAAAGCAATTGGTTTTGATAGTTTATCAGTGAGCTGGATACAATCCTACCTGGAGGGGAGGGAACAGATGGTGGAAGTAAACGGTACCCTATCCCCCCCCCTCACAGTGAGCTGTGGTGTTCCACAAGGAAGCATACTAGGACCGCTACTATTCCTAATTTATGCAAATGACATGTCGTCAGCTTGTGACTGCAACTTGTTCCTGTTTGCGGACGACTCAGCCCTGCTGGTCTCTGACAAGAACAAGTTACAGGTTGAAAAAGCCCTCAGCTCGGAACTAGGCAAAATCTGCATATGGCTCGCCGACAACAAACTATCATTACACATGGGCAAAACAGAGTCCATTCTCTTCGGTTCAAATAACAAACTCAGCAAGACCGACGGCTTCTCGGTTACAGTGGGTGACAATATTATCACAAGGAAAGATGAAATTACCTACCTGGGTTCCATCCTAGAGGCTAATCTTTCCTGTGACAAAATGGCATCCAATGTAATAAAAAAAGTCAACCAACGAACGCGATTCTTGTACCGGATCTCCTCTCTGGTAAACAAGAATACCCTGAAGACTCTAGCAGGAGCACTCATTCAAGGGTACTACGACTATGCTTGCACCTCATGGTACCAAAGCACCTCAAAGGCACTAAAAAACAAATTACAAACATCTCAAAACAAGCTAGTCAGACTACTACTTGACCTGACTCCTAGAACCCACCTCACCCCTGCCCACTTTGACAACCTAGGATGGCTTAGAGTAGACGACAGAGTACAGCAACTTGCAATGGGCCTGGTCTACAAGATACACTACGCGACCAAGGTACCCATGTACATGTCAAAATACTTCCCAAAGGTCAGTGAATACCACGATCACAACACCAGAGGGAGCTCCACAAATCATGTAAAACCCAGATTCGGCTCAAACAAGGGACTAAACACGTTTCGCAATTATGCCACATCAATGTGGAACGCCCTGCCTAAAGCTGTAAAGGAATGTGAATCACTACCCACCTTCAAAAACACTCTCAAAAAACACCTACGTGAGACTGCAATTCGAAACTGGCCCCTACAAATGTCCTAACCTAGTTGTACAGTAAATGACCAAGTAAGGCCTTGTCAATATTCCAATGTACAGTGTAAAATGTGTGTGTGTCCCCTACCCAACCCCCCCCCCCCCCCCCCCCACCTCCAATGTACAGCCCTCACCCAACCCCACCCCACCAACCTCCTCCAATGTACAGTTTCTACGCCAAATGTATATACACTCCTTTTCTGGACACTTTTGTATCACAAACAGTACTGTATTTGCAAATCTGATATGTCATAAATGTATAGATGTAGCAGTACTGTCTATCTGTATGTCATGTATGTCATATATGTTATGATGAATTGAAAATGGGGGACCCTGGTGTAAACAAGACGAAAGTCTTTCTCTGGTCTGCATCCCCTTAACAATTGTATGTATTGAGATGTACTGTACTGTACCCATTCTGCAATCTGTTAATAAACTTTTCAATCAATCAATCAATCAATCCTATGTACAATATATAGTTTTACTGCTATGCCCCTATGCTATAATTGCTATTACTAACTATATTATGCATTAATCACAACAAGTTATTTTCTTAAAGTGTCCTTTGTGTTTAAAGTGACCTATGGTGTGAGCGAGTGCACTGTGTGTTCATGTGTTTTTAAGTTAAGTTAAGACCCACATTAAAGTCAAGATAACTACTATTTGGATGGTATCTGTGTCAATGATTCCATTCAACCAAAGTGAGTATCACTGTATTATACTACAACTCTATACATACATCTGAGTAGTGATTAGCACTATTACTCAGTAGTACTAATTTATATATTTTACACCGAGTTTAATCACCTGTTCATTGTATATCACTATTGCACTTTACTGTTACATTTGCACTCTCAAAATTTGATTAGATTCAAATGTACAGCACACTATATACTGCTATAGTGGAATATACTATTCATAAATCATATACCATAATGTATACCATCTTGTTGCGCGCTCCTGGCCACCGCAGTGTCATGATTAATTGAAAATGGGGGACCCTGATGTAAACAAGACGAAAGTCTTTCTCTGGTCTGCATCCCCTTAACAATTGTGTGTATTGAGCTGTACTGTATTGTACCCACTGTATTGAAACACAACATAGCAAGACGTAGCAGACTTTTTTTTATTACATTGGATCTCACAGCTAGGCTACAGATGTAAACTCCTAGTTTTTATCTTTGGCAGCCTAGGGCATGTGCACAAGTTGGTTGTGAGGGGCCTACAAATAGCCGGTCTCCCCAAAAGGAAGGCCAAGCAGTTAGCCAGGTACTGCTCAGTATCAGCTATTATAGGAAGCCGCTCAATTAAAAAAATTAATAAATAAACGAAATCCAAGATGGCAGCATCCACATTGTCTGTGCTGAATGTTTGTTAGTGTTTGGTATTTCTTTGTTGGTTTTTAGTACTTTTAAACATTCATTTTTAAAACCTTTTTAAAAGGTTAGCATTTAGACGGCTCAGAAATAAATGTACAGCATCTGTGAGAACTGCTAAAGTTGAGTATCACTTAGAACTAGTAACCAGCTCCCACTCAGATCCTGCTAAATTTTGGAAGGCGTGAATTTAAATAAGACCAGAACCACAATTTCCCTCCCTACAGAGATTAGAAAGGGTGAATCCTTGATCTCGGAACAAAAAGAGGTCTGTTTAGCCATAAACCAACATTTGATGGAAGCTGGTCATCTATTTGAGAATAGCCATGTAGGGCCACCAGGTGGACAGGATCAGGAGACCTGTACATTCCCTGTGCAGATAGGACATGATTTTCAGTTTAATTTACAACCCGTGTCTGTAAACTCTGTTCTTGAGGCACTTCAAGCCATTGATACCAGGAAATCAACTGGAGAGGATAGGTTGGATCCTTTTTTCCTCAAACTAGCTGCACCATTGGTTTCAAAGCCAATAACACACATATTTAATCTTTCACTACTAACAGGTGTGGTTCCTGTTGCCTGGAAAACAGCCCATGTGACCCCCTTGCATAAAGGGGGGGATAAAAGTGACCTAAATAATTACAGACCAATCTCCAAGTTATCCTGTCTAGCAAAAATCCTGGAGTCATTGGTAAACAACCAACTTAAAACATTCATCACAAAACACTCTATATTTTTGTATCACAAACAGTACTGTATTTGCAAATCTGGTATGTCATAAATGTATAGATGTAGCAGTACTGTCTATCTGTATGTCATGTATGTCATATATGTTACGATGAATTGAAAATGGGGGACCCTGATGTAAACAAGACTAAAGTCTTTCTCTGGTCTACATCCCCATAACAATTGTGTGTATTGAGCTGTACTGTATTGTACCCATTCTGCAATCTGTGTTAAAAAAAAATTCAATCAATCAATCAATCAAAGTACAGTAGTAATGTCGTTTGTTGTGGACATTTAGTTTGACCAAGTCCGGTGAGTTTAATACATTTCATTTCAAACCTGTATTTAAACTCGAAAGGCAACTGAGGTTTCCCCCATTTACAGTCACGTTGAGTGTACACACAGTTAAAAATATAACACAGAATATAAAATCATAACAATAAGACAAGTAAGGATAACAATCAATTAAAACATGTAGGCCTACAACTTGATTTACAATTCTACCCCATGCAAATACTAACAGTATGCAAAGAACAGTGGCCGTGTTTACCTGCTGTAAAACCCACTTGAAGCCGTTTAGACCAGTGTTTCCCACCCACCCCCACCCGACCTACCCACCTATTAACACCTCATCTAGGAGAGGGGGCAGGGAGGTGTCAAATGCGTCTGGTTGATACGGTCACAGTTCCATCCTAGAGGCTAATCTTTCCTGTGACAAAATAGCATCCAATGTAATAAAAAAAAAGTCTGCTACATCTATACATTTATGACATACTAGATTTGCAAATACAGTACTGTTTGTGATACAAAAATAGTACTTTATCATGGTCTGATCACATAAACAAAAAGTGTGGGCTTCTGCTTCAAAACAGTTGCTAAATAGGTTGTGCATGAACGTCTTAGTTGGCGGAGTGTTGAGAAAAGACTTTCTGCCAACTTATTAATTTGTTTTCATAAAATGATCACAACCCACAGTCCTAAATATAGCACGGATAAAATAATTTCGCAGCTCAAATGTGCACATGCATTTTACCAGAGGGGCAAGTAGAGGGCAGATTATTCTACCCCATGCAAATACTAACAGTATGCAAAGAACAGTTTTATATACTGTAGGGCTATCAGGGCATGGAATTATCTTCCAAGTGACATACTGTACGTGACATAAGAGGTGTAGCAAGCTTCAAAAAGTAATTAAAATCTTACATGTGAGCCAATATTGATAATGTTGAGTTATGCAATATGTTACCGTTGATGTATATATTTAGATATAATTTGTTTGTGTGTTAATGTTGTTGTGTTTCCTCGGTTGGTACGTCTTGCTATGTTGTGTTTCAATACAGTGGGTACAATACAGTACCAATGGCTTGAAGTGCCTCAAGAACAGAGTTTACAGACAAGGGTTGTAAATTAAACTGAAAATAATTTCCTATCTGCACAGGGAATGTACATGGGCTCCTGATCCTGTCCACCTGGTGGCCCTACATGGCTATTCTCAAATAGATGACCAGCTTCCATCAAATGTTGGTTTATGGCTAAACAGACCTCTTTTTGTTCCGAGATCAAGGATTCACCCTTTCTAATCTCTGTAGGGAGGGAAATTGTGGTTCTGGTCTTATTTAAATTCACGCCTTCCAAAATTTTGCAGGATCTGAGTAGGAGCTGGTTACTAGTTCTAAGTGATACTCAACTTTAGCCGTTCTCACAGATGCTGTACATTTATTTCTGAGCCGTCTAAATGCTGCCCAGTGAGACTGATCACCAGAGCGTCTGGCAAGTGACCAGGCTCTGTCTCTCTCCTTAAGCAAGGCAGATAATTCAGGTGTGAACCAAGGGATTAATCTATTTTTTATTCTAAACCTTTTATAAGGTGCATGTTTATTAGCAATTGAGAGAAAGGTTTTTGAAAAAAAGTTGAGTGCTACTTCGACATCGGGAATCTCCAATGTGTAGTGGATGTCGCTATGGAATAGGTCAATTAGAAAAGCCTGATCACTAAAGTTTTTCATATTCCTTTTGTTAATAATGCGAGACTGTGATTTCTCTAATCGAGAGTTTCTAACACAAGCTACAGGACAGTGATCACTAACACCTAATTCAAAAACACCACAAGCACTAATTTTATCAGTCTTATTAGAAAACATTAAGTCAATTATACTTGACCTAGAATAATCTTTTAGATTTGGCATGGTGGGTTCAGTAACCAATTGTTGGAATTGTTAGTGTTTAAAATAGTCACAGAAAAAATAGACTTTACATAAATAGCCACCCCTCCAAAACGTGTGGAAGTTGTTAATGAAGGTATGGCCAGTGGCAGTACATAAAGTCTGCAACCAGCAATGCAGACTAAAAAGGCGACTAAAATGCTCAGAGCCATGTCTTAAAGATGGAATAGGACCGGAGAGGACACAGTGTTTTCCTAGGCTCTCTATGGTTAATGCCAGAGACATAAGGTCAGATTGAAGCTTGGTCGATTGCCTGGATAACACATCATTGGTCCCTACATGTAAAATCACAGTGTGAACAGAGGGATGACTCTCAATGATAGAGGGCACCCGTTCCATAAGATCAGTCACCTTAGCACCAGAAAAACCGTATGATATGGCACAGGGAAGTTTAATAGACCTGATGATGGAGTCACCAATCAAGAGGACTTTGGGTTTGCCCTCATGGAAACCTCCATCATAGATGGAAAGCCTTGGGTGATTTTCAGCTGCCACTGGGACAGGGTAGACAACAGGTCCCCCAGGGTCCATGGAGGAGGAGGAGGGGGGCGGCGGCGACGGTGCGAGTGCAGACTGTAACTGAGGGGTACAATTCCCTGACTGTATTGTTAGATATGATACTTACTACCACTACCTCTTGTACTTTAGACTCTGGCCACCCAGTACTAGGCATAAATAATTATGGTAAACACTCCCACGTAGATGAAACGATCCAACACAAATGTACCAAGTCGAAAGTCTGCGTTTAATAATAATTAATACATAGCAAAAGGTATGTAGAGCAATCACTTAATTACATTTATGATTTGAAATAGGATGCACTTTTATGGCAAATGAGTCTTCGTTGGTATATCAATAGAGAACGTCCAATCTCTGGTGGCGCAGGCGGTAAATATACAACCTGGAATATTTAAGGAATAATAGCAATGATACTTTAATGATTATAGAACTGGATACACTAGGGGGGAATTCCGGTCGCTTGTAAGACAACTGGAGAAGGGGGGGGGGTTAGAGTCTGGCTGTATCCGTCTGGCCGAGGGTATCCTGGGAGAACCCACGGTTGTGCGGCTCGGTGCCTCAGCGATCCTCGATCCACAGATGAAAGCAGTTGGACTCTCTGTGGGCCGGCTTCCTTCGGTCCACGATGGAGAGACGTGAAGCGACCTCGTCGTGTAGAGCGTCTCCTCACCTGTCGTCCTCTCCGGGGGGGGGGTTTCCAACACACGGCAGTGTTGGTCTTTATCCATAGAATAATCACTGTATACAAAGCATAATGCGTGCCTGGGAAGGCGGGCTGTCGTCGGTAGAATAATCCGGTATGCAGGTCCACTCGCTCGTCGGCTCTGGGGCTCCTCGGGTGCAGCCTCACATGGGGTCGGCCACCCTGGATAAGCAGCCAGTTTTCTGCCCGAAACGATGGGGTGCTGACTACGGTAGTATTCTCACCGCACGAAGCACTACATATGAATAGACTATTATTAGCTTAATAGACTACGTCCAACTCGACGATATAGTGCCAAATATGACTATTCAAATATTAATATACACGATGTCTCAATACCGATGGTAGGCCGAACTTGGCCTTACTCCCACACGTGGCGTCGCGGGGAGGCTTTACGTCTGTCACTCTATTGGAGGGTAAGAAACTGGACTAAAAAGGAAGTCCTACTTTAGTAGCGCAGTATATATACGCACTATGAACAAATAGTACCGTTAGTGGTGCGGTAGCCAGATTCCTACGCGGAACTAGGACTTGTTCGTACATGTTGAGCGGTACGTTTGAACTGGGTCTGGGGGGTATGGCAGCCTGGCACCAAGGTCTCGACCAATAGTAGAATGGAGACTATTATGGGATGTTCAGTAGGCTAAAATGGATATTCAATGCATATTGTACAAGGAATATACAAGGGATATCAGGGAATATTAGAGAATATACAAATACAATTAAATATATATATACAAATAAATATATATATTTGGTTTAATCTGGCCCTTCACAACAGCCACCCCCTGATTGGTCCCAGACCTAATCAGTTAAGCAGAGACAGATTAATCGCGTTGTCTATTTACACATATGGGTTTGCTGTAGGGGTCAGTCAACTTCACAAAGTCATAGGGTTATAGGGTCATGGTCATCATCGATTGTGTCTGGGAGTCGGGGCAGTTCTATGAGCCTCGCCACGGGACGGGTGTAAGTGCGACCCTGGACAAGCACTTCAGCTGCTCGGACCTTGCCGTCGGCACCGGTGATCACTTTGCTTACGCGGCCGGCCGGCCACATAGCTCTGGGCAGTGATTGATCAATAATCATGACGACCGTTCCTTCTGTCAAATTGTCTCTCTCCTTTACCCACTTCTGGCGGGTCTGTAGAGACGGTAGGTAGTGCAGTAGGAAACTGCTCCAAAACTTGTCGGCTAATACTTGGCTGTACCTCCACATTCGTCGGCCGTTCGCTTCTTCAGGCCGGTACATTGTCTGGGGTAACGCGGGATCTAGCCGCCCCATCAGGAGTGTGTTGGGGGTAACTGGGTCGATATCCGCCACATCGCTGGAGACGTAGCCGAGGGGCTTAGAGTTCAATACTCCCTCAATCTCCGTGAGGACTGTCATTAGGACTTCTTCCGCCACAGTCTGGGCTCCAAGTACTGCGTACAGGGCTGTCTTTATGGAACGCACTTCCGTTCCCAAGTACCACCGAAGTGGGGTGCGTTTGGGGGGTTGAATTGGAAGTCAATCTGTGCTGGAGCGAGGTGGGTCTTAAGTTCTGGGCCCATAGCTTGGAAGCTCTCTCTCAGCTCTCTTTCGCCGCCTTTGAAGTTTGTCCCATGATCGGACAATAGTGTAGACGGTCTTTCTTTCCGTGATGTGAATCTACGGAAGGCCATAAGGAATGAGTCTGTGCTCATGGTCGGGAGAAGCTCGATGTGTATCGCTCTGGTGGTCATGCATTTGAATACAATACCCCACCGCTTCTCGGTTCCTCTTCCTTTCTTTATGTGCAGCGGGCCAAAGCAGTCCATACCCGTTGAGTGGAATGGCTTGTCACCGATTCGGAGGCGACATGGAGGAAGGTCAGCCATCCTTGGTATGCTGGGCTGCGCGCGCCACTTGCGGCAGTCTAGACATGTTCGCTGGAAGCGTCGTACCGCCTCTCTTCCTTGTAGGATCCAGTAACGACGTCTGATCTCCGCGAAGACTCTTTCTGCTCCTGCGTGATGTACATCCTCATCGTATTTCTTTATAATCAGCTCTGTGACCTTGTGTCGGCTGTTCAATACGATCGGGTATTTAATGTCATCCGGTAGATTGGGGGCTCTGCATAGGCGACCACCCACTCTGATGAGGGTATGAGCGTCGCTCTCGGGGGCCAGATGAATTAATCTGCTGTCGGATGGGACGGGCTTTCCTCCCTGTAGACAGGCCAATTCATCGGGGAACGAGTCTCTCTGGGCTCGCTGCAGTAGAAGCAATTCTGCTTCCTCGTAGTTAGCTGCTGACATTTCAGCGGGGGACTTACACTCCGGGTGGTGCCGCAGGAATGTCCTTTGTTGTGCACTCTCTATGGTAGTGCAATCATCTATGTTGGGGTCTGCGGAGATAACAGTGCTCAATCCACAGAACACAGGCTTCTTATTCTCAGCCTCCTCCTGACTGGCTTCCCTCGGGATAGGCGTGGGCCACTCTCCTTCCGGGAGCTTTAGGAATGCTGGGCCGTCACTGTAGACATTGCGACGGGTGAGGTCATCTAGGGGCATTCCCCGGGTGATGACGTCAGCTGGGTTCTGTTTTGTATCAACGTAGCGCCACTCTGTTTCTCCGGTTAACTCTTCGGTTAAGTCTTGAATCTCGGTGACTCTGACTCCCACGAAGACTTTGTACTTGCATGAGTCCGATTTGATCCAGGCGAGTACTGTCGTGGAATCTGACCACAGGATTGTTCTAGACACCGGTATGGTGAGCTCACGTTGGATGAGCGTGGCTAGGTGCGCTCCGGCTAGGGCTGCGCAGAGCTCTAGGCGTGGGATAGATTGTTGCTTGCGTGGGGCTATTCTCGAGCGGGCGAGGACAAATGCTGTGTAGATCTCTCCCCCCTCTTCTTGGGCCCGCAAGTAGGCTACTGATCCGTATGCGACCTCTGAGGCGTCACTGAAGACGTGTAAGTCCATTTTACATGTCTCTGGCCTCACCGTGGGTGGGAAGTAGCTTCGGCGCATATTAACGCCTGGGAGTGAGTGGAGCTCCATCTCCCACTCTCTCCAGGTGGATGCAAGGTGTGCGGGAATGGGGTCGTCCCAGCCCTGGTCCTTGTCCCACAATGCTCGTACAATCATTTTTGCCCTGGTGGTGTACGGTAGAATACATCCTAGCGGGTCATATTGTCGGGCGAGTGTTGTGTACACACTCCGTCTGGTGGTCGGCGCCGCCGCCGGCCTTCCCTGCTCAGTAGTCAGGGGCTTGTGTCTGTGGTGAAGCGAATCTGTTTTGAATCGCCACACCAATCCCAGGGTCATCTCCTGGGCTTCTCCCGGGATTGTAGCCATCCAGGTCTCGCTGCTGGCTGCCTTGTCCTCGGAGGAGAGGCTGCGCAGTACTTGCGGATCGCTGCTGGCCCACTGCCTGAGATCAAAGCCGCCTTTGATCAATGAGGCGCGGAGTTTAATCAGGAGAGCCTCGGCTTCTTCCTGGGTTGAAAGGCTTTGTAGACAGTTGTCTACGTAGAAGCTGTTCTTTACGCTGTGTCGGACCTCTTTGTCCGCTGCTGGGTCCTCTGCTACATGTTTCTGTAGTGCAAATGTAGCACAGCAGGGGCTGCACGTCGTTCCGAAGGGGAGGACTTCCCATTGGTAGATGGCTGGGTGCTCATCTCCTGGCTTCTCTCTCCATAGGAACCGTAACAGGGGCTTGTCCTCCTCTACTAATCTCACCTGCAAGAACATTCCTTTAATGTCCCCGCTGATGGCCACCTTTTCCTGGCGGAAGCGGAGTAGAACGCCGAGTAGGGAGGGGCCGAGTGTGGGACCGGGCAGTAACTCTTTATTCAGATTTTGGGATCCGATCTGGTAGCTGCAGTTAAATACTATGCGGTCTTTACCGTTGTGATGGACCTTGTGGTGAGGCACGTACCACGATTCAGTGGTCTGGTCAGCCTCTTTAATGTCCATCTTTGTGACGTGTCCCGCTGTGATGAGCTTCTCAATCTCAGCGCGGTATACACTCTCTTGGGCGGGGTTCTTGGCTAAGCGCCGCTCCGTGTTCAGCAGGTACCGTTCTGTGGCGTCTGTCTTGGCGTGGAAAGTAGGCATTCCTTCTCGCCGCAGGAGTGGCGTGGCGTATCTCAACACGCCGTTGACCGGGACTCTCTTGGTCCCTGTCTCGAGGAGGTGAATGGCGTAAATGTCATCTTTAGAGCGAATGTCTTTCTTTCCGTTCTTAAAGGGCATTTGTTCCAAGGTCCATAACCGCTCTACGTGTTGCAGGAGTGCGGTTTCTCCCTCTGTGACTCGGGAGTGGAGACATCTAGTGGCTGTACTTCGGTTGAGAGATTTGGCGAGCGGGCCTTGGAGAGTCCATCCCAAACGGGTCTCGACTGCTGCAGGACAGCCTCGGGGTCCGGTATGAACCCGGTCTATCGGGACAATGAGGTCTGCATGGTCGGAGCCTATCAACAGGGTCGGCATAGCATTGTCTATGAGCGGGATCGGTAACTTGCGCAGATGTGCATATTTCTCCATCAGCTTGGCGACGGGGTATGTGTACCGCGACAGTCCTATTTCTTGGCTGGTGAAAGTGTCTGTAATCTGGTACCGTCGCTCAGGCTGGCCGCTTGCTGCGATAGAGAATGAGACATTCTCGCCCTTTATCGTCTTCAAATCTCGTCTTATTGTCCGAATTGTCATTTGGGTTTCGCTTCCCCGCAGCCCTAGCTGGGCCGCAGCGGAGGCGAGCAGAAGGGTCTTCTCTGACCCGTCATCGAGGATGGCGTAAGTGTCCAGGACTTTATTCTGGTAGCTTAGTGTCACACGCACTACTTTTAGGAGTACTCGGGCTCCACTGCTGCTGGCGGGATCGATGTACATGACGCTCGCTTTGCTGCTGGATGGTGCGGGTGAAGGGCGCCGTCTGTTACTGTCGTGAAGTATGTCCAGATGGGCTCCATCGCACTTGGTGCACCTTTTCTTTAAGCGGCATTCGGCTGCCATGTGTGAGCGCGCACAGCGAAAACAGCGCTTGTTGGACTTTATCCATTGACTTGCTTCCTCCGCGTTCAGCTTGGGGAAGGAGTCACATTGCGCTAGCCAGTGTTCTTTCTCACAGTAGGGGCACACTATCTTCCACTTCTCCGTTCTGGAGGGGGTACTGTGGCTCCTGCTGCTCGGTACTGACTCCGATTGGTGCATCACAGTCACCGATCTTCTTCCATCATTTAGTCGTCTGGTTCCTTCTCTGGAGCCAGGGGTGCTCCGTCCGAATGTATCTAGCCGTAGGCTGCTGACTTCTCTCGCCAGGAAGTCTGCTAGATCGAGGAGGTTCGGTTCGGGGCCATTCGGGTCTCGGTGGTCTCTCTGCCGCCTAAAACGCTCCTGTCGAGCGGGCGGCAGCTTCTCCAAGATCCTTTCCACATTTGAGTTGGCGTAAAGTTCATGCCTCCCCTTCTCTCTCTGCGCTCCCAACATCCCTACCAGGGACTGCACTCTGATGGACAGGTCGTCCAGTGCTCGATTGTCTATTGCTGGGGGTAAGCGGTCGATGTGTCGGATCTCCTGGATCACGTAATCCCATATGCGCCCATACCTCTGGTCCAATGCTACCAGCGCTGCTGTGTATGGGGTGGTGGAAGTCGCGTAGGCGAGCGCTATATTATGTGCGCGGGGTACCTTTAAGTGCTTCAGTAGGATGGCGTATTTATGGCGTTCATCCAATACATCCACCAACATGGTCTCCAGACACATGCGGAGTTCTGTATACTGGGCCCGGTTCTCTTGGGTGAAGTCGGGTACCATAGGCGTGCCAATGTATGACGCTGACTGTGGATACATCGGCGAGCGTTGGGGGAGAGGCCTCCTAGGCGAGTCTCCTCCCGCTCCTTGGTATGGGCTGGTACCGGCAGTGTACCATGGCCCGCTTGTCCAGGTGCTGTTCCTCGGTGCGGGTCGTGCGTCGTGCTCACCCGGGTATAGAGTCGGGGGTCTGTAGCGCAGCTCCGCGGGAGTATAGCCTGGGCTGTACCGGACCTCCTGGTCCGGTAGAGTACTGTGCTGTCATCGGGCGTGGTTCTCGTCCTCTTCCTCTTCGTCTTCAGTTAGGTCATCCAGTGCTTGTAGTCTCTGGTTTAGCCTCTCCACAGGATATGCTGCTCCTTCCCGGTTGCTAGGTCTCGCTTGGACCGGTGGGGGGAGGTGGTCTGTGGGGGGTATAGACCTCGTCTGTTGGTCAAGTTCAGGGTTGTTTACTCGGCTAGGGGATGCCGCCCTGGAGGTGTGTCTAGACGAGTTCCTGGAGCCTCTGGCGGAGGGAGAGGGTGTTGTCCGTCTGATCAGCTGTTCTATTAGTTGCGCTTGCTGTCTGTCGCGCTCTGCGTCCCGTAGAGCACCAGCAGCTGCTCGCTGGCTGTCTGCTCGGTCTCGGGCCACATTCTCTTCCCTCTGAATGCGTCTTATTTCTAGACGTATATGCTCTTCTTCGCTCCGCTGCTGGATCTGCAGTCGGTCGCGTTCAGCAGCGGCGTTCAGGCTGATGAGGAAGGCCTGCTGTAGGGTCCTCTCTGCCTCGCTGGGAGAAGGCGGTTGTATAGGGGAGCCTTCCCTCGGGGTACTCCTAGCGGAGCCTTGGAGCTCTATCTCCACGGTGCTCTCCCCGTCTTCTTCCGTGCCGAGTTCTCTCTCGGTAGCGTTGTATTCCTCCCGGGACTCATCGGGGACTACTTCTTCAGTACTGGCGGGGTGTGAAGTCATGTCTGGTTCCCACTGGTCCCCACCGTGAACTTGGTCAGTTACATTAGAACCCGTAGGGGCCTCTATGGTCGGGGTAGTCTGGGCGTTGGGGTTAGACATACTTTTACTTTCTAGTTTTACCGCGTTTACTGTTAGTAGAAGACTAGGTTGTTGACTGACAGCGTAAGCCTCTAAGTACTGAGGGAGCCGTCGTTCGCGCTGCGGGCGTTGGTTAGGAGGATCGTTTCGTGGAGTGTTCATCATAGGCCATTTCAATATTAATAACACTATATTAATATTACACTAATTACCCTCCGGCTCGAAGGACCAATTGTAACTGAGGGGTACAATTCCCTGACTGTATTGTTAGATATGATACTTACTACCACTACCTCTTGTACTTTAGACTCTGGCCACCCAGTACTAGGCATAAATAATTATGGTAAACACTCCCACGTAGATGAAACGATCCAACACAAATGTACCAAGTCGAAAGTCTGCGTTTAATAATAATTAATACATAGCAAAAGGTATGTAGAGCAATCACTTAATTACATTTATGATTTGAAATAGGATGCACTTTTATGGCAAATGAGTATTCGTTGGTATATCAATAGAGAACGTCCAATCTCTGGTGGCGCAGGCGGTAAATATACAACCTGGAATATTTAAGGAATAATAGCAATGATACTTTAATGATTATAGAACTGGATACACTAGGGGGGAATTCCGGTCGCTTGTAAGACAACTGGAGAAGGGGGGGGGGTTAGAGTCTGGCTGTATCCGTCTGGCCGAGGGTATCCTGGGAGAACCCACGGTTATGCGGCTCGGTGCCTCAGCGATCCTCGATCCACAGATGAAAGCAGTTGGACTCTCTGTGGGCCGGCTTCCTTCGGTCCACGATGGAGAGACGTGAAGCGACCTCGTCGTGTAGAGCGTCTCCTCACCTGTCGTCCTCTCCGGGGGGGGGGTTTCCAACACACGGCAGTGTTGGTCTTTATCCATAGAATAATCACTGTATACAAAGCATAATCCGTGCCTGGGAAGGCGGGCTGTCGTCGGTAGAATAATCCGGTATGCAGGTCCACTCGCTCGTCGGCTCTGGGGCTCCTCGGGTGCAGCCTCACATGGGGTCGGCCACCCTGGATAAGCAGCCAGTTTTCTGCCCGAAACGATGGGGTGCTGACTACGGTAGTATTCTCACCGCACGAAGCACTACATATGAATAGACTATTATTAGCTTAATAGACTACGTCCAACTCGACGATATAGTGCCAAATATGACTATTCAAATATTAATATACACGATGTCTCAATACCGATGGTAGGCCGAACTTGGCCTTACTCCCACACGTGGCGTCGCGGGGAGGCTTTACTATATTGTACAAGGAATATACAAGGGATATCAGGGAATATTAGAGAATATACAAATACAATTAAATATATATATACAAATAAATATATATATTCGGTTTAATCTGGCCCTTCACAACACAGACCATGAGGGTTGATGTACAGGAGAGCGCTGCCGAGGTGAACTGGGGGAGGAGTGGTCCCTACGAGCTCTCTTGTTCCCGGGCTGGGGGTCAGATGGAGAAGATGAAGAGTGGTCCCTACGAGCTCTCTTGTTGATCAAATGATCAAATGATGACTACTACTTACTAAAGGTAAAAAGGTTTTAAAAATGAATGTTTAAAAGTACTAAAAACCAATAAAGAAATACCAAACACTAACAAACATTCAGCACAGACAATGTGGATGCTGCCATCTTGGATTTCGTTTATTTATTAATTTTTTAATTGAGCGGCTTCCTATAATAGCTGATACTGAGCAGTACCTGGCTAACTGCTTGGCCTTCCTTTTGGGGAGACCGGCTATTTGTAGGCCCCTCACAACCAACTTGTGCACATGCCCTAGGCTGCCAAAGATAAAAACTAGGAGTTTACATCTGTAGCCTAGCTGTGAGATCCAATGTAATAAAAAAAAGTCTGCTACGTCTTGCTATGTTGTGTTTCAATACAGTGGGTACAATACAGTACAGCTCAATACACACAATTGTTAAGGGGATGCAGACCAGAGAAAGACTTTCGTCTTGTTTACATCAGGGTCCCCCATTTTCAATTAATCATGACACTGCGGTGGCCAGGAGCGCGCAACAAGATGGTATACATTATGGTATATGATTTATGAATAGTATATTCCACTATAGCAGTATATAGTGTGCTGTACATTTGAATCTAATAAAATTTTGAGAGTGCAAATGTAACAGTAAAGTGCAATAGTGATATACAATGAACAGGTGATTAAACTCTGTGTAAAATATATAAATTAGTACTACTGAGTAATAGTGCTAATCACTACTCAGATGTATGTATAGAGTTGTAGTATAATACAGTGATACTCACTTTGGTTGAATGGAATCATTGACACAGATACCATCCAAATAGTAGTTATCTTGACTTTAATGTGGGTCTAACTTAAAAACACATGAACACACAGTGCACTCGCTCACACCATAGGTCACTTTAAACACAAAGGACACTTTAAGAAAATAACTTGTTGTGATTAATGCATAATATAGTTAGTAATAGCAATTATAGCATAGGGGCATAGCAGTAAAACTATATATTGTACATAGGACCCAGTGCCTTTAAGTAGTAGCTCAAAACCCCACTCTGTAGCTGATGGTGATGGAGTGGAAATAGTCTCCAGTTTGCCAGGTACCTGCAACATAAAAAGAAAATAGCCATTAGAGAAGAGAACTGGGTATGGAAAATGACGTGAAAATAGACACAGACTATAAATAGCTAATGCATATCACTCCTAGTTACGCAGTCCTCATATCCCTCCTAGTTACACACAGTCCTCATATCCCACATACACACAGTTGCGAGAGTGAGAGCAGCACATCACCAGAGTTATCAAGTGTATACAGTATGAAACATTAGTATTAGCTATCACGTTAGCTACCGGTGTGCGGCTAGCTAACGTTAGCTCTTGGTGAGTTATAGTTATTTTGCACTTACCTATAAACGCCCCTCCACGAAATCCACTTGAGTACAGCTCTTTAACAAAGTCCAATATGCCCTCGTTCATTAGATCCAAAGCATCAATTGCTTTTCCTCGACTCTAACGCTAGTTTAGCAGCTAATGGCTAATGGCTAAACAGCTGATTTTGTAAACATGAGGCAGAGTAGGGGCGGGTCTTCGGTGCGCTGGATGGATATAATTCCAACTTGACTTTGCGCCTCCTGGCGGCACAAAACAGAAGCCGCACCCACCCTAATAAAACCATTTGACGAGGGCCGTTAACGGGCGGCAGAGGCCGTTGGAATGGCGGTAGGAGGGACCTCAATTTTCAATGCTGTAACTGTACATCTCCCATGAACCTTAGCGGGGGATGACGTAGTTAAAGAGAGACAGTAAAACGGTACAAATTCAATAACTTGCGTGACTGCTCCCGTGACTGCTCCCACGGGCCGAATATTGCCCCGCGAGATTAAATTCACGGGTACCTCTCGGCGTGCCGAAGCTTTTCCTAAATCACTTCCATCATCGAAAACGAGGGGAAAAGGTCGGCTCGCGACCCTGAAAATGTTGCGTGGTTTTAAAAACGCTGTATTAAGTGAGCCTATTATGGGCTCCACGCGAGCTTTCTACCCTGGGTACATCTGGGTGTCCCGCAACTTTTACTCATTCACATGTAGCCCCGAAAATGCTTAGAAAAGGAACGCCGAAAGCATGGAATAAACTCGCCGAAACGGAAAAGTGTCCCACGGGCGCAACGTGATTCCGATCCACGTGAAAATATTCACGGCCATAGAGGAGACCGTGGGACACCTTTTCGCAACCGGATATGTGTCTTGAATTTGCTCCCACGCGGCGCGCAAAAGAAAAATCGGACCAAAAATGAACCAATGCTCCAGCAGTATTAAATGAGAGTGTGGAGTCCAGAATGACACCTATTGCGGAATTCTGAAGAGGGGAGAATGGAGCAGCCATTGGTTGTGAGGACTAGATCCCCAACTTCCTGAGCAGTGCCTTGGAAGCCACAACCATGAGCTCTGTTTTGTTGAGTTTGAGAGAGTTTGATGACATCCAGGTATTGAGGTCATGCAGGCAGTTCAACAGGGACTGGGGAGAGAGCTGTGTGGAGGGTTTGGTGTAGAGATAGAGCTGAGTGTCGTCAGCGTAGCAGTGAAGGTTGAGGCCATGTTGGCGGATGATCTGGCCAAGGGGACGCATGTAAATTATGAAAAGGAGGGGGGCAAGGACAGAACCTTGCGGTACTCCTTGGTTGACTGGGGCAGGGGGGGATCTGGAGTTGTTGATGGTGATGAAATGTTTCCTGTTTGAGAGATATGACTGGAGCTAGGAGAGAGCTGTACACAGAGTGTACATAGAGTGTGTATGTGGGGGTAGAGTGTGTATGGAGGGTAGAGAGTGATGTGGGGTAGAGTGTGTACGTGGGGGTAGAGTGATGTGGGGTAGAGTGTGTATGTGGGGGTAGAGTGTGTATGTGGAGGTAGAGTGTGTATGTGGGGTAGAGTGTGTATGTGGAGGTAGAGTGTGTACGTGGGGGTAGAGTGTGTATGTGGGGTAGAGTGTGTACGTGGGGGTAGAGTGATGTGGGGGTAGAGTGATGTGGGGTAGAGTGTGTACGTGGGGGTAGAGTGATGTGGGGTAGAGTGTGTACGTGGGGGTAGAGTGTCTACGTGGGGGTAGAGTGATGTGGGGTAGAGTGTGTATGTGGGGGTAGAGTGATGTGGGGTAGAGTGTCTACGTGGGGGTAGAGTGATGTGGGGTAGAGTGTGTATGTGGGGGTAGAGTGTGTATGTGGGGTAGAGTGTGTACATGGGGGTAGAGTGTGTACGTGGGGGTAGAGTGATGTGGGGGTAGAGTGTGTACGTGGGGGTAGAGTGATGTGGGGTAGAGTGATGTGGGGTAGAGGGATGTGGGGGTAGAGTGATGTGGGGGTAGAGTGTGTACGTGGGGGTAGAGTGATGTGGGGGTAGAGTCATGTGGGGTAGAGTGATGTGGGGTAGAGGGATGTGGGGGTAGAGTGATGTGGGGGTAGAGTGATGTGGGGGTAGAGTGATAGTGATTTAAGAGTCATAAACCCTCCGGCTACCAAGTGGCCGTTACCATAGACAGACATTATCAATCAATATGACCCCTGTCAACCCCAAGCCCATTCACTCTCCTCCTCCATTCTATGTTTCATCTTCTATCTCTACAGCCACCAGAATAAACATGGCATGAGGTATGGGTGTAGTAGATGTGTGTAAAAAAAATAAAACTGCTGTTCAAATCAACGGTGTTGCCTCTCCACTGTCTGAATCAAATCAAATCAAATGTATTTGTAAGGCCCGACAACACATGTTAATGTCCCCATGGGCCGGACACGTCTTCTTTAAAGTCAAGAAGAAACATCACAATAAGTCAAGAACAAAACAAGAACACTATAAAGTTAATTTTTTTTTAAATAAATGCAACACTCCCAGACATACCTAGCAATAGGAAAAAATGCACCACAGGTAATGTGGAGGAGAGAAACCTTAGAAGGGGCATTCAAGAGGGGATCTCCCTTCTTAGATGTCGGTGATAGTAGTGTTGCAATAAAACAGGCGAACAGTTGGTAGGCATGGACTCATATGTGTAGTGAAACACAGATAAGTGCATGCGATAGCAACTGAACATTTTGAAAGATTAAAGATAGAGCTGATAGCGGATCTATTTGAGGCAAAGGGGCGGCGCAGATAGGGTCGCATCCTCCCGGTCTTCATCACGGGACGTCCAACACTCCGGTCATCACTCCGAGGCAGCCACTCACAGGGAGACAGGGAGACGGGACAGGCGTTAGACAGTTTGCGTGATTGTGATGGGCGGACATAGCAATAGATACAAGTGGTAAGCATATATGTGAATAGAATAGATATATGTAGTAAGCATATATTATTAGTGGGCGGAGATGGAGCAATAAATACATGTAGTGAGCATATGTATACATGGTGACAGTGGAATCATAGTATATAAGAAAATTGTGAAATTGAGTAATAGATAGAACTACTGCAAGCGTATGGATACAGGATGAGATACAAGACAATAGCTCAGGGCCGTATGCCCCGGGGGGCAGGAGAAGCCACTCAGAAGGTTCAGCACTGCAGGCCAGACAGAAGGCGGTATGAAGCTGTTCCATGGGACCGGTTGAGAAAGAGACAGAGGTTAAAAAGGTTCTCCCATGTCTGCAGAAAAGCAGACATGGGGGCAAATAGTCTGCTTCCTCAGTCTGTCTGCTTCTTCAGTCTGTCTGCTTCTTCAGTCTGTCTGCTTCTTCAGTCTGTCTCCTTCCTCAGTCCTTCTGTCGTGAATTATCAAAATAAACACATGTCTTCTCCCAAGAAATGTCCAATGCTAACAGGGGATCGTGCTGATTGTAAATGGTAGTAGGGAATCTATCTGTAACTCTGGCAGCGTTGTAAATACCTTCCCCCGGCCAAGCACACATTCTAAAGGGAAAATGGCCTTCTGCAGTCTTTTATAATCTTTAGAACAGATGGGGTTGGTCAGATAAGGAAGTTAAAACCATAATGACTCAAAAGGAACTCAGTTGGGACGGAGGTCAGTAGATTATCTCAGAGGATACGGCCTTAGGTCAACGTAAGGGTCTGGCCTTGTTTTTATGGTATTAGAGCAGCTGGAACAATCACCAATTCTGAGAAGAGGGCCCTGAGAATAGTTGACATGATGTCCTCCTGAGTCAGGAGAGCGGTCTTTAGAAGACAGGAATTTGAGAACTGGGTTAAAAACAATCTAATGGTAAAACTAAATAAAATACAGGCAAATATAGTAAATAGATAGATAAGAAGGTATAAGTAAGTTTAAGACTATAAAGATACAGATTGATCCATTAAAAGCTTAGTTATACTATAAAACATTATGAACCAAAGATTAGAAATTAGATCAAGATACTTAGAGTGTTCAATAAAGCTAAAACAAAGGAAGGTTACTTTAAGAATATAGAAATACAATAAAACAGGTTCAAAGATGAATAATAAAGTTAAACATCTATTTTTGATGGACAAAACTCAAGAAAAGCTTGTTAGAAACTGTAGTCAAAATAAAGAATAAAATCTCTTAATGATAAGGATAAGGAAACCACCACAAAGTACTTTGTATCTGTTAAATCAAGAAGCCACGTATGCTCTCTATTTCTGTTTAAGGAGAGGGCCTCGAGAACGCTAGAACTTCCATAAAAGGGAACGAAACTGCTTAAAATAGTCAGTAGGTAAATAGTATTATGTCCCTTTAAGGATCTAAAATAGCCGAAATCACGTTAAGCCAATAGAAACCAGCAGACGCCCCTAGCTATCGTCACCAGGACGACGCGGGGAAAAGGGGAGGAGAATTGTCTTTAACTACAGACGCTGGGAGAAAACAGGATCGCAATCGCAGCAGGGATCCAGAGAGAGAAAGACAAAACGAGCGCTCCCCCAGCTCCCAGATCACGGAAGGCCAAGGTTGCCTTGCCAACCAGCAGCAAACAAAGAGAGGGCCTCGTGTTGCCGAGACAACCAAACCGGAGAAGACGCTCTGAGCGGCCCCAGCCGATCAGAGACATGGACCGACAGCCAAACCGAAGACGATGATTTTAGCTATAGAAAGGAAATTCAGTACTTGTTTGATTCATAGTTTGTGTTTATTGGAATGGAATAAACACAGCAGTCTTATTCAAAACATCTCGTCCGTGCTTCCTTCCTGCAACCGAACCAAATTGAAATGCAACTAACGCAGAGATGAAGGGTAATTTCCACTATACGATCACAGAGACGATAGACATTTAATGTTTATTACTTCAAATGGTGCCGTGCCCCGTGCTGGATTCGAACGAAGCCGATTGAAGACGACGAAAGTTACTCTGGTCTCTGGTCTCGACCGCACAATGTCGATGAGGCACAGATTTAGGTTAAAGGAAATTAAGGTGTGTTCGGTTAGGACACCTAGGATTAGTGCAATGGGATGATGTGAATCTGCATTGCTAGTCGTTCTGCGTAGGAACAGGGCAGCTAGCATGTGGGTAGGGACACCAGTCAGGGATTGGTAACGTGACTGATAGAGATGGTGTTGTTTAAAAGTAAGGGGGCTAGTATGACAAACTCGGCTTACTCCACGGCAAACGTCCCTGCGCTCTGAGTACGTCCCGTGGGGTGGGAAGAGGGTCATAACAGTGTGATGAATTGCAAACCCTCTATTAAACAATATGATGCTAGTCTGTAAGAACGGTATAGATAAGACTATCCTAGGTGGGATCGTGCGCCCGCAGGCTTAAGGTTACTCGTGCCAGTCCGCCAAAACGAGACATAGCTTTAAGTCGATGAAACGTGACAATTGAGTTTTGTGTGACGACGCAATTACTTCAAATATGTACAAAAGCATCGAAATGATTCAACCGCGATTTGCGAGTTATGATCAAATCACGGGAGGGAATGATCGTAGATGGGAGAATGGGTTGAGACTATCGGGAGGTTGTGAGCACAGAGAGACTGCAAGCGCCGATTTGAGAGATCCTCTTGGGTCAAGTCTCCGTACGATTATTCTGCTGAATCGGAGTGAAATATCCGAAAGGGCGGGACGATGTGTTCAAACGCCTGTTTAGTATAGGGATAATAATAAGTACTTGATTAACTGATCAGCTGCACTTATGGTTAGGACATAGGGAAGAGTTGTATAAAACGGGCGGTGTTTAGGTTAAGAAATAGAAATGCACTAAGGGAGGTTGTTGCCGGATGAGTGGAATGTTTAGGACTAGGACAATGTGTTTTGCTAAATATATATATGATTGATGAATGTCTGCTAGTGGTTATGAGTGAATGCCAATGTGTGTGGGTTATTTTTTGTATCGTTATGAAATTCTAGTGACCAACAGCCGCGGAGAAACAATATAGGAGTCCATTGTGTGGAGAGTGTTCATTTTTCGAGGGCCGTTGGAACGCAGCAGAGGTAGCTGCTAGGTTAGCCGCGGGGGCGAGCGAGGTTAAATGTGGATGTGGCGTTGTGATATCAAGAATATTGAATGAACGGGGAGTGTGATGGAGCCACGGGGATGTGTAATGTACGTTGGAATTTTTGATTTCAGTGGTTTTAAGGTCGTTGTTTAACACTTTGACTGCCAGGGGGCGTCTTTAGACGTCTTTGCTGGCCATGCTAAAGTTGCCGGGGGACGCTGTACGTCGTCTTTATATCAATATTTCAAAAATCTGCGATCGGATTCATAATGTCCCTCCGCTGGCCTGAGACACAAGTGTGATCTCCTCTCAATCCTCTAGCGGTTCAAGACCGCCATCTGGTGGCCGATCGGCAGATCGAAACCGGATGTCAACCTTTAACCCGGTAGGACTCACTCCATATGGGGTCCGGGCACTCGCTAATGTTAGAGAGACTCCGTCTTCACACAGTGAACATCGATCGCTGCAAATAACTCGAAAAAACAACATGATTTGGACGTATATATTATTATACAACCTGGAAATGGACCGACTATTTCAACATCCCATAATGGAAAACTGTCTACCCCACGCTGATCGCTCAACGGCCCGCGGAGACTGGGGTGAGTTTTAGCGTGTAATATTACCGTGTTCGACACTAACTGCTATGATGAACATTTGACCCACATTAGATGATTGGTATAACGCTGCCCACGGAATTATAAACGCCCCCTCGCCCATCCGGTCAACATCAGATGACGTGTAGTAACTTCTAGAAGTACGTCTAGTTGGAATTTTTTATATCGCGCTGATTGCCATCAAACTGTATTTCATCATCAATATAATGCATTTGGGGCTATATATCACGTTCTGGAGAAAGCTGCAGAAAGAGATGAAAACATACTTATACATTAGACCATACTTTACTATGAATATGTGAATGAAAAAGTTTAACGTTGCTACACAATGAACAATACATATAGGACTTTGAATGGGCCCTAATAATGGCAATGTAGCAATAGAATTTAAAAAGTTATAGCCCTGCAAAGAAGGGGACTTTCTCCATAGACAAATAGCGCTGGCAATCTATGGTATATCATTAATTTAACCTTAGGCAACCAAAGTGTTAATGTAATAGGAATCAAATGAAGCGATGTTTTAGGAACTGATGACGTCACTGGAAACGTCTGGTCGAAGCGACTTTGGGAGCGTTGGGTTTAATATACTGTATATTTCGGCCAGGCGGAGAAAACGGACGAGCGAACTAATGTAAAGATGATTATATATGATCTGTAAACTAGCGCTTAATGAGATTAAAGTTCTGTTGCGGGGTAGAACTGTGTTGCGCTGACGTCGCGGTGTGCTGTGCCACTCGAAACAACGATAGGCCGTTTAGGGGACGTTATTATGGTGGCGTGGATGATGCTAAGCTAAGCTAACTAGCCACGCTAGGCTATTGGGCAACAACATGGTTGGGCTAAGCTAATTGAGCTAGCGATGCTAAGCTAACGGGGCTAATGATGCTAAGCTAATGAAGCTAATATGCTAAGCTACCTGTGCTAACGATGTAGCATGGTGGAACTCTCGGTAAATCTCGCGATATGCTACTAAAGCAACTTCACATGTAAACAGGAAGCGCAACCATTTTAAACAGGAGGCGCGGCCATTTTGGCGACCATTTTAGAAAATTTGTAGTTTTTATCGTTTTTGTTTTTGTTTTGTGTAGCGACCATTTTAAAATGTGTAGTTTTAATCGTTTTTCCCGTTTTGCATGATGGCGGGTGTAGAACGAATGTATATACAGGTTTGGTTATCAATCTATATCTATTGTTAGCCCAGTATGATGGCAGTAGTGGGGAAAAACGGGACGGATGAGTGTTTGTTTGTGACTTTACTAAATCTTTTAAACTAATAATAAGCAGTGTATAAGAAGGAGGTGGTTATGGTTAGAACGTGTAGACGTATATGTGTCGGTCTGTGCATGCGCGCCACGGTGCCGTCAGTACAAGGGGGATGGATTATTGGAGTTGGGCTTTTGTTAGGACAGGGACCAGTAAGGTGTGAAGGCAGGCTGCGTGCCCCCCCCCCATTATCCTTCTCTCCTGCGTGTCTCCCTCCCTCCCTCCCTCCCTCTCTCCCTCCATCCCCCATTCCCTTCCTTTCTCTCCCTCCCTCCCTTCCTCTCTCTCCCTCCCTTCCTCTCTCTCCCTGCCTCCCTCCCTCCCTCTCTCCCTCCATCCCTCCCTCCCCCATTCCCTTCCTCTCTCTCTCTCCCTCTCTCCCGTTCCTGTGTGTCTCCCTGCATGTCTCCCCTGTGGTATCTGCCTCTGTTGAGCTACCAGGTTCTCAAAGGAGTTTTATTCAAGTTAGAGTGCCTTTATAGTGAGGCTTAAGGTATAGTGGTAGCTTTTAGGGACTCCATCCAGAAACCATTAGTTATATTAAAGTAGTGTTTACTTTAAGTTAAAGTTATGCAGCAAATGCTGGTAATAGTGTTTAAAGCCCTGTTGGTAAACTGGACTAGGTGGGACGATAAGGTCTGCTAGTTAATTCAAAATTTTTGATAATGTTAATGTTCATTTGGGAGGCCCCCCCTCCTCCCTCCGTCTCTCCCCCCCTCTCCTCCCTCCGTCTCCCCTCCCCTCCCTCCGTCTCTCCCCCTCCCTGTGTCTCTCCCTCCCTTTCCTCCTCCCCCCTCCCCGTGTGTCCCCCCCCTCCAATGCTTGCCCTTTGAATGGTTATGGGTACGCTGCAGACCATTTCCAGTTTGGGTGGTGGACTACTAGGTTGGGTTTAGGATGTTTTCTTCTATTTAGAGGCCCCTCCATCTCCCTGACTGGCCATGGGGGTAATATTCAACTGGGGGTATGAAGTCCAGAAGGGTTTGTTATGATGGGAATGGTTTTACATTGGTTTGGAGTTTTGTTGGGATAGTGGAAGCGTGGGAATGGGGGTATATTTTTTTCATTTAGACAAGGTGTTAGTCCCTTTCTCCCCCGCCTGTTAGGGTCCTTGGTAACAGGGTTGGCTTTATGTCGGGTTGTGTGTGTTATTAGTTGGATGTTTGTTTGAACTGCGTTGTTATTATGTATGTGGAGTAGGTACCGGATGGGCGCTGGCCTGTCTAGGTACAGTTATGGTGGGACAGTATTTGTGATATTCCTTGAAATAGGGGCCTGGGGTGTTTTTGTTCGGGTTCGAAACTGAAAGGAAAATGCTTTGGGCTGAGAAATGGCAGGTCTTTGAGAAGTCAAGGGTCTGTGGGAATATTACTGTAGTATGGTATGGGTGTCCATGAGTTTATGACATGGACAGCTGGGCTGTGCAACGATCAAGGATTTGGTGGTCTAAATCACTGAAAATTAATTTTTTCCTTGGTAGCAGTTGGAGGAAGAGATCAACACCAAGATTTTTGGTGTTGTAGGGGGAAATGTGTTAAAGTATAATGAAAATGATGCTGTATGATGTATGTGATGAGATGTTAAGATGTAAATGTTGAAGGTAATGTAGGAAGTAAGTTAAAATTTGATTTCCATAGTAGCGTTTGAGAAGCAAACAGAGAAAGCAAGAAGGAGAGGTTAATATTACATTTACACATAGTCATTACGCTGAGTTTGTCATTTAAAGTATAAAATGAGATCAAAATGACAAATTCATCAAGGCAAAAAAAATTTGAACGGATGAATGACCATATTTACCAGAAAGATTTAGACAATTGATAGGCTGTGTGGAACTAATTCTCATTGTCTAAAAAAGGACCATCAATGTACCAACGGACGGGAGAGGTTGATGCAAATCTGTGTTCCCCAGAGAATCGTGTGAGAGGAACACACAAGTGATTGGAACATCCAGTTTTCCGATTGGACGGACGGACAAAAACAAAGCTAAGGCTGTGTCGTTATGTTCAAATAAACCACACCAAATCTCTCTAAGTGTATTAGCATAGAGACGCCCGACATTTCCAATACGTACAAATATTGATGGAATGAAAAGGGAAATGCCACTGAGATTAAGTGTGTGTTTTTTTCTTTCTTTCTGCACAGGTACTCGGCAGGACAGATGGGGCTCTGACGATTTCAATGCCAACTGGGGAATAACGGCTGTTGAAAGCCTGGGTATAAGTATGAATGATAAGCAATTTATCAATCCCTGTCTGCACTGGTAAAAATCTGATAGTGTGAGTGATTTTTAACTCAAGTAGGGTAAAAATAGTTTTAGAGACAGAGAAACTTGTTTTTCCAAACGGTAATTGCAGGGGTGCTTGAAAGTGGTGAGAATGTCGGATACACAGCAGGTTCACCTTGGTGAAACATTGATAGGAGCAACTAAAGGTTTAGATGCAATAACAATAGCAAAGGTAGACAATCTGTCTATTTCAATGACTGGAAATGTCACAATAAAAGTGAAGAAGCAATGGCCAAAGATATTCAGGCCTATACAAAATCTTGTATTTAAGTATAGAAGAGGAGGTCGTTATAGGCTACATAACCAAAAAACAGAAAAAGAAGGAACGAAGGGCGATGAAAAGAAATAATGCCGGTAGTGGCAGCATGCTGACAACCTTTGCAGACACTCCCGATAAAAGATTGATACCTGAGGTTAATCTGATTGATTTGGAGGTGATGGAATTCCCTCAGGTGACCAGTATGACAGAGGGACTTGAAATAATGACTTTGATTCCAATACAGGGGGTCATTGAAGGGAGACAACCAGAGACAACTGTTTTACTCCAACCAGAGCCGATCCACGCTGGAGTGTCCATTGCAGGTGACTGCAATTTAACCAAGGGACAAAGAAAGCGACGGAGGAGAGCGGCATTGTTACAGCAGTCCCAGGAAGTTGACTCTGGCCGTACGGCTGGAACAGAGACCGACAGCAGGTATGGGAATATATACAAACAGTTTCCACAGCCCACAAGTTTCCCTTGTCCAGATGTCCCCCGACACCAGAGCCAGAATGAGAGGCGTGGGCCGGTGACAAGGAGCCAGCCAGCGAGGGCCAGGGTGGAGGAAGAGAGGATGACGTGCCTCTCTCCAGAAAGACAGAGAGCATTCACGGAAGCGTCCGAAAGACATGACAGTCCGTAGAAAACTGCTGGAGAAGCAGCTGGCGGTTGACCGAGTCACACACGAGAGGGGAATGCTGGAACGGGAACTGGCGGAACAGACTGAGATCATGAGTGATGTAATTTTAGAAGTTATGTTCCGTGCTGCAGAACAAGGACTCAGTGAACAAGAGATGTCATTTGCTCCGTTACCTGAACGGGGAGCTGAGCAGCGAGGACATGGTGATGAAAACCGCAGGAGGGGTGAGTTTCCAGGCCCCTCCCAACAACAAGCCCGAGGGGCGGCGGCTGAAAATAACAGGTATGTGCCTCTCTCCTCCATAAAGCAGGACCTGCCAGGAGAGGACCGGAGAGGGGTGGACCGGTCGGGAACTGTGGGATACCAGCCGAAAGACTGCTGGTGTTGTAGTGAACTGGGACACAAGGCCAAATCATGTGGCAAAGGGTGGCGGGCTCAAAGAAAGTCCATCAGAGGACAGACATGCTGGACCTGTGGGATGTTGGGACATTTTCAAAAGGAGTGTTTAAAGAGGTCGTGTCTGCAAAGGCCACAGGCTGAATAGAACGAGGTGGAAATGCACAGGAGACACTATAACGCTCAGGAAAAAATTTATAAATAAATGAAATAGAATAAAAATGCGACTGATTAGAATAAAAATAGAAAAGAAGATATATAGATAGGTTAGATCAGTGCTTCTCAAACTTATTCTGTCAGGCCCCCCTTTGGCGGACCAAAATATTTTGGGCCCCCCCCCCCCCTCGCCCCAACAAAATAGTCATGAAATGGGCCATGTTTAAATTTATTGAAATAACACCAATATCGTGACCTTTCAAATTGGCCCTATATTTTGTTTTCAGAGCTGTCATGGATGAAAAGCCAGCTTCACACAGATACTGTATGTGGTGCTGAATGGTATCAACACCTTAACTGCTGCATCATGAGATACTTGGTGGGCCATGAGATGAGATACTTGGTACTCAGCACCACACTCTGAAACTAGCTCTCTAGGTGGTATCAGATGAGATTTCAAAGAGTTCTTCCAAGAGTTTGGATGGAGATGTGTCAGGAAGCTTTGTCTCAATGTTGTCTGTAAAGTTTTTTTTTATCCAGAGTAACTTGGTGATCCTTTTCTTGTTTTATTAAATAATGATTTTCAGATTTTGATAAATGGTATTTTCATGGAGAACAGTGCAGCTGCAACAGATAGCACTTTAGTGATAATTTTCTGGAATAAAAAAAAAAAAAAAAAAAAACGTTTATTTTTTATTTTTATAAATCTCAAGGCCCCCCCTGTCATGCCTCTGCGCCCCCCCTGGGGGGCGCGCCCCCCACTTTGAGAAACAATGGGTTAGATGGTTAGATTATGTGTGCAAGTTACTAAAACGGCTTGGAAGACTAACGAGGGTAAGTTGGGACTGTAAGGGGATGAGGTAACTGGCAATTGCATGAGCTAATCGTACTAACAAAAACTGTGGTTTTAAACAGGAAAAAATGGAAACATTTTAAGATTAGACAGAGTAATAAATAAGGACTACTTCAGTAGTGATTAGTAGTGATTATACATACTTGATCCAAGGGTGGTCAAGGAGACTTAAAAAAAAATGTCAAAAGCATGAGAGAATGTACGGAGTATTTTATTTCTTTTTAATTTCTTTCTTGGTGTTTACGGGGGTACTTATGCCTCTAGATGATAGTTTGATTCTGTTTGATGGGTGTGTTGCTATGACATTTTTAGTTTTTTTGCGTTTTTCTTTGTTTTCGTTTTTTTTCTCAATTTTTTTAGGAACTGACGGGCTGGGAGGGATCTCTCGCCGGTCAGGGGTAGCAGGTTGCGTGTTGCTTTTTAACAGCGCAGCAGTGCAAGAATGTGACAATTTGACCATGTGACCGCGGGAGAGCGGCAGTGCGGAAATAGGCTGTCTCTAAGACAAACTCTAACCATAACCAGCTCCTTAACAGCGCCTAAACTTAACCGTTCTAACCTTAACCAACTCCGAAACAATGCCTAACCTTAACCTTAACCATGCCTAACCTTAACCATAGAAAGAATATTGCCATTCTCTAAGTCAAACTCTAACCTTAACCAGCTCCTTAACAGCGCCTAAACTTAACCGTTCTAACCTTAACCAACTCCGAAACAATGCCTAACCTTAACCTTAACCTTAACCATGCCTAACCTTAACCGGCGAAAGAATACACGTTAAAAAAAAAATCACGTTAAATATTTTTTTTTTGATGGGATTCGAACTCGTCAACAACGGACCGCAGGATCGCAGGACCGCTGCTCTGCCAGGTGAGCTGAAGCGCAGAATGAAAATCATGGCCGATTAGGACGGTTACATAATTCCGCAAGCTCTGCCGCTCTGCGCGGGGCATGGCGCAGCCAATCAGGGAAAACGCGGAAGCAAAAGCAGCACTGCTGCGCTGTTATTAAACAATAGGCTAGCAGGTTGGTGGTGACACAGCGGGACTGGTAGGAATGTCTAATATGATGGGCTGGAAACATGGAGGGTGGACGAGAGCTGGTTCATGATTTTGTTTTCCGCTCATGGAGAGTCCAGATGTAGCATCTGGGGAGTTGTGTCACGTTTTGGTGTAGGGTAAGTGTTGGGGAAACGTGTTTCTCTGTACATAGGTAAGCTCTGTAGGTTTTGGTCGCCATTGGCCAAATAGTTTTCGTATAGGGTGCGGACGTGTGTAATTGATAATTGGCTTATGGGGGACTCTGCACCGGCTTGTTGAAGGCTGGCGGAGTGTGTGGAAGATGTGTGTTTAAGGGGACTGTGGTTTGTTACCATGTTTATAGGATCTGTTGGCGAAATGGGTCTCGTCAGAGCTGGCTGTCCGGACAGAGGAAACTGTCTGGAAATAAGGTATGATTGTGTAATAAATGGTTATTCCACTCTCAAGGGTGGTGTAGTGTGTGTTGAACTTGAGATATTTGATCTAGTAATATAGTACAGCACAAAAATAAATGAGAGAAAGGTGATTTTTATTGAATATTAACGTAAGGAGCCGTGGAATATATAGAAAACTAATTTGGAAAAAATGTATTGTCAATGCAGAACAGTAGAAGAAAGTATCTGAGCGAAAATGAGATATTCCAATCAATTGTGTGTTTGTAATAACAAGTCCAAAAAGCAAAAAGGACAGAGGGAAAATCATTTCCTTCTGTGGAGGAGATCGGAGCAGTACCAGCTGCACACGACCAAGGAGACAGCGATTAGCGCAAATAGAACGAGGAGCAACGGTCAAAACAATTTAGCAGTAAAGACCTCAGGAGGTTTGAACAGGGATAACTGGCAGGATGAAAGCTAATGATAATTGAGATCTCAGTGGTCCTTTCGAGGGAGAAAAAATTATTTATGTTTTCTGGTTTAAGTCTCCCTCGAGTGTTAATCTTTTCGGTGTAATGTATTAATCTTTTCTTGCAGAGTCAAGTACACAAAATAGACACATTGAAGCTAATTACATGGATAAAATAGTCTAAACAAAAAAGCTGATAAATTTGGAAGCCAATTCTTGACTGATTACCTTCCAATAGAAATGGTGTCGTTAAACATAACTGATAAAATGTGTGTGACTGGAGGAGTTTAACGAGGGTGGGGGAAGGAGTGAATGATAATTTTGTAACTATACAGACGGAAATGGGTTTTGTAGTTCGATTTGTGTATTTTTTGAATTTTTTAAGAAATATTAGTAATATTATGGTATATATACGGTTAAAGACATGTTTGATTTAGAAAATATTGGTGCTATAATGTGGGTTATTAAACCCACAAGGGTGGAATGACGTGAATTATCAAAATAAACATATGTCTTCTCCCAAGAAATGTGCAATGCTAACAGGGGACCGTGCTGATTGTAAATGGTAGTAGGGAATCTATCTGTAACTCTGGCAGCGTTGTAAATACCTTCCCCCCGGCCAAGCACACATTCTAAAGGGAAAATGGCCTTCTGCAGTCTTTTATAATCTTTAGAACAGATGGGGTTGGTCAGATAAGGAAGTTAAAACCATAAAGACTCAAAAGGAACTCAGTTGGGACGGAGGTCAGTAGATTATCTCAGAGGATACGGCCTTAGGTCAACGTAAGGGTCTGGCCTTGTTTTTATGGTATTAGAGCAGCTGGAACAATCACCAATTCTGAGAAGAGGGCCCTGAGAATAGTTGACATGATGTCCTCCTGAGTCAGGAGAGCGGTCTTTAGAAGACAGGAATTTGAGAACTGGGTTAAAAACAATCTAATGGTAAAACTAAATAAAATACAGGCAAATATAGTAAATAGATAGATAAGAAGGTATAAGTAAGTTTAAGACTATAAAGATACAGATTGATCCATTAAAAGCTTAGTTATACTATAAAACATTATGAACCAAAGATTAGAAATTAGATCAAGATACTTAGAGTGTTCAATAAAGCTAAAACAAAGGAAGGTTACTTTAAGAATATAGAAATACAATAAAACAGGTTCAAAGATGAATAATAAAGTTAAACATCTATTTTTGAAGGACAAAACTCAAGAAAAGCCTGTTAGAAACTGTAGTCAAAATAAAGAATAAAATCTCTTAATGATAAGGAAAAGGAAACCACCACAAAGTACTTTGTATCTGTTAAATCAAGAAGCCACGTATGCTCTCTATTTCTGTTTAAGGAGAGGGCCTCGAGAACGCTAGAACTTCCATAAAAGGGAACAAAACTGCTTAAAATAGTCAGTAGGTAAATAGTATCATGTCCCTTTAAGGATCTAAAATAGCCGAAATCACGTTAAGCCAATAGAAACCAGCAGACGCCCCTAGCTATCGTCACCAGGACGACGTGGGGAAAAGGGGAGGATAATTGTCTTTAACTACAGACGCTGGGAGAAAACAGGATCGCAATCGCAGCAGGGATCCAGAGAGAGAAAGACAAAACGAGCGCTCCCCCAGCTCCCAGCTCTGAGATCACGGAAGACCAAGGTTGCCTTGCCAACCAGCAGCAAACAAAGAGAGGGCCTCGTGTTGCCGAGACAACCAAACCGGGGAAGACGCTCTGAGCGGCCCCAGCCGATCAGAGACATGGACCGACAGCCAAACCGAAGACGATGATTTTAGCTATAGAAAGGAAATTCAGTACTTGTTTGATTCATAGTTTGTGTTTATTGGAATGGAATAAACACAGCAGTCTTATTCAAAACATCTCGTCCGTGCTTCCTTCCTGCAACCGAACCAAATTGAAATGCAACTAACACAGAGATGAAGGGTAATTTACACTATACAATTCAGAGACGATAGACATTTAATGTTTATTACTTCACTTCTCTTTAGTTTGTCTTCTTCAGTCTGTCTCCTTCCTCAGTCTGTCTCTTCAGTCTGTCTCCTTCCTCAGTCCGTCTCTTTAGTTTGTCTTCTTCAGTCTGTCTCCTTCCTCAGTCTGTCTCTTCAGTCTGTCTGCTACTTCAGTCTGTCTCCTTCCTCAGTCCTTCTCTTTAGTTTGTCTTCTTCAGTCTGTCTCCTTCCTCAGTCCGTCTCTTTAGTTTGTCTTCTTCAGCCTGTCTCCTTCCTCAGTCTGTCTCTAAAGTCTGTCTCCTTCCTTAGTCTGTCTATTCAGTCTGTCTCCTTCCTCAGTCTGTCTCTTCAGTTTGTCTCCTTCTTCAGTTTATCTCCTTCCTCAGTTTGTCTCCTTCCTCAGTTTGTCTCCTTCCTCAGTCAGTGTCTTCAGTCTGTCTCCTTTTTCAGTCTGTCTTCTTCTTCAGTCTGTCTCCTTCCTCAGTTTGTCTCCTTCTTGAGTTTGTCTTCTTCTTCAGTCTGTCTCCTTCCTCAGTTTGTCTCCTTGAGTTTGTCTCCTTCTTCAGTCAGTGTCTTCAGTCTGTCTCCTTCTTCAGTCAGTGTCTTCAGTCTGTCTCATTCTTCAGTCTGTCTTCTTCTTCAGTCAGTGTCTTCAGTCTGTCTCCTTCTTCAGTCTGTCTCCTTCCTCAGTCTAGCTCCTTCCTCAGTCTGTCTCCTTCCTCAGTCTGTCTCCTTCCTCAGTCTGTCTCCTTCCTCAGTCTGTCTCCTTCCTCAGTCTGTCTCCTTCCTCAGTCAGTGTCCTCAGTCTGTCTTCTTCTTCAGTCTGTCTCATTCTTCAGTCTGTCTCCTTCCTCAGTCTAGCTCCTTCCTCAGTCTGTCTCCTTCCTCAGTCTGTCTCCTTCTTCAGTCTGTCTCCTTCCTCAGTCTGTCTCCTTCCTCAATCTGTCTCCTTCTTCAGTCTGTCTCCTTCCTCAGTCTGTCTCCTTCTTCAGTCTTTCTCCTTCCTCAGTCTGTCTCCTTCCTCAGTCTGTCTCCTTCTTCAGTCTGTCTCCTTCTTCAGTTTGTCTCCTTCTTCAGTCTGTGTCCTTCCTCAGTCTGTCTCATTCTTCAGTTCTAACACAAACCACAAGGCACTCTTATCAGTCTCAGTCTCAGACAGCATCGTTTCATAGAGCGAGCAGACGACTGCAGATGTACGCATTCATCTCCACTCCCCTTCTTTTACATTATCGAATGTGTGTGTGTGTGTGGGGGGGGGGGGGGGGGGGGCATATTTGGAGACTTCTGAGTGCAGAATGAGATTCCTCTTTGGTTTTGTTTAGGGATGTCCGATATTATCGGCCGACCGATATTATCGGCCGATATCGGCAGTAAAATGTGATATCGGAAAATATCGGTATCGGTTTAAAAAAAAAGAAAAATAACAATATTTGTTATATATATATCCAGTGAAATGATTAGTTACCTGAAATGATTCCGTTTTTGGGGGGGGGGGGGGGGGGGGGAACCCTGCATATATCGGTATCGGTTGATATCGGTATCGGAAATTAAGAGTTGGACAATATCGGAATATCGGTATCGGTAAAAAATGTCACGATGGGGTTAGGTAGAATGCAATAATACAGAAAGGGAAAGAATGGAGGAGGCAGAGGCGAGGAGTGAAGCTTGGAGAAGGGTGTTTACTGTAGAATCCAGTGCAATACAGGGAAAATACAGAAACTAAATAACAAACTTCACAATACAAAACAACAAACACTAAGACTTACTAGAGGGAGAACGAAGCGACACGACGTGGAGGAACAGGGGGTAACTGGAGGAATGTCGCCACACAGAAGGGAGGACAGACAGAACCCTATATACCCCAACTAATTAACAATTAAGAACACCTGGCCAACACAGAATCACAAACAACCCCTAGACAATAAGCAAAGAACAAATAAACACAACTAAACACAAAGGCAACTCCTAACAACCCAACACAGTGCATGACATCACACCAGGGAAGGGAAAGACAATGACAGCACACACCAGGACACCACATTGATTACACAATTAATTATTGTTAATACAGTGGTCAAGATATTTGTCATTGTAGCGTGCACCAATTGTTTGTGACCACTAGAGGGTGGTAGGGCGCCAATATCAGGCCGAGGGCCAATGTCAGATGTAGGGCATTGCCCAAAGTTAGGTGGAGGGTACTGCCCACTGTCAGGTGGAGAGCACTGCTCAAAGTTACCATCCTGACCCGTCCAACCATGACCGGGCCTAGGATCCTGACAAAAAAAGCCAATATCGAGCATCCCTAGTTTTGTTTTAGGTTGTTAGAGAATAGAGAAGCCTATTTGAATTGGAACCGACTGGGAGTGATTTCAGTCCGTCCTAAATGTTTTGAATTTGGAGATGTTGGAAGTACAAGTCAAATATTAGTTTACTATATATACAAATGTTCCAAATTCAAAGTACATTCCTGTTATATATTTCTACCAATATTTTATTTTCTGAGAGTATATTTGGTATTTATTATGTGTTTTCTAGTGGTGGGACTCGATTAAAAATTGTAATCGAATTCATTTGAGACTTTATAGAAATTAATCACATTTTAATTGCATATCAATATTTGACACGAAAAGCAAACATTTTCAATTCAAATGGATTTTGGTATACGAGTGGTATACGAGTGAATCAATGAATATACATTATATATACGTTTAAGTAGCAAAATCCTGTATTAGCTACTACACAGACCAACAGATCAATGCAATTTTTAACAAAGTGCAGCAATTTTAGGAATAATATATATATAGCACAAAGGACCTTTTGTAAACTCAAGCACTTTCGAGGTCAAAGTAAAACGCAGTACTTTCAAGTACATTCCAGAACAGTTGACAATACAAAAAAAAGAAATGGATTGATCTCAATTTCTCTTATTTTTTCAGTATTCTGTATGAACAAACCAGACTAAGAAAAAAAGTTATTTGCGATTTATTATACTTTATACTTATGCATGCATGCGTTTGGTCTCCTTTGAAAGGTAACATTCTAAATCAAATCAAATCAAATTTATTTATAAGGCCCGACAACACACGTTAATGTCCCCATGGGCCGTACATGTCTTCTTTAAAGAAGTCAAGAAGAAAACATAACAATAAGTCAAGAACAGAACAAGAACACCATAAGGTCCAACAAATTTTAAATAAATGCAAATAAATGAAAGAATGCAAGCACTCCCAGACATACCCCACGCGAAGGTAAGGAAAAACTCACTAAAACCTAACAATAGGGAAAAATGCTCCACAGGCAGTGTGGAGGAGAGAAACCTTAGAAGGGCCATTCAAGGGGGGATCTCCCTTCTTAGATGTCGGTGATAGTAGTGTTGCAGACTAACAGTTGATAAGCATGCACTCAAGTGTGTAGTGAAACACAGATGAGTGCATGCAATAGCAACTGAACATTTTGAAAGATTAAAGATAGAGCTGATAGCGATAGCAACTGAACATTTTGAAAGATTGAAGATAGAGCTGATAGCGAATCTATTTGAGGCACAGGGGCGGCGCAAAGAGGGTCGCGTCCTCCCCGTCTTAATCACGGGACATTCAACACTCCGGTCATTGCTCAGGGACAGCCGGAGACAGGGAGATAGGGGGCGGCACAGAGAGGGTTGCGACCTCCCCGACTTACACAATAAAGAAAAATGCTAAATCTTTTTTTAACTTTTAATTCTTTCTGTAGTAAATTTTTTTTAAACAATATGTTTATTGGTATTTTCTTTTTTTCAGTTTTACAGCATCAGTTCAACAGTTCAACAACCATACAAAAGGAAATGCTGCCAACTGCCCCCCCTCCCCGAGTTACAGAAAAATAGATACAAAATAAACCACCCCCCTGAAATAAAAATTTAAAATCAATATAAAAAAGAAAATAAAAAAAAACTCTAGGCCAGACCCCCCCTCCCCTCCCCCAGACTAGGACCTCAACAAATAATTTTTTTTTTTTTTTTACACATTTTGAGAATTTAGTAAACCCAGTTACACCCGTCTAACAGGTGCCCATACTTCTACACCAAACAAATAAATATCTAACGTTACATCTTTTCTCTTCAAAGAGCAACTAATAACATTTACAGTATCATTCATTGCAATATATACCCATCAGAAAGACAAAAGGGAGCTTCAATAATAGCCTACATCGTCAACCTACTATGTAATCTGTTCTAAGTATTGCCTAAACCCAGCCCAGCATTTATCAAAGAGATGTGGTTTTTTCTTAAGATTGAACATTATTTTCTCTGATGCCATGTACGAAGAGATTTCACTAAGCCACATAGACATGGGGGGGGATTCAGCACTTTTCCACAGCATGGCAATACACTTGTTCCCTGCAATCATGGCCAATTTAATGATCCGCACCTTGCCTCTCTTATCTGGAGAAATGTCAGACATGTCTCTGAATAATGCTAATTTAGGTGTATATGGGATCTCAAACCCTGTGACCTCTTCGAGAATCTCCCAAATTGAGCCCCAGTAAGGTCTCAGTTTGTTACATTCCCAGAACATGTGGAGCAGGCTACCTGTTTCCGTTGAGCACCTAGGGCAAAGGTCAGAGATAGCATCATTCATCCTGTGAAGTCTTTACGGCGTAAAATAGGTTCTATGGAGAATGTTAAATTGCATAAGTTTATGTCGAGTGTTATATGAAAAAGATAGTGCAGACTCACATAGTGATTCCCATTCATCTTCATCAAAGGTACATTCCAGGTCCCGCTCCCATTTGTTCTTGGCGTTTAGGGGTATAATTTCTGTACTGGTCAGAATTCTATCATATGTTAATGATAGGATGCCTCTAGTGTGAATAACTCCTTTTAGAATATCATCTATGAGGAGGTGTTTTGGAAGAGTGGAGTTTCCTCCCTGACCTGTACCTATGAAGTGTCTGACCTGTAGGTATTTGAAGAAATTAGTAGTTGGAAGGTGGAAGGCGGCGCGTAACTGTTCAAAGGACATAAGTATGTTATTATCATATAGGTCCCCAAACGTTTTTATTCCCTGAGTGTACCACTTCTTGGTGATGCCATCTCTAAGTGATTCTGGCAAAGCTGGATTGTTGTGGAAGGGAGTCTTCCTGTGAAATGCAATAAAGCTACAAGATGTGTCTGAATCTCAAACCATGTTCTTGCTGTGTGTTTAATAAATGGGTTATCTGAACTATTCTTCAGGGTGTGGTACTTCCTGATAAAAGGAATTCCGGCCAGCGGTACGTCCATCGTATGGCATTGTTCTATTTGTCTCCAGGCAGGGGAATTAATCGACTCATTCTGCCAAATCCACAGAGCCCTTGTCTGTGCAGCCCAGTAATAGCGTTGGAAGTCCGGGAGTTTCAGTCCACCACACTGGGGGGAATTATACAGGGTTTTAATTTTAATTCTAGGGACCTTCCTTCTCCATATGAATGCAGATATTATCCTTTGTAATTTCTTGAAGAAGTTCTTATGTATAGATATAGGGAGGGTTTGAAAAAGATAGAGAAATTTAGGTAGGATGTTCATCTTAATGCAGTTCACACGTCCGATTAGCGAGAGAGGCAGCTGCATCCATCTATCTAGGTCCTTCTCCACCTTTTTAAGTAGTGGGTCATGATTTAGTAAGAAAATTGTATATATTTGGTTCGGGATTTTTAGACCCAAATATGTTACAAATTGTGAGTTCCACTGGAAGGGGAAATTGGACCTTGGTATTTTTTCGGCAAGTGAGTTAAGTGGCATGGCCATGCTTTTTTGTGCATTAATCTTGTAGCCTGAGATTACATTATACTTTGACAGTAGTTCCATAAGGGCAGGCATGGATGAGTCAAGATTGGCTAGAAACAGGACTATGTCGTCCGCGTATAAAGAGATGACATGGCTCTCAGGACCCACCTTGATCCCACTAATAGCTTTATGTGACCTTATTGCTATAGGCAGGGGTTCGATTACCAGCGCAAAAAGTGTCGGGGAAAGAGGGCAACCCTGCCTAGTACCGCGCCTTAGAGGGAAAGAAGGTGAAATCTCTGAGTTGGTCTGTATCCTGGCTGTAGGGTTAAGGTACAGCATATGGATCATTCTTAGCATATTTGGGCCAAAGTTCATTTTTTGTAGAACAGCGAAGAGAAAGTGCCACTCTACTCGGTCAAATGCCTTCTCCGCATCCAACGAGATCGCTATGACTGGGTCTTCTATGGATTTGGCACAGTGCGTCAAGTTAAGAAATCTTCTCACATTGTCTATTAATGAGCGATTCTGTATGAAACCGGTCTGGTCCGTATTAATAAGTGAGGAGGTTACTCTCTCAAGTCGAGTGGCTATGATTTTAGTAAACATTTTATATTCGTTGGAAAGGATCGAAATAGGTCTGTACGACCCGCATAAGGTAGGGTCCTTCCCTGGTTTTGGCAGGACTATAATAAGAGCTTGCTCAAGGGTATCAGGTAGTTGGTCATTCTCAATGGAGTAGTTGAACATTTCTAGGAGAGGGTCTATCAATTTGCTAATAAATGCCTTGTAGAAGTATATAGAGAAGCCGTTCGGCCCTGGAGCTTTCCCTGGCGTCAGTTTTGATAAGGCATCTAGTATTTCTTGCTTAGTTATCGCCTCGTCAAGGACCCCCCTTGTACCTTTTTTTTCTTTCTGTAGTTAATTAATAAAAATGAATGCGATAAAGTCCCAGCCCTAGTACTTTCATGTACTAATTCAAAGCACATGTTTAGTAAGACTGTTAGAGGTTGCTGTATGCTTTAATCGTCACCAACGGAATACGTTACACAGTACATTACAGACACACGCTCCGATCGTGGGGAGGGAATTATCGGATCAATGCAAGATTGATAACATATAGCCCTTACCTTGTCTATGATGTACTGCAAAAAGCATATTCCAATGATCTGATCGCCATTCCAAGTACTGATCGTGATCGTGTTTCCAACGTAATCCAGCATTGGACATGAACCCTCGTCGATGCATCCGTTATAACCGCTTGCCCTGCTCGAGTAGTTAGACCCCGCCCGCACGCCGCAGCTCGGCCCAGACACCAAGCCACATCACTTCAAATGGAGTGCAATAGTGGCCGCAAGGCGTTAGCCGGCGGTATTGGACGTTTACAATCTCAGACCCATTCCCAATGATAACATCAGGCTGGATGGATGAATTATGAAGGGAAATATCGAATAAAGGAAATAACGACCAAACCAGACTTTTCTCGGGTTTGGCGCTCAAGCGATGGCGAGTTAACCCGACTTATGTCGGGTCTGGCGTCCATTGTGTTAAAGGAACACACCAACCTTTTGGGAAATTAGCTTATTTGCCATCTACCCTGAAGTTAGAGAAGCAGAAACATACATTTCTTGTTTTTTGAAAAACAGGGCTTTTGAGGTGATGAAATCACTGCGCCCAGGCAGCAGTGGTTCGGCAAAAAACTGTTCTGAGTATATAATCTGCTTAGAAAACGAAAATGTCTAATTATTTTTTTTCTCCACATGGTAAATACACAGGTCACCAGATGAAAAAATTTACAATTCCCGCAGTCACTTTTTCTCTGCTTTTATTGTCGTCAACGTTTCGGCTATTCAGCCTTCATCAGGACAGTGGCATGAAACAATGAGGTCTCACATTCATTTTATACAATTCCAAGGTCTGTTTTGGTTGATTGCATAACAGGGAGCACCTGTGCCTTCCTGTCAATAAACCAATTGGTTGAGCTTGCAGCCCCACTGGGTACTGCAGCAAAAAGAGAGACAGAGTTAGAAATGCAATAATTCAACCTCAGAACAAAACATTTTTGAAACATCGAACAGTCATATTTACAACACAATATAGTTTAGCATATTTAATATACAGCAATATGACCGAATCATTGTGAAACATTAAACCATCATCAATGGGATTCAGTGGAACAGTTTACAAACACACACTTAAATCCAGTTCATCATTGAGTCCAAAGGTGGTCCCAAATGTTTGAAGTTCCGTTATCCAATAGGCTTCTCTCTTGAGAAGCATCTGTTTCAGATCCCCCCCACGTCTAGAAAGGACCACTTTTTCAATACCACAGTAACTGAAAGCTGTGATTGGATGGTTGGCATCTTTAAAGTGGATGGCTATAGGGCTATCTGGATTATTATTACGAATAGCTGAACGGTGTTCAGATATTCGTGTTTTTAGTGCTCTTGTTGTCATTCCAACATAGGCTTTGGAGCAGCTGCATTTTATTAGATAAATGACCCCAGTTGTTGAGCATGTTATAACTCCACGAATTTTATAGATTTTCCCTGTAAGAGGGTGTGAGAAAGTCATCAGGCTGGATGGATGAAAATGAATGGATATCGCTAATAAAAGAAATAACTACCAAAACCCGACTATACTCGTGATTGGGGCTCAAGCGATGGCGAGTTAACCCGACTATATTCGTGATTGGCGCTGAATGAGTTAAGAGGTTAATGGAAACCCTATGTGGGCATTTAGTTATAATCAGTTAGACTGTAAACTGTCTCTCACATCACCACATCCTAATAACAAAGCCAACTGACCAGTCACCGCTGATGGCGAAAATGATTGACCACCATTGTAGCCAACGAGTGTCTGCTCCGAAAGCGATCCCAGACGGGCACTGAGAATGGGGGAAGGTGACACAAGAAGACGAAGAAGTCCATTGTTTTGATGAGACCCTCTGAATGAATGGGAGCAGATCGCCATTTTGGATAATCATGCAGAATTTTTACCGGTACACATTACAAAACCCTTTGTAAAACATAAACTTTCCGTGGGATTTTTATAAACATTGTACCTGTACTACATAAGACTTCAGGCTATGGAACCGTTATGTTTTCAGCTCCTACCTCTCAGCTGGAAATTAAAAACAGGCATCTGGCAACCAGTAAAAATAAATGTGAGTAGTTACTTCAGAATGTTACCTTTCAAAAGACCATTTGCATGTTCTTGGTATCTAGGGACATCTATGGACCTCAGTGAATGTATTCCCAGTGTCAAAAATATTGTGTTACTTGGCTTGCTTAAATTGTGATGAAACAAAGGAGAATATGAATTATGATTTTTCTTTGCATCTTTGACAGTGAATAACACCATGCTAAAAATTACTAGACATAAGAAAGTACCTCAGTACCTTCTTGAGATCATGTGTACAAAATATCTAAGGAAATGAATAAAGGGAAGATGATTAAACAGAAGGTTTTGTAAATACAGTACTGAATTCTCCCATCCAGACCAATGCTATTTGAAATATTATTATAGAATATAGAATAGCAGGCTTATAAATTACCTTATTATAGCCAATTCGCACATTTATGGATTGTGCCAAATCTTATATTTCAAATGCCCGAGTTCAATTTGGATTTAGTATCACCAGGTGTGCATAAGAACAGATAATGAAATCTACTGTACTATGTACAGTAGCTTTTTTATTTTTGCCAGGGTGCCACTATTTTGAAACAAATTTCAAATATAATTGTTGCTACATGCAAAAAATAGGGAAGAGAAACTAACTGCGCTTCAATATGTCAATAACGTTAACTGAATGGCTACCAACAATGAGTATACTCGTTATAGCCCGCCAATCGTTGGACGCCAACAACGAGTATACTCGTTATTATGATCGTTATTTATTTTATTAGCTATTTCCATTCATAATTCATCCTGGAAGGCTGTGGTACTGTGTGGCAATGTGTCTGAGATCGCAACGGTCCGATACAGCCGTCTGGTGGTATGTGGCTGATGTCGCACTTCCTTTCTGACTCTGGGTATGTGGCTGTGCGTCATTGAAAGTCATCCGGGCGGAGTTTTTGAGTAACGTGGAGCGAGGGGTATACCCGATCGCATTGAATCGCCTTCTGGATGCCAGATTCATTATGCTGTTGGGGCGTGGGCCAAATGGACATACGATCTAGCAGATGGCAATCAAATTATTGGAATATTCTTTTTGGAGTCGGCCACAGGTAAGAGCAATTTAACGTAAATTTCAGCTTGGTTGTCCATTGTTTTCATAGCCATCGCCCTGATCAGCGTATGCTGTTGTACTAACGAATGCCTTTATTGACAATCAATTAATCAGAAACGACCCCACCCCCCCTTTCATGCATGCATGATGGAACATAATATACCGATCATATGCATTTAAATTTTTTATTGTAGCATATATAGGGACGAAATGCCAATGGATTAAGTATAATATGCGTCGCAGGCTATTACTAGCCTTCCAGGAATTACCCTAGACCACTGTAAAACTATACTTATATTCACCACAGTATAAAACGAGAATGTATGGCTGGAAAAAATATTCCTTTTTCACATCTTGAACGATAGATACTCAATGTCAAATGGGCCATAGTATTGCATATATAGCTATAATATTTAAATAGTTATAGCCCTGCAAACAAGGTGAGCGACTCCCACCGTTTACAGCACTGGCGGTAGCGACTACAGGATGAGGCTAATGCGTGGCGGTCAATGAGTTAAGTGTTGTGGTTTATTATCCCGAATAATAAGATATTAAAAAAATTCATACAGAAGTCATTTGCTTGAAGCCCCATAGAGGCCTTTGGGAAGTGTCGTTCTGAAAAATTCCAATGCTCATCGAAAGCTCTCGGTGTCCTCTACAAAATGGCAGAAAACGATAAAAACATATTTATATTCTAGACGGTATTTTCGTATGAATCTATGAATGAAAAAGTATAACGTTCCTACATCCTGAACGATAGATAATCGATGTTGAATGGGCCATAGTAATGTCAATTTAGCAATACAATTAAAAAAGTTATAGCCCTGCAAAGAAGGTGAACATCTCCATAGGCTTAGAGTGGTGGCAGAGAGTGGTATGAGAGGGGCACAATGCCCGGCGGTCAATGTGTTAATATCTTTGGAACCGTTTGTGTTTTATTTATCTTTCTATTATCTTTTTATCATCTTTTTATCTATTTCATCTGAATCAGGACATTATCTACTCTCTGTCAACATTGAAAGTGTATCTTTACGTTGCATAAAGGCTGGCTGACATAAATGCACATATATAATATAACAAACTTTCTATTTCTATATTTCCTATAGTTTCTCTTATCTACTCCAGTGCACTCAGACAGGCTTGTGCTGCTGTATAGAGAGAGGCACATAACGGAGGATAGAGAGAGGTGCATAACAGAGGATAGAGAGAGGTGCATAACGAAGTATAGAGAGGATTGATGGAGGGGCCTTTGTGTGTTTGTGTGTATGGAGGGGGGAGCGGGGGGTAAATTGCAGGGAGATATTGGTCCAAAATTTATATATTCTCTCTCCCTCTCTGTGTGTGTGTGAGAGTTTTTATAGTTGAAACGTATAGGTATAGTGTTTTTGATTTAAAGTTCCGCTGTGATAATAATCACCTCTTTTGTCATTGTCAGCTCTTTGTTGTATGTTTTTACAGTGTGAGTTAAATAAATTGGGTTTATTTGTGATACAAAAGCCTATGTTCCTCTCCTTCCTTTAACCACTTAAGGATCAAACAAAAATGGGGCTTGTTTATTATTTTTACGATTGCATTGCGGTGGACTGCAGATATCATAAATCAAAAATCATAAATCTATCTCTACAGAGTGTATGAATCAAACTACTGTTTTTTCCCCAAATGTATCCATGAGTTATGCAATTTAATGATTTGGTATATTATAAAAGTATGCAAATAATGTACAGAGCTAAAGCAAAGTTAATCCCGGACGGGGTGCAAAGGTTATTTTCAATACATGAAAGAAAATATGATTTGAGAGATATTTGTAAATTTACTGTTAATAAAAGCTAAGAAAGGGATTAAAATGAGGTGTATTTCTATAATTGGGGTTAACTTGTGGAACAATGCTGATATACAGTTAAGAATGAGTAATTCGCTTTTGGTTTTTAAGAAAATGGTTTGTAAAGTGGGGGACCCTGGTGGAAACAAGACGAAAGTCTTTCTCTGGTCTGCATCCCCTTAACAATTGTATGTATTGAGCTGTACTGCACTGTACCCATTCTGCAATCTGTTAATAAAGTTTTCATTCATTCATTCATTCATTCAAAGCTATTTTTGAAAACTACAAAGGTGAGTAATACTTTTTTAGTTATTTTCTTTTAGAATACTGTTTTGGAGTCTTACGTCTATATATATATATTAGTGCTGTCAGGCGATTAAAAAAATTAATCTAATTAATTACAGGATTTGTAATTAATTAATCTAATTAATCGCATTTTAATCGCATAACCATTTTATGCCTGATATTCTATATTCTATAATCATATTTCAAATTGCATGTGTCCAGATGGCAGAATTCAGTACTGTATCTACAAAACCTTCTGTTTAATCATCTTCCATCTATTAATTTGCTTAGATTTTTCAGGGCTGGTCAATTTGAGCATGGTGTTATTCACAGTCAAAGATAAAAAAATAATTATTGATATTCTCATTTGGTTCATTACAATTGACTCAAAATAAGATTTTCATTCAATCAATCACAGCGCAGATTGATTGATTGAATGAAAATGTTATTAACAGATTGCAGAATGGGTACAATACAGTACGGCTCAATACACAATTGTTAAGGGCATGCAGACCAGAGAAAGACTTTCGTCTTGTTTACATCAGGGTCCCCCATTTTGTAAGTAAGGGTGCAACTTGCACCGTGCAATCCATTCTTTGTGGATCTAACCCACAGTATTTCTGACACTGGGAATACATTCCCTGAGATTCATAGATGTCCCTAGAATCAGATACCAAGAACATGCAAATGGACCATATTTAAAAAAGTCTGTAATGTGTATTCTACATTCTCATGGAATGAATGAGATACAAAAAAAATTATTATAAAAAAAAAAAATGTAATTAATTTTGAGTAAATTTTCATAACGCGATAATTTGCTGTGTAATTAATTAATCTAATTAACGCGATAAACTGACAGCCCTAATATATATATAAACGTGATGGTTGACAGCTATGATGTATATATATATATATATCATAGCTGTCAACCATCACGTTTTTCCCGGGATTGTCACGTATTTCAACCTTCTTCCCGCCCTCTTCCCGGTTCACGTATTTTTCACGTTTTTTTAAATGTTTATACATTTTTGGAAAATGGCTGCAATTCCCCTCTGTGACGACAGGTGGCAGCAGTGTAGATTAGAATGTTAGCACAGGAAGTCAGACCGGAAGACGGTTGCGACCCGAAGAAGAAGAAGAGCGACCGGATAAAGGAGGGGTTTAGCGCGAGATTTATTACATTCTATGATGGACTTGAGAGAGGATTGTGCGGTTCCACCAGCAGCTAAGAAAGCCAAGAAGAGCTGCTGCAAATATTTCGCCAAGTGGGAGGAGACGTTCCCGTACCTCACAAAAAGCAACATTTCAACAATCTATGCTTTTTGTAAAGTATGCCACGCTGATTTCAATGTCGCACACGGAGGAAAACACGACGTCAGTCAGCATGACAAATTGGCGAAACACAAGCGAGGCATAGAGGCTATGAAAAATGCCTGTGTTATGACTACGTTCGTGACGAGAAACACATCAGAGGCTGATCAAGTCACCAAAGCTTGTATATTGTAGTGTACATAGGAACCAGTTTTTCAGGAACTTGGCATGTCTTTTTTTATCATGCATATCTTGTGTTACCTATTTTTTATATGCCTATTTTTATTGTATTTTGCACAATCAATGCGGGCGTGACCACCCGCATTTCACTATGTATGTGACAAATAAACCTCTTGATTCTTCTTGAGTTGTAGTATTAATATGTAGCCTACAGTGATGAATGTATAAAGACACTATGGTAATACATTGATTGGGTACAATACAGTATGGCACAATACACAATTGTTAAGGGGATGCAGACCAGAGAAGGACTTCTTCCCCCATTTTCAATTCATCATAACATTTATGTATGAATTGTAAGATTTCAATAAATATGAACATGTTATTGCTATACTACATAAAGTGAATTTATACTGAATTTGTCTTACACTTCCATTCATTTAATGCAGGGATGTTCACAGCATTTCACTTTCAACCAGGTATCTGATTAATTTAATGTAGCAACTAATTAATGCGAAATTTCCCGTTTTTTCACATGCCAATGTTGACAGCTATGATATACATTAGGGGTGTAACGGTACAAAAAAAACACGGTTCGGTACGTACCTCGGTTTTGAAGTCACGGTTTGGTACGGGTTTTCGGTACAGTAGGGGAAATATTTGTCTTGTTCCACTCAGGGGTGATGTAGTGTGCAGTAACTAATTGTACTTGTAGGGCTGTTCGCCACACTATGAGGCTATGCTAAATTACAGGTAATCAGTGTTGTGTGTGTGTTGAACAAACACCCGGCCCTTTGCGCAAATTATATTTTGGGAAGGGGTGAACTTGGAGTTTTGAATAAAATTTTGCATGCAAAAACAAGGTTCTGCACATGCGGTCATTAGTGGTTAACACTTTGGGTGCCGGGAGCCGTCTTTAGACGTCTTTGCTGGCCATGCTAAAGTTGCCGGGGGACGCTGTACGACGTCTTTATATCAATATTTCAAAAATCTGCGATCGGATTCATAATGTCCCTCCGCTGGCCTGAGATCCACCAGCAGGACCCACTGAGCTCTCTGGCGGTTCAGGAGCGCCATCTGGTGGCCGATCGGCGCAAGCGCTTAACAGGAAGCGCACTAGAGGTTTTGCTAGACGTCCGTATTGCTTCCGGCCACTCGGTACATGTCCCGTGACTCTAGCTCGTCACTCTACATAGCGATCGATTGCCAATAACTCGATAAACAACATGATTTGGACGTATATACCATTATACAAGCTGGAGATGGACCGGGTAATAATATATCCCATAATGATAACATTTCTACTCGACGATGATCGCCCAACGGCGCGCGGAGACTGGGGTGAGTTTCAGCGTGTAACGTTACCGTCTTCGATAATAACTGATATTATCAACATTTGACCCACATTAGATGATTGGTATAACGCTGCCCACGGAATTATAAACGCCCCCTCGCCCATCCGGTCAACATCAGATGACGTGTAGTAACTTCTAGAAGTACGTCTAGTTGGAATTTTTTATATCGCGCTGATTGCCATCAAACTGTATTTCATCATCAATATAATGCATTTGGGGCTATATATCACGTTCTGGAGAAAGCTGCAGAAAGAGATGAAAACATACTTATACATTAGACCATACTTTACTATGAATATGTGAATGAAAAAGTTTAACGTTGCTACACAATGAACAATACATATAGGACTTTGAATGGGCCCTAATAATGGCAATGTAGCAATAGAATTTAAAAAGTTATAGCCCTGCAAAGAAGGGGACTTTCTCCATAGACAAATAGCGTTGGCAATCTATGGTATATCATTAATTTAACCTTAGGCAACCAAAGTGTTAACATACTGTTGTATTCGTTTGGTACACAGCCGTACTGAACCTAAGGTCCAGTACTGAAACGGTTCGGTACGGATACGTGTACCTTGACATTTATGATTATTGGGGTTTCTTGGTTTGTCTACTGCCTGTGAGACTGAGACTAGAGACAGTTCTCTGTAGCGGCTTGTTCTGGCTGCACGGAAGCTGGGATCACTTCCCCAGCAAATGGAAAATACTCTGAATGAGTTTTATTATTGTCATAACTCTCTCTCTCTCTCACATCCTTCAGCCTGCCCTCGCTCTGGAAGTCAGTGTGTTTCCATCATAGAGAAGAATGCTCCCATCACACACACACACACACACACACACACACACACACACACACACACACACACACCCTCCCCCACCCCTCTTATAACTTTCACTCAGACTCGTTTTGTAAAACGTTATTAAAAAAAGATAAGTGGATGTGTTGTTGGGGGAGATCATTGGAGTGTGAACGACTGAGGCTCTCGTCGAGATAGGTCGAGGCACAGCTCCTACAGGACCAAACGTGTGGTATTAGCAGTAAATGTCACGAGAATTAAAAATATTATATAAAACATTTGCTTTCATGGACGTTCAGGTTCTGCCCTGGTATGGAGCAGATGCAGCTCCAGGTTTCTTTTCCACTCATACACCATCCAGCCTTATAGGAGTGTATAGATAATATGTGGTAAATAACCTAGGAGTGTATAGTTATATTATTGTATGGCTTACGCTCTGCTCTCTTGGAACTATCCATTTATCCAATCTAATAATGAATAATTTTTCTCCACATGTACACACCCATCCGCCTGGCCATACCCACATCCGCTCCTCTACATAACCGGGGTCGTGGCCACACTAACAGCTCCTTCCCTATTTTCACCTCCGTAAAGTGCCTGTATACACCACTTTGAGTTTAGTGCCGAAATAGTTGTTGGAAAGGAGCTACGTTGACATTGTATCTTTGTTTTTTTCTCTCTCGCAATTTTACAAAAGAAAACTAAGAGATAATGTCTTCACCGTCGGACGGTCTAGACGCTCGCAACGTTACCCTCCACCAGCGCTTCACTATCGCCGCATCCTCCGTGCGTCGTGGGCCGTCTCTGGCTCCGCGGTCGTGGCAGCCAGGTACGCCTGAGCGGGCCGTTGAGCCTCCTGTGAGATGGCCGGGTTCCGGCCCTGGTTCCTCTGCGGCTGCGGCTGCTGTACAGGAGCTCCGAGCCCAGGTCCTGCCTATTCAGGAGTCCCTTGGCTCTCTGGCTACCCTGCAGACAGCCCAGGGTAATCAGCAGGCTGATATTCTTCACCAATTACGAACTCTGAGTGACGCATTTAACGCCCTGCTTGTAACCCAGCCTGCTTCAGGAGTCTCGGCCAGAGCACCACCCGCAGCCGTGGCAGGCCCCGCGCCTCCCGATCCCGCACCTCGGTAGCCCTGTCTCTCCGAACCACGGTTGTTTGATTGTGCCACATTCATCATGCAATGTGAGTTGGTTTTTCGTCATCAACCCAGCCGATTCACTTCAGAGGGAGCCCGAGTGGCTTACATGACTAACCTGCTCTCAGGCCGGGCAGCACAGTGGGTTACTGCCTCCTGGGCAATGGGGGCTGATTTCTGTTTTTCCTACCCAGACTTCGTGGCAGAGCTCCGCAGGGTTTTCCACCACCCAGCCCGTGGCCAGGACCCAGGAGCTCGGTTGGGCACCTTCCGGCAGGGCAGTGGCGGGGTCACCGACTACGTGCTGGAGTTCAGACTGGCGGCAACGGATAGCGGTTGGAACGACCAAGCGCTTCGTCTCACCTTCATGAGGGGGCTCAACGACGCTGTAAGGGACCAGCTCACGACCCGTGAGGAACCGGAGTCCCTCGAGGACCTATTCAGCCTCGCCATTCGCATCGACGGACGCCTCCGGGAGAGAAGGCGTGAGAGAGCCCGACTGGGACCTCCAGAGGTGATCCAGACCTCCCGCACTCGTGACGGTACTGCGGCCCGTCCTGCTTCCACCACAACTGGTGGCACCTTCCCCTCCCGTTCGGTGCCCGAGGAGGAACCCATGCAGCTGGGACGCTCTCACCTTAGCCCGGCTGAACGAGAGGCCAGGTTCAGGTCCGGCCTTTGCCTTTACTGCAGCCGGGATGGGCACCGTATCTCCAACTGCCCCACCCGGCCAAAAGACCAGGCTCGCCGGGACCCCGGGAGATCCTGGTGAGCCGTTTTTCTCGTTCCCAGAACCGTGCACCACCTAGTCGTCTGATGAGCGTCACCCTGGCCTGGGCGGATCAACGGGCGACGGTGGAGGCACTCATCGACTCGGGTGCTGACGAGAGTTTCCTGGATTTCGAGTTTGCTACCCAGGCCAACATTCCGCTAGAGGACCTCGTGAGACCCTTGGAGGTGTTCGCGTTGGACCAACACCGCCTGGCTGACATCACTCAACGCACCTGTCCAGTCCTTCTCACCATTGCTGGTAACCACGTTGAGAGACTCCAGTTTTTCATCACCAGCTCTCCTCTTGTCCCTGTAGTCCTGGGCAGGCCCTGGCTCGCGCTGCATGAGCCCCACATCGCCTGGTCCTCCGGTACCATCAGAGGGTGGAGCTCCGCCTGTCATGCCCAGCCTCACCGGCCTTACGACTGTGCCATCGACCTTCGCTCAGGGGCCCCCCTTCCCGGCAGCCGCCTCTACAGTCTGACCGTCCCTGAGAAGGCAGCGATGGATCGATATATCTCTGAGTCCTTGGAAGCAGGTCTCATTCGGCCTTCCTCCTCCCCTGTGGCGGCCGGTTTCTTCTTTGTTGGGAAGAAGGACGGAGACCTTCGACCCTGCATCGACTATCGCCAGCTCAACGAGATCACTATTAAGAACAAGTCTCTCATGAACTCCACCTTTGAGCCTCTCACCCAGGCTACCGTCTTTACCAAGCTGGACCTCCGGAGTGCCTACCACCTGTTCCGTATCCGAGAGGGCGATGAGTGGAAGACCGCCTTCAAGACTCCCAGGGGCCACTACGAGTACCTGGTAATGCCGTTCGGCCTCACCAACGCTCCGGCGGTATTCCAGGCGCTCATGGACGACGTCCTTCGTGACATGCTGGAGGAGTTTGTGGTGGTATACCTAGATGACATCCTCATCTTCTCTAAGACCCTCGAGGAACACATCCAGCATGTCCGACGTGTACTGGAGCGCCTCCTCCACAATCGGCTCTTCGTCAAGGCAGAGAAGTGCCGTTTTCACTCCGACTCCGTCGATTACCTGGGCTTCATCGTGGAGAGAGGCTTGACCCGGGCTGACCCTCGCAAGATCCGGGCCGTGGAGGAGTGGCCGGAACCCACCTCTCGGAAGGAGTTACAGAGCTTCCTCGGGTTCGCCAACTTCTACCGAAGATTCATCCGGAACTACAGCCAGGTGGCGGAACCACTTACCAGGCTAACCTCTCCCACCCTGCCGTTCGACTGGTCCCCAGCGGCGGGTGCTGCGTTCCGCTCCCTCAAGAGGAGGTTCACTACCGCCCCAGTCTTGCTCCATCCAGACCCCAAGAGACAGTTCATCGTAGAGGTGGACGCCTCGGATACCGGACTAGGGGCTATCTTATCTCAGCGGTCGGCAACGGACCAGAAGGTACATCCGTGCGCCTTCTACTCACGTCGTTTCCTCCCTGCCGAGAGGAACTACGACATCAGCAATCGGGAGCTGCTAGCGGTTGTGGCTGCCTTGGAGGAATGGCGTCATTGGCTAGAGGGGGCCGAGGAGCCATTCACCATTTGGACGGACCACAAGAACTTGACGTATATCCGTGCTTCCAAGCGCCTCAATGGCCGGCAGGCAAGATGGGCCAGCTTCCTCAGTCGTTTCGACTTCTCGCTGACGTTTCGCCCTGGTTCCCGCAACACGAAGGCCGACTCCCTGTCCCGGTTACACTCCACGGGGGCCCCAACCACTGAGGACCCGACTCCCATCCTCCCAGAGGGCAGGGTGGTGAGAGTGGTCACCTTGGGCATCGAGGGGGTGGTAAGGCGTGCCCTACGCTTCCATCGCGCTCCAGGCAATGTGCCGGTTCATCGCCTCTTCGTCCCCGACTCAGTCCGGTCCCGGGTCCTCCAGTGGGGCCATACCAGCCGGTTCGCCTGCCACCCAGGCGTTCATCGCACGTTCTCCTTCCTGGCTCGGCGATTCTGGTGGCCCACCATGAGGAACGACGTCAAGGAGTTCGTACTGGCCTGCGCGGTCTGCGCCCGCAGCAAGGCCTCCCACCAGGCGCCCTCCGGGCTTTTGCAGCCGCTTCCCATTCCGAGCCGCCCTTAGTCCCATGTGGCGTTGGACTTCGTCACGGGACTTCCTTCTTCCCAGGGGAACACGTGCCTACTGATCGTAGTGGATCGGTTCAGCAAGGGGGTTCACCTCGTGGCCCTTCCCAAGCTTCCCTCGGCGGCCGAGACGGCGGACCTCCTGACACGCCACGTGTTCCGCCTCCATGGGTTTCCCCAGGATGTCGTCTCGGACCGGGGGCCCCAGTTCACTTCCCAGGTATGGCGGGCTTTCTGCAAGGGATTGGGGGCAACGGTCAGTCGTTCCTCTGGTTATCATCCCCAGACTAACGGACAAACGGAGAGGATGAACCAGAGCGTGGAGTCTGCTCTTCGGTGTGTGGCTGCCGAGAAGCCTGCTTCTTGGAGCCGTTTCCTTCCCTGGGTCGAGTACTCCATCATGGTCAGTTCCGCCACCGGCCTCTCACCTTTTGAAATATCCCTGGGCTACCAACCCCCTCTTTTCCCTGCGCAGGAGTCGGAAGTGGCAGTTCCCTCCGTACAGGAGCATCTCGACCGGTGCCGTCGGGTCTGGGAGATCGCCAGGACTGCGCTGCTCCGGTCATCGGAGCGCGCCAGTCGTGGGGCCGACCGGCGCCGGGTCCCTGTGCCGACGTACCACCCTGGGCAGAGGGTGTGGCTGTCCGCAAAGGACCTTCCGCTTCGGTCCTCGGCCAAGGAGCTTAACCCCCGGTTCGTCGGCCCTTTTGAGGTTCTGAAGGTGCTCAGTCCGGCGGCGGTGAGTTTTAAGCTTCCTGCGTCCATGCGCATTCACCCTGTTTTCCATGTGTCCCGGGTTAAGCCTGTCTCTCTCAGTCCCCTGATGCCTCCTGCTCCGGACCCGCCTCCTCCCGAGATGGTGGACGGGCACCCCCAGTGGCAGGTCCGCCGGTTGATGGGCGTTCGACGGCGGGGTCGGGGGTTCCAGTACCTGGTGGACTGGGAGGGATACGGCCCGGAGGAACGGAGCTGGGTCTCCCGCCAGCTCATCATGGACCCCGGCCTGATCACCGACTTCCATCGTGCCCACCCGAACGAGCCGGGTCGGGCTGGTCGCCAGGTGGCTCCCGTGGAGGGGGGGGGTACTGTGAGGATTGGTTTGTTCCCCGCCACACGCTCCTTTAAGGTACTGTGTTGATTGGTGCATTCCCCGCCACACGCTTTTGGAGCAAGTATCAATTCCAGCACGCACCTGTCATAGTTTGTGATTAGCGCCCCAGAGGCTTCTTATACTGGGACCTTCCTTCAATCGATGTCGGGTCGTTTTGAATACTTCTGCTTCTGCCTGTGTCCCCCCGTTGCTGTGCCTCGTCTACTTTCCCTCCAGGACATCTGTGGATTGCCGCTGGTGAAAACCTTGTTCCCCCGTTTGGAGCTGCGCCTCGTTTACCCGCTTTACGCTTCACGCTTTGGTGAGTTGGAACCAAACCCCTTTTTTGGACTATTCTGTTTTGTGTGTTTTGAAGAACACTGAAGAGTTCCATTTTTGCTTGCACTAGACTCAGCTAAGTTGTGTGTTAAAGGAGACACTGAAGATTATCATTTTGCTTGCACTGGACTCAGCTGAAGTGTGTGTTTAGAAGAGACACTGAAGATTATCGTTTTTGTTTGCACTGACCCTCAGCTAAATTGTGTGTTGTGGAGAACACTGAAGATTATCGTTTTGTTTGTTCGGGACTCAGCTAAGGGAGGAGGAAACCGCACTGCCTCTGTGTTATGTGGGACTGTTATTGATCTCTCTCTCTCTCTCTCCTTTTCCACCTCGAGTTGAAGCTGGGAGTATCTGCAGAGCCGCTACGGCGTCAACACCAATTCCCCACCTCCAACACCAAGAGGATCTGCAGAGCCGCAGATAACTCTGCCGAAGGCAGTCTCCCTTTTTGTTTCGAAAGTGTTACTTGACTCCTTTTTGACTCTGTAAATAAATACGCCCTAGTATTTGGCTAACTCTGAACTACCTGTCTGTGCCGTGCGTTTGAGGTCGGTTTCAAACCCTAACAAGTTCAGGGTTTTATTTCAAAGTAGGTCTACAGATGCCAGTGGTTTTTCTCCTTTTCTGTGTTTTATTTCAAAGTAGGTCTACACATGGTAGTCTTTTTTCAACGTGGACTACTTTTTATTTTATAAATGTTCCACAAATAAGGGAAAGACTCAAATATACCTGAATAGTTCAGGGTTTTATTTCAAAGTCAGTCTACAGACACCAGTGTTTTGTCTCCTTCTGTGTTTTATTTAAAAATAGGTCTACACAGCCAGTATTTTTTCTCCTCTTCATAAGAGTTTGAGGTGTTCCTTTGTTATAACAGGTAAAAACAGCAATAAAAAGTAGGGATGCTCGATATTGGCTTTTTTACCGATACCGATATATTGATATTGTCCAACTCTTAATTTCCGATACCGATATCAACCGATATCAACCGATATATTTCAGGTAATTAACATTACATATCTCTTGTTGTGGAATTAACACAACATTATGCATACTTTTGACAATAAATAAAATCCGAATTTGTTCTTACTTGCTTGCCTGGGTAAATAAAGGTTATAGAAATGTAAAAAAATATATATTTATTTTTGAATTTTTTGAAAACCGATACCGATATTTTCCGATATCACATTTTAATGCCGATATCGGCCGATAATATCGGTAGGCCGATAATATCGGACATCCCTAATAAAAAGTCATAATTTTTCTTTTTGTTGCTTTATAATCCCATTAATGCAACAAACTGTGTGCTATACGTATAAAGTATAATAAATCGCAAATTACTTTGGGTACGCAATTGTCAGGCGTTTTATGCTAAATGTGGGGTATGCTTGGGGATATATAAAACGTTATACACTGTGTTATCTTCATTTTAAGGGTAAATAGGTTGTGTGGCTCCCTGAGCATTTTATTTTGTGGGACGGGGGAAAAGTGACTCTTTTGATAGTAAAGGTTGCTGACCCCTGGCTTAGGGAGTAGGACAATTTTCTTTGAAAATTGTTTTCTGGTCGCTATATATGTGTGCTTAGCAAGGCCTGTGGCTAGCACTCAGTCGAAATACTTGTCTTCTCTCATCATGAAGAAGACGTGTTCTTCTTGCAGTAGTAAGAGTGTACTTTACCTTTTTTATCTGAGGGGGTTGTGTGTATTCTGTTACGTTTGGGAAACATGGCATCGAGTCCACAACTAGGTTAGAGTGTTAGCCTGCAGAAGTAATCACATATGTAGCTTGTACCGAGGTCTTTTGACCCTCTCTTTAACGTCTGTTGTTTTTTTCTTTACTTGGTGAAGTATGAAAACACGGGTAGCGTGTTCGCACATGAGCCTAAAGCCTTGTATAAAAACCAGTTTTTTACACAAACGAGTTTATCGTTTGGGGCTGGCGTGCAACTGTTGAGCTTATCCTAGAGGATATACGCTTTTTCATGTAGCATGCTAGATAACTGGTATCATGCGCTGCTTGTTGTTTTCATTGTATCCGGGGTATGGTGTCATGGGGGGTGAACTGATAAACCCCTCCCCCCTTTTTACTGATTGGCCAGGGGGTTGGACCTCCTGTTCTTGGGTTTTCCTGTCACGCTGTGGGGTCAGCGCGTCACAGGGAGGGGAAAGGGGGGGGGGAGGGAGTTCCCTGGTCCCACGCCATATTTGGACAGGTGGGTCACGGAATTTCCCCGGCCATAGAATACGTCACTGGGCGCATTTCTATTGGTCATGAGAGTTCCGTGAGTTCTTTCAGGCTCCATATTGTCAAGATTGGGTGATGCGGTGCGTTGGAAACTGTTTGTTTTCTGCTCTGCTCTCTATTTGCATATGTGTTGAGCTTTTCGTCACGTGGCTCAATGTTTACATATATCTTTTCAATTATTACTCACGTGGGAGGTCTCTCTGGGGGTTCCCTGTCTTCCCTCTTTTATACAGAGCGGTGTTGACAGGTTTTTTTCCCTTGGACGCGTCATATGGGACCCATATCTGTGTCTTTTTGGCCGGCTTCCTGCCACTCGTCCCAGGCGGCATGGAGGGAACGTTATCTGGTTTCTTGTTAGAATTACCATTGATGTGTTTTTTGGGTCTCGACGTGTACATGGCGCTGGCCCTGGGTGCTTTCAGTGTGGAACCATGCCATGGGCTGGCACGCCTTGGTTGCTCATTTATAAAAACTGCGTTTTTTATACGAGCGACTGGGATGGACATTTTATCTCTTCCGAGTGCCAGTGTACTAGGTTAGTCTCGACGACTCACGCTCATCTCTGGGGGGAGATGACGGAATAGATCAAAGCATTGGCGGAGGGGTCTCACGCCCATGGGGTGGGCCACCGGGTACGGTGCATTCGTGTTCTGACTGTCTTGGTGGCGCTCTCTGTGATGTTTTGGATCGACACGCGTACCTACCCCCCTCTTAGGACTGGGGATGGCGGCGTGACTAGGACACGGGACTGGTTCTGGTCGCGCCGGACCAGGTCAGTTAACCCGTTGTCCGCCGGGGCACAGATCTGCTGTTCTGGTACCCTGAAGGACTTTGTGCTTTTCCGGGGCAAAAATGCCGGGTCGGCCCGGGCGTCGCGGGGATTGATGTTATGGATGTGTGTGTCATAGGTATGTCACTACGAGTTGTCGTTCACAGTGTGTGCTTGGTCCATATTGTGTTGTACCTTGCGCTGTGCTAAGGGGACTGGTCCTTCTCCATTTGTTTTCGCCCCTCCCTTCCCCTGCTGGGCAGGGCTGGGACGGGGCTGTCGAGGAGGTTTCTATTGAACCCCTCTGGCATCCCTGTGTACGTCCCGGTCCGCCGGGCCCAGGTCCGGACTTGTTCTTGTCGACCTGTTGGCCTGGGTTAACCCCTTTTGAAAACTGAAACACTTGTACTGCCTGTATAGCCGGTGTATATGCGCAGTTGTGTTTCTGAGTTTTTTCTTGGGGGGTTAAGGGAACAACCGCCTCCTGTTAAACTAAACATAGGGGGGTGGTTGGTTCCCCGGTGTGTTGGTAGCAGAGTCAACTCTCGGGTTGAGGCCGGGCTTGACCCCGTCTGCCCGCGAGTGTGGTCGCGGGTCCTTCTTTGTGAAAGTAAGTCCCACGATCTGCTCACCCTGTGCGTTTGAGGTGCTAAACCCTCTTCACACAGTCGGATCCGATTCCCTCCCGTCCCCCTCTAGGGGGGTCCGGGGGTTCGGGTCCTACCCAGTGCTGATGGTTGTGGCGGGCCTCAGTGGGTACATATGTCGAGCTTCCGCTCTGCTCAGCTCCTGTGTTCCAAGAGAGCAGAGCGTAAGCTATACGATAATATAACATACATTATCCTATAACCATAGTTATATGAGTATAGCAAGCGCTCTGCTCTGACTCACTGAGGACCCCGTGGTCTTCGCCTTCGGTGGTGAAAGACTTGGGAAGGAGCTGTTAGTGTGGCCACAACCCCGCTTATGTAGAGGAGCGGATGTGGGTGTGGCCAGGCAGATGGGTGTGTACATGTGGAGAAAAATTATTCATTATTAGATTGGATAAAGGGATAGTTCCAAGAGAGCAGAGCGCTCGCTATACTCATATAACTATGGTTATAGGATAACCGTATGATATATGTGTTAAATAACCTTATAGGAGTGTATAGATATGTGGTAAATAACCTTATAGGAGTGTATAGATATATGTGTTAAATAACCGTATAGGAGTGTATAGATATATTTGTTAAATAACCTTATAGGAGTGTATAGATATATTTGTTAAATAGCATTATAGTGTATGTAACCCGGCACGGTCTAGGTCGGATTGGGCCAGCAGAGAACATATGTGACATGCTCTCACAGAGTCGGAAGTCGCAATGGCAAATTTACATAGGAATGCCTTTTTATGTCAAATGACGGATTTTTGTCAGTTTTGGGCTTAACATATTCTAATAAAACAACACCTTGGCTTTCATAATATGTATGAATTATTTCTCATTTAGACTGGGAAATATAATTTTTAAGCATAGAAACGAGAGATGGTTTTATGTTGAAATTCTGGAAATGTATTTGGTTACAGGCGATTATAGACCAAATTCACAACAATACTTAACAAGATGGCCCCCCTAAGAACCACCAGGGTTAAAAATCGCGCTGAGCCATGGATGCACACTGAAATACTGACCGCTATGAAAACCAGAGACAAGAAATGCTCTGAACTTCATAAAAGTCCGACAAAGCTTACCAAAAGCTCAAACAGTGAACTGATGATGTAAACACCATGATCAAAACCGCAAAAAAAGAATTTCATCAATGACAAAACTGAGGAAAACCAAAACAAACCCTGAAAACTCTGGAAATTACTCAACAACCAACTAGGCTGCAGCAAAAAACTAAAAACCAGATTTACAAACATAAACATAAAGACAGAAAACACCCTCATCACAGACAAGCTGGATGTGGCCAAATACCTAAACATATTCTTTACAAACATAGCCACAACACTGGTTAATAAACTACCCTCCCACTCAGGGCATTTTGGGGTAGAACACATAGTAGCCTACAAAAACCTAGGGGTCCGCAAAGACGACTTCAAACTTGAAATGGTAACAACAGAAGAGGTACTCAAAAAACTGAGCGCCCTCCAACCTAACAAGGCCACTGGCCATGACAACATCCCCTCCGAATTCCTCAGAGACTCAGCAGCCGCCATCACCTCAGTCATCACACACATAATAAACCTCTCCATAAAACAGGGACACGTCCCCAAGGACTTCAAAATGTATTATTTGCTTAGATTTGTGTACAGGTGATCTCAAGAAGGTGCTGAACGAGCTCAGTGGTCTGGTAATTTTTTGCATGGTGTTATTGTGAAAAATCATAATTTATATTCTCCTTTGTTTCATCACAATTTACTCAAACCTAGTAACATACACAATATTGCTGACACTGGGAATACATTCCCTGAGATCCATAGATGTCCCTAGATACCTAGAACATGCAAATGGACCTTGTAGAAGTAAGACCTTCCATTTACTTAGGTGTGTATTTTTAGGCGGATTTTCAGAAAATAGGGCTAGGGCTTAACAGGTTAAACTAATCAGTTCTACCTTTACCACATTACCTGCATGGTTATTCACTTGAGTGTTTTTAAACTAATCAGTTCTACCTTTACCACTTTACTTGTGGTTTTTCACTTGAGCAAAACATGTGTTTGTCACCGGTCATCTTTATTAGAGATGTTACTTAAGGAAGGGGAAGGCCCTAACCTTAAAGTGGGTTCATATAGGCCTCTCAGCTGTCTAAGTTGCTTGCCACACGACTGGAAGAGATTTTTTGACCAGATCACCAGGACAGAATACTTTCTGTTTTCTAATCTTCATGGACTATATAATAGTATGTACTTCCCCAGCTCTGCCCCTCAGCAGGCAGAGGTTCTTGTCTCCCGGATGCTGAGAAGACCTTCAATCGAGTCGACTGGTACTCAGCATTCCATGAGCAGGGAGCAGACTAAGAGTGCATTATGGAATGCATGCAGCCAATCATTTTACTTCAGATCAGGTGGAGAAATGCATTATGTGATTCAGCTTTTGACACATTAGTGATTGTTTTTAGTGATGGTTTTTTAAACCATAATTGTACCAATGTTATTATTTGCCACTAGCAGTAAACAGCTGATAACATCTTCTGGCAACAATTACATTATTTATCATTCTGTTGGCAGTTGGACTAATCTAAAGCACAACTGAAACCAGCCAGCTCATCTTTGATTAACTAATCAGTCATATGAAGACTTTTTTATTTTCTTCTTTTGCTCAATGAAATACTGAAATGCTTGTGTAATGCTTGTGACATTTTCTTTTGTTAACGAGAATGAACCAAAACTGTTTGCCAGAGACTTGAATTCATTAGCAGAAAAGCCACCGCAAACAATAAACAAGTCTATTTTGTTGCAAACTTCCAGGGACAGAACACACTCAACATGGCTCCATAACAGCTACGCTCTGAGCTGAAGTGATTTAAGAATCACTGAAGAGAAAGAGAGAGAGAGGGAACAGGGGATGAATTTAAGGTAGAAATGTGTTCCGTAAGTCACACAAAGCGAGCTGAAGACAATGTTCCCAGCTCTCCACCCCCGTCCCATTCACTGAGTGACCTACGTATGTATGCCTGTTGATTAGAGCTCGGAACAGAAGACTATCGTCCTTGCCTTTCACAAGCTTTAACCTTCGCTTAACGAGATGCCAGAGAATTTCTTTTCACAAGGACATAGGCGGATAAACATGTCTAGTAGCTCCCTGGCGGATTTGAAAACTTTTAATTAGGACAACCTATTTTCAATTAACCAAATGTAATAAACAAATAAGGAGGGTAATTAGCAAATGACAGATCGTCTGCCACCAAAGCCACAGAGCTAATGAGCTGAAGGGTGAGAGGTGGACATGAGGTGGTAAAAAAGAGAGGGAGGGGGGGTCTTGACCGGCCAATCAAAGCACTGTCTGATGGATACTGACATAGCGGCAGCTGGGGAAGTCACCTTGACAAACAGGTGGGAGGGGTGTTTGTCTGTGTGTGTGTTGGCATGTTTGCATACATACATGTGTGTGTGTGTGTGTGTGTGTGTGTGCGTGTGTGTGTGTGTGTGTGTGTGTGTGTGTGTGTGGATTGTGTGTGTGTGTGGATGCACTCGTAACCTCGTAAGCCCGGGGGTATGGTACTGGACCCACAATGACATCACACCATAAATCCATCTCTACAGAATGTATGAATTAATGTTGAGTAAAGACCCTAACCCTGTCAAAACAGCAGGCAAAGTGTATATTTTCAGCACTACATTTGTTTACCAATGGTTTTACGTGTTATTAGTGAAAAATTAGTTATAGAAATCTAGTCGGAAAAAGGCGAGGAAATTACTCCACCATTTAGTTTGTAGTCCTATGACCCAAGACTTTTGATGGGCTTTCGAATAAATAAAAAAAACTACACTTCCTAGCTCATGCCAGCCCCTGTCAATCATCTGACTTCTGGATTGACTTTTTTATTTATCTTATTTCTCGGGATTATCTCCCACAAACCTGAATGGTATTGCCAAAAAACAGAACACACTTAGTTTCTCTGCCTTTCTGTGAACGTCTAGCAAAAAACGGCATTGCAATCTGATGAAAAATGGCAGAGAAATTTACATTATAAAAAAGTAACTGTACTTACAGTAGATTTCATTCACAGTTTGTGAATCACGCCTGGTGATACTAAATCCAGATTGAACGCTGCCATTAGTCGTTATGCCAATTCCCAACCCCCTTCCTGGTTGTTGCACACTTTCCCCTACTGTTGGTCCGAGAGGCCGGAGACTGTCACATGCTTTCCTCCGACGCATGTGCAGCCAGCCGGCAGCCAGCCTGGCCGCGCAGATTCTCACAGGGAGAGTGTAACGTGTGGGAGGCCGCACTACCTCTCACCAGATCCTACCTTTGCTGAGCAGGCGCCCCGACCGAACTGTAGGGGTCGCTGTTCACAACGCCCAGGACCCACCCACGGCTCCCCTCCCCCTAACTCAGCCAAACAAGTTAGTATAGCGATCAGCCCGAGCCAAGGCAATGCTGACTCTCCGGGAGTCGAGACCGCAGCCTCTTGCATTGGTGACGAGCACAATCTCCGCTACGCCACCTGACCGCCCTTTTCGAAGTTGGTTAAGGTTCAAGTTTGGAATCAGGGCTGGTGGTCTAAAATGTTCAATCAATCAATCAATCAATCAATCAATCGGGGAACATAGGACCCGGGGAACATAGACATGCTCCCCCCATGAGTGTGTTGGTGTGTGTGTGGATGTGGATGTGCACAGCCGTGTTTGTATCTGTTTTTGTGTGTGTGTCTGTACGTGTGTGGATGTGGATATACACTTGAGTGGACGAGTGTACCTCTTGACTGTGTTTGTGTGCTTTCATACATGCTCGCATATGTGTTTATTTTTGTGTGTGTGTGCATGCATGAGCGTGTGAACGTATTTTTATATGTGTGTGTTGGTATGCTTGCCTAGGCATGCCCATGTGTGTGTGTGGATGTGGATACTCACAGTGCCAAGCTGGACGGCTCTCTCTTTGATCTGTGTGAAGTCGGTAATGAACAGGGAGTGTCGTCTGGTCCACAGTCTGTCCTGTCTGCTCCCAGCCTATATGTTCTATTAGATCTGCTCAGATAAGGCAAGCTGGAGTCCTGACTAGCAGCCTCTACCTACACACACACACACACACACACACACACACACACACACACACACACACACACACACACACACTCACACTCACACTCACACTCACACTCACACTCACACTCACACACACACACACACACTCACACTCACACACACACACACACACAACTTGCAATTAGTGTACAAAACTAATTTATTACACACATAATCCTTAGAATGATTGTATCATAAGCATCTTATGTCATCATAAATCAAACCAAAACATAATTTCGATGCATCAAAATATTTTTCAATTATTTTCTTTCTCTCTCTGTATAGCTGCATACTTCAATCAATTCGGTCAAACTCTCGTCTCACACAGCTTTATTTTAAATATTTTTCTGTGTCCATGTGAGCTTTTTTTTTATTTTTATTTTTTTATCTTTCTTCCCCTCCTTTTTCCCGATTTTTTCTCCCATCCCACCCTTCCTGGTTGTTGCGTACTTTCCCCTACTGTTGGTCCGGGAGACCGGAGACTGTCACATGCTTTCCTCCGACGCATGTGCAGCCTGGGGCAGGCCAACCTGGCCGCGCAGGTTCTCATCGGGGAGAGTGTAGCGTGTGGGGGCCACACTATCTCTCCTTAGTTCCAACCCTTGCTGAGCAGGCGCGCCGACCGAACTGTAGGGGTCACTGTCCACAACGCCCATGACCCACCCTTCAGCTTTCCCACCCCCTGATACAGCCAATTGTATCAGTGTGAGAGGCCAGCCAAGCTGATAGCAACGCCGGGAGCTGGATTCGAACAGGCGAATCCAGTGTCTCCCGGTGTTGGTGACGAACGTAATCTCCGTGCGCCACCTGCCCCCCAATATCCATGTGAGCTTTGAGATCTCGGGCACCTTTATTAGACTAGGGATGCCCCGATCACGTTTTTTGCCACCGATACCGATCATCGATCGTCTTGAGCCATATCGGCGATACCGATATCGATCGTTTTTGGTTTTATAATAAACAAAAAAAATATATATATATACTTTTATTTTTAATGTTTTATAAAATATATATATTATATAATTATACTTGTAGTTGTATTATCTGTGAGACATCGCCACCACGCAACAAGTCAAAATGCTCGCTATCTCCACTGGCTCTGCAGATATACCCTACTCCAGGGGTCGGCAATTAGGTTTGGCCGCGGGCCAATTTTCCCCCAAGCCATTATATGGCGGGCCAGAACCAAAAACAATGGCTAATTTAATATAATGATAGTGAAAAATGTTTAACTGTCAAAATAAATGAGCTGCATAGGTGGCATAATAAACTGTAAACGACATATACATGCACTGAAATTTATACCTTTGTCTTTTTTCCATTGTATTATAAAGCGCCTCTCTCTATCGGTCTATCCTACATTACACGCAACCGTCTATCTGACGGCCACAGACCGGTTTAATGTTGAATGTTTAATGTTAAAACTATATATTTATATGGAATTCGTTAAACGTATCCGTTGTCCTACTTATTATTATACTTATTGAATCGCAAACAAGCCTTGTCTTGTTAAATGAGACGGTCTGGTCTACGGAGGAGACTGGGGCTGACGCATCCAGATTGGGGAATTCCCAGCGATCGATTATTGACACTTCCGCTAAATATATTAATCTAGCTACTAACTGGGGAGACTGATCAATTACGGATAAAGGAATATAGTGGGACGATCGATTATGATAGTTAACCTTGTTAGATGAGGCTGCACTGGAAATGGAGCTAATGGACTTCCGAATGTCTCGTAATTCAAATACCTATAGTGTCATTTCAGGAGCTTCTTCAAGCACTCTTTTTGTTTAAAGTTTAATTGCATTGTTTTTGCATTGTTTTTAATTGCATTACTGTTCACATGCATGTGTGGTGCCGTCAGTCATGAGTAAAGATAAAGCTTGAATGACTTACTGAACTGGTGTTTTTATTTCATGGACTCATGTTTCCCATTTCAGCACCACGCGCTGTCCACCTCACTTTGAGCAAGCCTATATATATGGTACATTGCCCCTCACTGCCTATACCTGTTATTCACTCTCAACATGGATAAACCATAAAGTATGCATATAATAAAAATTATATGATGAAAATAAAATAAATACCATATTCTCAAAATAAACTGACGGGCCAGAAATGATTGCTGGCGGGCCAATTTCGGCCCGCGGGCCGCCTATTGCCGACCCCTGCCCTACTCCCTCAGCTAGCCCCTTTCGTGACTGCGATGCAAGCCGGGGCTCGAATACGCATCGAATCAATGTTATAAGACATTGATATCAGGAGCTATCTGTAGCTACTGCTAGCCGGCTAGATAACGTTAAGACAACGCCTCAGTGAACTATTTAGTTTAATGCAACATTTCGTTTTGAACAGTGAGCTAACGTGAGCTATAATAATTTCATTTAGGACCTGCTCAGAGGTCATTAATCGGCATGCATGCGATGCATGTATGCGATTCGTCTCTGCGATTAACCCATCCCGTCGTCCTTCGCCCCCAAGGGCAGCCGGGAGCAGACAGGCGCAACGTGAGCCGCGCCAGGGGACCAATCCAAGTGCTCCTGTCCGTCTTCGTCAAGGACGCCACAGCATTAGCGATCTTGTTGCTGTGCATGTTTTTCCATTGGGTTTATCTTATCGGGGGGAAACCCTTGCGAGCACGGGGAGAACATGCAAACTCCACACAGAAAGGCCTGGGAGATACCCCACCTGGGTAACTGGCATCATGGAAACCTGGTCCCCAAGCGGGAATCGAACCCTGGACCTTCTTGCTGTGAGGCGACAGTGTTTAACCACTACACCACCGTGCCGCTAACGTGAGCTAACGGAGGTATCATGCACTACTAGACTATTGCTGGAGCATTTGTTGATATCAGGAGCTATCAGTAGCTAGCCGGCTAGATACCGTTAGACAATGCCTCATGTATTAAACTAAAAGTGAATAGTTTAAACAGTAACGATAGCTAGGTAGCTAACGTTAGCTCACAGAGGTTGCATGGACTAGAGCAGACTATTGCCGGAGCTTGTTTACACGGGTAAGGGAGGGGGAGGAGGAGGAGGAGCGGCAGTTTGCAGGTCCTGTGTGTCTGAGACAGAAGTCAGCGAGTGAGATCTCCGCTAAGAATTGGATCATGTATTTCGATCGGTTTTCACGATCGGCAAAAATAAAGCATTATCGGAATTCACCGATCTCATATTTATACTGAATATCGGCCGATACCGATCGCTGGCCGATCGATCCGGGCATCCCTATATTAGACACCAAAAAATAAATATGGTCAAGCTTTGCAGTTTGCACGCGTTGCACTCCGCCTCCCATTTGTCTCGACCGGCACGGTAAATTGGGAATTTTCTCTGCTGTTCATCTGTAATTTACATTTTCGCTTTGGCATTGTGAGCAGAATCAACGCTGCTCTGACTGTGAGTAGAATCAAACCTGCCGCCTCCTCTGTTTGCGAGTGAACGTAGTAGCACCACCCACAAAGCAGTCTTCTCAAAAAATACGTCACACGCAACAGAGTAACGTAGTATTTTGTTAAGTGCATGCATAATGGTCCAGTGAAAAAAATAATAAACCCGGACATTTTCATTAATTTATAAACCCCCCCCCCCCCCGGACAGGGCGTGAAAAGAGGACATGTCCGGGCAAAAGAGGACGTTTGGTCACCCTACCTAAGTAAATGGAAGATTGCTCCACTTCTACAAGGCCATTTGCATGTTCTTGGTATCTAGGGATGGATCAGAAATATTGTGTCTGTTACTAGGCTTGAGTAAATTGTAATGAACCAAAGGAGAATATCAATTACATTTACATTTTTTATAATTTCTTTTTATCTTTGATGGTGAATAACACCATGCAAAAATTTACCAGACATGAAAAATTGCCACTGAGCTCGTTCCTGTGTGTCGCCCAGCATGTGTGTGTTGCTGCATGACAAATAAGACTTCTTCTAAACTACGCCCCCTGGGCTAAGCTGTCAAGTTAGGAATGACAGCTTGTTGCATGGCAACTAGGTATCTTGTGAGACAGATTACTTAATTTCTGGTACGTTAGCTAGCGATTACAGTGATTGCCATTTTTTCAAGATTGAGCTGGAGCGGCCCTCAATCCTACGCTGGGTCCCTAAATTGGCCCTGTCTGCAAAACGTGGGGTTATCCTATAACCCTAGTTATATGAATACTGGCTGAGCGTCTTGCTCTGCCTACTGAGATAACCCATTATCTCCAGTGTGCTCTGGGGAACAAAACAAATGCACCCACTTGCATGTGACCACACCACTCCCATGCGTCCTCTATATTACGCCGGAAGTGGTCACGCCTCACCCTTCCCAGTTCGATTTCCATAAGCGGAAAACATCCAAGGGACCTCAGGGCGCTAAAGAGCGAGACGCTCAGCCAGTATTCATATAACTAGGGTTATAGGATAACCCCACGTTATATATCATCTGGCTTCGCGTCTTGCTCTGCCTACTGAGATAAAGGGCAGAGCGGACGCGTGGCCCTGAAAAATGCACCCCCTGAGGGCCCGTAAGCCCCAGCCAGGGAGGAGGGCAGTCCCGTCCACCCACCCGTCCTAACGAAGGGGGGGAGGGAGTCAACTCTACCAAAGTGCGAAAAAAGTGATACCAGTGCATACATTAAAAAAAATCTTTTTTTAATTAAATTATATAAATTATACTTTATTTTTTTATACAGCTACTGTTTTATATATACTGTTTTTTAGTAATAACTAGAAAGTAATGGTATTTATTGAACAACAGGTGATTGATTATGATACTAATACAAATCTATACACCGAGTATGGGGCTGCAGCACTGCAGATATACCCTACTCCAACGATCCACACGGACATTACACAGTGTTGCACTCGTTACCAAGTGGCTCTGCAGATATACCCTACTCAGTCTAAAGGCTCCGTTGGAGAGGATCTGTTGTGATTTTTGCACAATAAATATTCAACATTCTCTTTTGAGACTCCGCCTCAGACTCTTATCATTTGGCACTAAAAGCTAAACATTGTCACCGATATGGCTGTCCGCAACATGTCATTAATTGTGTACGCGAGGTGGTTCAGTGACGACGCTAACGTGAGCTAGGTTAGCTAGCATGGAGCTACCGGCAGATGGAAAGACTGTAACTTTACTGGTGAAAATGTGATTTACGTTGGAATACTCCTTTGCCAACTTGCTGTACTTTGCTTGCAGGTCTGCAGCCATTATTGCTGGATTATGAATAGTCCCAACTTTAGCCAAGGTAACGTTAAGCTAAAACTAGCTCTTCAGCTATGCTAACACCAGCAAGCGAACCCATCAGAGCTCCCCGTCACACTGCTCTGTTGCGAGGATGGCATTTAAGAAAGTATCTGCTGTTAAAATGACAAACAGCATTGACACTTTAATTCACGGTCGGTTAAACACACGTTTGTTTTATAATGCTCACAGCAGACCGCAGTGTTGTTGATAAATTACGTGGGGCCGGGGGGATTTAAGTTCCGCAAAATGGTTCCGCACCGTTGCAATCGTACGGTGCACAGCCCGTACTGTACCGGAGGACCACATTGACGCGGTACAGTACGTATCCGCGTACCGTTACACCCCTACCAGTTATGTCCATGAGGTAAAACCTAACGAAAGGACTCGGGGAGGACCAGGAGGCCGCAGCACAGATGTCCTCCACAGAGGCCCCCCCCAACAGGGCAGCAGAGGCCGCCACACCACGAGTGGAGTGCGCCCTGACGCCCCCCGGGGGAACCTGTCCCAAACGTGTAGCAAAGGGCAATGCCCTCGCACAACCAATGTGACAAGCGCTGCTTGGACAGCGCCTTACACTCGCGAGGGCCACCGTAACAAACAAACAGTTGATCGGAAGCCCTGAGATCCCGCGTGTGACTAAGGTAAACCTTCAGTGCACGGACAGGACATGACAGGTGAAGGCTCACCTCCAACCCACTAGTGTGAGGAGGAGGGTGAAACACCTGAAGCACAATATCCCAGGAGCGACAAGAGCTCTGGATATTCTTTGGCACGAAGGCCGGATCAGGCCACAGAGTCGCCTGCTATCGGCCCGAATAGACAGGTACTCCGACCGCACCAAGAGAGCACATGGCTCACCCACACATTTAGTGGAGGTGATGGCCCAAAAAAGGAACACGGTCGTAAGACAGACGATCCAATGGCGCCTGCTCAAGAGGCTCAAACGGGGCCCCCAACAGCCTTTCCAGAACAGTTGGCGGTCCCGACTCGGAGACGTTCCACAGGCTTGAGACGCCGTGCGCCAAGCAAGAACGTCCCACAAGAGGGTGGCTGAAAAGTGTTCTGCCCTCAAAGCCCCCATGACAGGAAGATATAGCTGCTGCATATACCTTCACTGTCGAGGCCGACCGCCCATCCAGGACAGACTGGAGAAGGACAGAACCGAGTCCAAGGGGCATGACACCGGGTCCAAGCCCCCAACCTCACACCACTCTCGAACCATACACAACTTCCCTGCGTAAGCTGCGGTAGTGGACGGATTGCGCGCGTTCCGGATGGCATTAACCACAGAAGAGTTAAGACGCATCCCCACCAGATTCACCCTTTCAGCAGCCAAGCCTAGAGGCCGCCCCAGAACAGGAGGCAGAACAGAGTTCTGCATGCCTGAGAGATGGCCCGCAGTGACCACGGAAGAGGCCACAGCGGGGCCACCAAGAGCTGAATCAGGGCCGGGAATCACACAGCCGAGCCCTGGCCCGGCGCGACCAGGATCAAAGTCCCGCGCTCCTGACGTACCCGCCCCAACAGCTGAGCTATCAGGTGTATGGGGGGAACACGTACAGAATCCCGGGCAGCCACGGATACATCGAGAAGGCATCCACCACCAGAGAGGGGTTGTCCTTCCGACTGACCGAGAACCACAAGGGGCACTGGTGGGACTGTCTGCTCGCAAACAGGTCCACCGTGGCCTCCCCGAATCGGTCCCAGACCTGTCTGACTATGTCTGGACGTAGTCCCCACTCGTCGAGGTGAGGACCGCCCCGCGACATCACATCTGCACCCACATTCTCCCTGCCGGGGATGTGGAGAGCCCTCAGGCTGCGCAGATTGAGAGACGCCCATAGCCAGAGCTCGACCGCCGAGGCTGTCGGCCTTGTGATCACCTGTTTTCTTTGTGTCCAGGGTATCTCAGGCGGGGGAAACATGGCCGCTGGCCGGGGGCCTCGCCGCAGCCGTTGGCAAGGCTGTGCTCTCACCTCTGGCTGCGCGGTGTGGGGCGGGTTGGAGCCCAGGTCAAATACCGCCCGCGCCTCCGTGGAGAGGGGAGCCCTGAGGAGGAGACCCCTCCCCTCCTCAAGGGGAGATTGCTCCAACCAAATATGCCTGTGAACAACCGTTGACAGCATCCTAGCCCTCCCCGCGGCTATAGCTTGCGGCTGGGTCAAAAGCTGAATAACCTCAAAACCTCGCGCAATGGTTTTGACGTCGGCTGGCCCTAAGGCCCCACCACCGACACCATTTTTGAAAGAAAAGCAGCCAATTGAGCAATGTTGTTAGTTGCTGCTAAATTCTGTACCGCGGCGGTATAAGCTTTATCAGCCCACCAGCCACCTGCCGGGCCGACTCGCCTCTTGGCGTCGGCCGGGCGGGATACCGTTTCACCATGTCAGGGCAAAGGACTGATGCCACCTGCTTCACTAAGCACGGAATACCAGTGGCGGCTGCTGACCAAAGTCTATTACTAGTGAAGCACTGCTCCATTAGTAGTCATGCATGCAACAACCTCCACTGCGGTGTGCACCCGTGAAGGGATAAATGAATGAATGAATGAAAACTCTATTAACATATTGCAGAATGGGCTAGCCCAACACACACAATTGTTAAGGGGATGCAGACCAGAGAAAACGTTAGTCCTGTCTACATCAGGGTCCCCCATTTTCAATTCATAGATTCACAAAATGCACACCTGCCCTGAGCCCTGTCGTCAGCCCATCCACCCATGTAAAGGGTAAATAAGCCTCCGCTAAACCCCCAACATTAGACACCGATTGACCATCAGCATGAATGGTTAAAGGAAAACTCCAACATTTTGGGAAATTAGCTTATTTAACATCTTCCCTGGAGTTAGACAAGAAGATACATACCTTTTTTGTCTCTGTGCGTGCATTTAGCTTTGGGAACAGTCGCTCCGTTAGCGTAGCTTAGCTTCATCACTGGAAGTGGGGGGGGGGCGGAGCCTGACGTTCCCTACAGGGTCTTACAGTCACCAAATACAACTCCAAAACGTTCCTATAAACATGTTGTGACCTGTGTATTCACCACGTGGAGAAAAAAATATTGAATTAGACAATTACGTTTTATAAGCAAATATACTCTGAACAATTTTTTGCCTAACCACTCGAGTCTCTGGGCGCAGTCAGTGGTTTCAACGTGAAGCCGTGTTTGTTGATATTCTCATTCCTTCAAAGGATCCGAACCGATTGAAGTTTATGGATACCATGACTTAAAATCCTCTTACCTTGACGATTAAAAGCCTCCCCAATTTAGAAAACAGTAATCCAATGGCTGGTATTGATAATATAATACTAACTACTGCACGCTCAGAGCTAACCAGAGCTAACACAGAACAGGATGGTAAAGCAAATATAATGACTTCCTTTCTGTGGTTTTCAAAATAAAATTGCAATGTTTATAGCAGCGGAAAACGTTTATTTTGTACATTATCTAACGTTAACACGAACCTAAACTAACGTTACAACTAACCTAAAGTTAGTTTAGGTTTGTGTTAACGTTAGATAATGTACAAAATAAACGTTTTCCGCTGCTATAAACATCGCACTTTTATTTTGAAAACCCCAGAAAGGACATCATTATATTTGCTTTACCATCCTGTTCTGTGTTAGCTCCGGTTAGCTCCGAGCAATGACAATAACACTATGTAACAAACCATCAAATACACTCACAGCACACATCCACACTCACTTTAAATAAACAACTCAATGTAGCACCCACTTTACCCACTTTAGACACTTTAACACACTTTATATTTATTGGTAAAGAGATTTGCACTACAACCCATACCTCATTGCACCTTACCCTAAGTTGTACCTCATCCCATTTCTGCCTTGTACTGTATATTTATTGTAACTCAGTTACTCTTTTTCCCCCCTACTCTGTATTGTATATTGTATATATGTATATTGAACACTTTGTGTATGTTTTGGTAGATCTACCTACATTCACATTGCCATTGATGTCGAAAAGGAGTTGGAAGGGAAACTTCATGCATGAAACTTCAAAGTTGTTTTCAAAGTTGGTCTTTGCCACTACGCATTTATGTTTGCAAAACCATAGTTATGTATTATAACTCTAGTTATGTCAATGCTTGCTTCACCTATTGGACTGCTCTGTGCCCAATAGCGCACTAGTTGAAATAATTGTATCATTGCACCAATCACAGATTAGGGCTACACCCCTCCAGGTAGTATATATACGCAGGGGAAGAAGCCTGAATGTCCCTTCTGTAGTTCCTTTTAGAACTAGGGACAACAGAGGGCGGCTGGGTGGCACAGTGGAGATTGCGCTCGTCACCAATGCAAGAGACTCTGGTCTCGAATCCGGGTGTCAGCATTGCCTCCGGCTTGGGCCGGCCGTCATACTGGCTCAATTGGCAGAGTCAGCGGGTGGAAGTCGATGGGTGGTAATCTGGACGTTGTGGACAGCGACTCCTACAGGTCGGTTGGGGGACGCCTGCACAGCAGAGACAGGAAATAGCGGGGGTAGTGTGAGCCTCCTACACGTTACACCTCGCCAATGAGAGTCCGCGCTGGCAGGTGAAAAGATGTGACAGGCTGCCTCCTCGTGTACCGGAGGGGACACGTGATGCAAGGCTTCTATCCTCCCTACAACTGACCAGTGGGGGGCATATGCGAGCAACGTTCAAGACAGGGGAGGGGAGAATTGGAAACACGAAATTGGAATGGGAGAAAAATAGAAAATAAGGAGAAAAAAGTGGATAAAAAAAAAGAACTAGGGACAACAGGAAAACAAGAGTTATACTATGTTGCTATCGTTTTATATCATCTTGCTTCGCCTATTGGACTGACAGACAAAATAACTGTAAGCACAAAGGAAAGTAGATAGGCATGATAGTGTGCCTGGAAAGACCCTGGAGAAGGAGCTGATGCAACTGGACACATGAGGAGCCCCGGAGTTAAGGACATAGTGAGAGAGAGAGAGAGAGAGAGAGAGAGAGAGAGAGAGAGAGAGAGAGAGAGAGAGAGAGAGAGAGAGAGAGTCCTCTGACATGCCCAACGGGTCAAACCTGACAAAAGGGCAAGGAGAAGACCAATGATCTGCTGTGCAGATGTCCATGAGACTCCTCCTCCGAGGAGAGCAGAGGAGGCAGACACTCAGTGGCGGCTCGCCACTAGGGGCGCTGGGGCGCCGCCCCCCCTGGTTAACCCTGGTTAAAAGAGAGAAGAAGAAGAAATATTTATTTTTATTTTTATTTTTTATAGCCCTATAAATAATATAAACATGTTTAAAATGAATAATATTTACTCATTTTAAGTATGTTTGTGTTTCCAATGCACAATATAACGTTAATATATCAAATATAACAGGAAGTGAATGTCTGCTAGAGAATAATACCGCCTCTATACTTTCCATAGCCGCATTTCTCCTGGGCTAGACGCATAGCGCTCACAGTGGGCGTGCACTGGTTTCATCGCTGTACTGTCGCAGCCAATCAGTGCGTAATTAGCTGTGCGTTGAAATATGATGTATTATGATGGAAACCGGGCGCGTTTTGAAGCGGTCTATATCATTCTAAGCAAGCAGCGTCAATCATTTCGGTAGCCGCATTTCTCGGAGACGCTCAAAGACAGACTCATTCATTCATTCATCACAGTACTGTTGTGTTGTGCTAAGTGCTAACAAGCTATTTGGCTAATAGAAGCTATTTGGCTAATAGCTGGATGCAGTCTGGACAGAGTGGATATACATCAACGGTCTGGGACTGTGGGACAACAGTGGACATAATTATACACTTTATCAAGCCCTCCTCGACCACGTAAACAGTGAGTTAATTTGGTCTCTCTCTCTCTCTCTCTCTCTCTCTCTCTCTCTCGCTCTCTCTCTGTTGTTGTTAATTTGACGCATAATGGTGGAATGAATGAATGGTAACTTGTTTAAAATGACAAGATATATATATATATATATGTGTTCATTATTGCATTGATCATACGTGTACTAGTGTAGTAACTCGACTTAACGCTGGTAACGTTATGTCGTCAGCTGTCCACTTGGTCAGCTGTGAGCTGTCCGCTTGCCCCCTTCACCCCCCCCCCCCACCCGCGACCACCCAAGTGTAATTCACACCGGCCGCTACTACAGACACTCCATGTGGGGAGTGAGCTCTGATACCTACAGGAGGCACCTGACCAGCTTGGGTATGACAGAGAGCTCTGCGACAGAGGCTGTTTAGACAAAGCACATCCTCTGGCTGACTCACCTTGGCACACAAGCAGTTGTCAAGTGGTTATGAAGCAACCACATGCCTCACTTGCCTCACAAAGCAGATGCATGTTCCTCTCCGTATTGTCAGTATGGGTGGGAGGATAAATTACCAGCAGATATAGCTCCTAATCTTAGGGGCGAATGCAAGGTTATGTCTCAGAATAGCACTGCTACCATCTCCATTAATAGCTAGGTATCCTGGGAGGACTGACAAAGTGCACAGTTCGCTGACGTGCTTAGCAAATGTGATGGACAAGAAAAAAACTGTTGTAACCTCTTAACCTAAGTAAATGAAAGATTGCTCCACTTCTAGGTCCATTTGCATGTTCTTGGTATCTAGGGACATCTATGGATCTCAGGGAATGTATTCCTAGTGTCAGAAATATTGTGTCTGTTACTAGGCTTGAGTAAATTGTGATGAACCACATTTTTTTCTTTCTTCATCTTTCACAGTGAATAACACCATGCTAACATTTACCAGACATGAAAAATTCAGCACCTTCTTGCGATCACGTGTACAAAAAATCGAAGCAAATTAATAAAGGGAAGATGATTAAACAGAAGGTTTTGAAGATACAGTACTGAATTCTGCCATCTGGACGTATGCAATTTTAAATATTAATATAGAATATAGAATATCAGGCCTATAAATGACCTTATTATGGCCAGTCACATCTATGGATCGGGCAAAATCTCCCCTTTCCAATGGCAGAGTTCAATCTGGATTTAGTATCACCAGGTGCCCCTGACAGTGCAGCAAAAACCGTGAATGAAATCTACTGTAAGTACAGTTACTTTTTTATAATGTAAATTTCTCCGCCATCAGATTGCAACGCTGTTTTTTGCTAGACGTTCACAGAAAGGTAGATAAACTAACTGCGTTATGTTTTATGGCAATAACGTTTATAGGAGAAATAAAAAAGTCACGCTAGAAGTCAGATGATCGACAGGCGCTGGCGTGAGCTGGGAAGTGTAGTTTTCTTTTAAATTAGAAAGCCCATCAAAAGCCCTGGGTCTCTTTTCTCAAAAGACTACACTCAAGTTAGGTTGCGCCAAATCCTTGCGTCGATAAGCACCTTTTTCCGACTCGATGCCCTGAGATTTCTATGAACTCATATTTCACTAATATCACTTAAAATCATTGGTACACAAACGTGCTGAAAATATACACCATGACTTGTTTTGATAGGGTTAGGGTCTTTACTCTTGGCTACATTTGAAAAAGAAACACAACATCACTTAGTATTGATCTATTTGTGACTTTTTAATACCCCGCAGATACCCTGACTATGATTCCAATTCCTTTTCTTTGCACTCTGTGCCAATAATTGCAAAGTTGAGAAGAAGAAAAAATATATGATTCAAGCAAAAGTCGTAAGCGGCTGTATCACGACTCTATTTTAAGAGTATTATTGAAGAAAAGATGAGAAAGATGACTCAACGCGTAGAGGAAAGAAATACGACTAGCCACTGGCACTGTGATCAATCATATCTATGGATCAATCTTTCTCTGTCTAGACGAGGCCAGCGGGATGTTTAAATATGTTATTATTCCACCTGATTCAATAACGGGTTGTGCCGGGTCTACACCAGCGGTAAACAGCGGAAATGGCCAAATTAGAATTCCAGGCTATTCACTAATCATTCACAATGAGTGGGGAACATGACTAATAGCACTGAAAGGTGGCAGTAAGTCAAAGGACTGCAATAAGCAATATCAGTTTTGCTATTCAGAATGGCTACTAAGACTGCATCACTGTCAACAAGTAAGGCACAGGGTTTTTCATTGGAGATCGGATGATATAGGGTGATTTCTGATTTCTTAATGTGCTTACTCGATTAGTCTTATACATTTGAAAAAAAAACGCAACTGTTATTCATACTGTCTGGAGAGATGGATTTATGATGTGATGTCATCTGCGGTCCGCCGACGGACTGCTCGGGCTAAAGAGGTTAACCTATTGGTAAACAAACGTATTGCTGAAAATATACACTATGATTGCTGTTTTGACAGGATTAGGGTATTTTCTCTTGGCTACATTTGAAGAAAAAAAACGCAACATTAATTCATACAGTCTGTAGAGATGGATTTATGGTGTGATGTAATTTTGGGTCCGGTACCAGACCCATCGGGCTCAAGAGGTTAAGGGGCAGTGTGAAAGGGACTAGTGAGTCAGGCTGTGTTTATTCTTCAGCACTAAGTACAGTAGAGTTGAAGGATGCAATCAATCAGCCTAATTATGTTTATGTTTATTAAAGGATCCCCATTAGAGACTCATGAAAGAGCCTCTAGTCTTCCTGGGGTCATAGACAAAAAAAAATACATTACAAATGTACAACAAAGAATACGAATAAAAATTTAAACAAAACACAAATTAAAAATTAATACAAATATACAAATTCACATTATAAAAATCTAACATTCCAGTCAAACAAAACAAAAGATCAAATACACAGATAACAGTTACATACTTGACAAAACACAAATTAAAAATGTATACAAATATACAAATTCACATTATAAAATCTAACATTCCTATCAAACAAAAATATATATATATAATACACAGATAACAGTTACATACTTGACATGTTTGCAAGATATCTCTTAATATTTGTTTTGAAAGTAATTTTATTATGTATTGTGGATGAGATGTTTTTCGGCAGAGCATTCCAGAGTGCTATATATGCCAGTGAGTTTGAGAAAATTTGATTTTGGTGCTGATTTTGTTCTGATGTTACCAGAAGCGGCCCCTCTAGTGTTGTAACCATGCTCAGAAGTCATTTCTAACTGCTGAGCCAAGCTAGATGGCTTACCAGTGCTAATAATGTTCCGTAGCAGCATTAGAAGACTCATCGATACTTTATCTTCAACCATCAGCCATGCCAGATGTTCATGCATAAAACCAATACTTGTCCTGTATGAACAGCCTAGTACCAGGCGAGCCACTTTATTCTGAGCAACCTGCAACTTTTTTAAATTCGATTTTGTAGCTGACGACCAGATAACAGGGCAGTATTCTAAATGAGACAAAACCAAAGAATGAATAACAGATTTCATTATGGAGGGAGTGATAAAAGCAGGACATTTCCTAGTCATAAAAATTCCTCTACCCATTTTAATGACAATATTATTTATATGTTTAGACCAAGATAAGGAGCTATCAATAGTAACTCCGAGAAGTTTTATTGTGTTCACTTGTTCAATTTGTGTGGTGCCAATTGACAGTTTTAATTGAGGATGCATGCCCAACATGTGTCTAGATCCAAGCACAATGGCCTTTGTCTTAGAGATATTTAACACCAACTTGTTGCACTCAATCCATTCATAAATGTCTGTTAAGGCCCTGTTTAAGGTGTCAGTTACATCTTGCTCAGCTGTAGCTGCACTGTATAATGTTGTGTCATCAGCATACATAATTGTTTTAAATTTTTTTACAGCCAACGGTAAATCATTGGTAAAGATGGAGTATAACAAAGGCCCTAGGCAGCTTCCTTGTGGAACCCCACAGTTAATGGGATTCCATTTAGAAAAGCTGCCATTAAAGAAGACTCTCTGTTGTCTCCCTGAGAGATAATTAATAAACCATGATAGTGCATTGGAGGTGAAACCGTAACACTGTAGCTTATCTACAAGCAAGGTATGATCAATTACATCAAATGCTGCACTGAAATCCAACATAACGGCACCTACTAATTTCTTGTCATCCATACTTGATAACCAGTCATCACTCATTTGCAAGAGTGCAGTGCTCGTAGAATGACCTTCCCTGTATGCATGCTGAAAGGCTGAGAGCAGATTGTTATTGAAAAAGTTATCCATGACCTGTTTGAATACTATTTTTTCTATTATTTTGCTTAGCAATGGTAAAATACTGATCGGACGGCTATTTGGACCGTTAAATGTTTTATTTTTGTCTTTCGGAAGTGGGATGATTTTAGCTTCCTTCCATGCTGTAGGATGAACCCCACTGATTAAGCACTGGTTGAATATATGACATATAGGAGTAGCTACAGAGTTAACCACAAGTTTAAGTATTTTGCTGTCTAAGTTGTCTATACCGGAGGAAGTGGAATCAGCTTGAGACATAATTAATTTCAAAACTGTTGCTCTATCAATCTCATTAAAGCTAAAGAGACAGTTTTTGCCTTTCATTATTTCTTTCTTTATTAGTGAATGAGATAGTGAACCATCACTACTTTGTAGACATCCTCTTAATTTATCAACTTTATTTTTTAAAGAAATCATTGAAGTAGTTTGCCATGTCATGAGGTTTTGTTATGAATTTACCTTCAGATTGTATGAAGGAGATTGATGTATTTGATTTCCTGCCCATTATCTAATTCAGTGTTGACCATAGTTTTTTCCCATCATTTTTTGTTTCACTAATCCTATGTTTATAATACTCTTTCTTTTTCCTTGTCACTCTGTTCCTTAATTGACAGTAGATTTGTCTATCTGACTTCAAGCCTAGTTGATGTGCTGTTTTCTTTGCATTATCCCTCAGAGTCATTAGGTCAAGGATTTCTTTATCCAGCCATGAAGCACCTTTCGACCGAACAGTAAATTTTCTGAATGGTGTATGCCTGTTCACAATTTCCATGAGCAGATTCATAAATACATTAACTGCTATTTCGGGGTTGTTCTCTTTGCACACTATAGACCAGTCTACCTTGTCTACCTCACCAACAAATACTTCCTTATTGAAGTGTTTGTAGGATCTTTTGTTGATCATTTTATTACCTCCTTTTGGGATTTTAGTACTCCTAGATAATGCAACCAAATTATGATCACTAAATCCCACTGCTATAGAGACTACTTTAGAACAGCGTTCTGGAAAGTTGGTAAATACAAGGTCCAAACATGTAGAAGAAGTTCTTAAGAAATTAAACCAGCAGAGGGAAGCTGACAATTTCTGGGGCAGGCCGCCATATGTAAAGGATCATTCTAGGTGACTGCGTGTGTTGACAGGCTGGGTTTAAACACCACAGTTGGTTGGGAACTAATTTTGTGTGAAAATCTCACCAGCATCAAACCCTGGACCCTTAGGTTTCTCCCATCGTTTCTCCACTTTTGTATGCTTTAGCGATTGCTCTATGCAAGTAAATAGAAGTGATCCTGCAAAATAGGCATCTGGTGTCTGTACCAAGTACCATTCCTGAGCTTCCTGAGCCCAACTGGTGTAGTGACCAAACAGCTGTATGTCTGATCGCTGTGGTTAAGAAGTGACCAAACAGCTGTATGTCTGATCGCTGTGGTTAAGAAGTGACCAAACAGCTGTATGTCTGATCGCTGTGGTTAAGAAGTGACCAAACAGCTGTAGGTCTGATCGATGGGGTTAAGAAGTGACCAAACAGCTGTAGGGGTGATCACTGCGGTTAATAAGTGACCCAACAGCTGTAGGGGTGATCACTGGAGTTAAGAAGTGACCCAACAGCTGTAGGGGTGACCACTGGCGTTTAGAAGTGACCCAACAGCTGTAGGGGTGATCACTGGGGTTTAGAAGTGACCCAACAGCTGTAGGGGTGATCACTGGGGTTTAGAAGTGACCAAACAGCTGTAGGGGTGATCACTGGGGTTAATAAGTGACCCAACAGCTGTAGGGGTGATCACTGGGGTTTAGAAGTGACCCAACAGCTGTAGGGGTTATCACTGGGGTTTAGAAGTGACCCAACAGCTGTAGGGGTGATCACTGGGGTTAAGAAGTGACCCAACAGCTGTAGGGGTGATCACTGGGGTTTAGAAGTGACCCAACAGCTGTAGGGGTGATCACTGGGGTTTAGAAGTGACCCAACAGCTGTAGGGGTGATCACTGGGGTTTAGAAGTGACCCAACAGCTGTAGGGGTTATCACTGGGGTTTAGAAGTGACCCAACAGCTGTAGGGGTGATCACTGGGGTTAAGAAGTGACCCAACAGCTGTAGGGGTGATCACTGGGGTTTAGAAGTGACCCAACAGCTGTAGGGGTGATCACTGGGGTTTAGAAGTGACCCAACAGCTGTAGGGGTGATCACTGGGGTTTAGAAGTGACCCAACTCGTACCTCTAGTATAGGTGACCAAGATGAGTGATGGCCTAATGTCTGTAACCACTACATTCCCTTAACCTTCCTCACAGTTTATTATATTGTGTCTGTTACTATGCTTGAGTAAATTGTAATGAACCAAAGGAGAATATAAATTATTGTTATTATTACATTTATTTCCATCTTTGACAGTGAATAACACCATGCTAACATTGACCATATGTGGAGAATTGCCACTGAGCTCATTCAGCACCTTCTTGAGATCAAGCGTACAAAAGATCTAAGCAAATTAATAAAGGGCAGATGATATACAGTGTTTTTTATAGATACAGTACTGAATTTTGCCATCCGGACACATGCAATTTGAAACATGAATATAGAATACCAGGCCTATAAATTACCTTATTATGGCCAAGTCATACATCTATGGATCAGGCCAAATCTTATCTTTCAAATGCCCGAGTTCAATTTGGATTTAGTATCACCAGGCGTGCATAAGAACAGATAATGAAATCTACTGTATGTACAGTAGGTTTATTATTCTGGCCAGAGTGCCGCCATTTTTAAACAAATTTCAAATCTGATTGTTGCTACATGCTAAAAATAGGGAAGAGAAACTAACTGTGCTTCAATGTATGCCAATAATGTTACGTTTTGTGGTTTATTATCCCGAGTAATAAGAGAATAAGAGATATTAAAAAAATTCATACAGAAGTATTTTGCTTGAAGCCCCATAGAGGGAAGTGTCGTTCGGAAAAATTCCAACGATCATCGAGAGCTCTCTATGTCCTCTTCAAAATGGCTGAACTACAATTCCTGATGGTAAATTTTTCAAGATGGCTAACTTTCGCGAACTAAACAACAGAAAAACGAAAATCTATCTAATAACAATTTAACCTATTGGTAAACTAACATATTGATGATAATATACATTATAACTGCTGTTGTGACATGGTTATGATGTTTATACTTGAATACGTTTGAGGAAAAAAACTATACTTTTGTCAGATAGTCTGGAGAGATTGATTTATGACGTGATGTCATTTGCGGTCCGTCCCCGAACTGCACGAGCGGAAGAGGTTAAGAGGTTAATGCATGGAGCTGTTCCATCTTATTTAATTTGATACTAATGTAGAAGGGTGGATTATCCCTGCTTGTGGGAGTGGTAGTACACAGACACTGGGTAGTAGGATACTATAGTATTGGACCTATATGTACCCCCGTCTTTGGCCCGGAACGTCGTTCTGGAGGGCTTGCAGTTGGAGTGGATGGGGCCCAGGATTTACTAACCTGGGGATTGGTACTCTGGTCACCCTCGCCTTCCAAGGCGGTCAGCAGTAGCTCCCCACACACCCTCACTCCCTCAGTACCTCCGACAGCCCTCCCACACCCAGTGACTGTCAGTTCAATAGTATTATTGGGCTTCCCTTTAAGCAGTACCTTTCCTTGACCACCTGTATAGACCCTTCAAATGCTATTCTGTAAATGGGGTGTAAGGGTTTGATAAGTGCTCACGCAAGCCTCGGTCAGATTGATAACCCAATAACTCATTGGTCCGCATCTCAACATCAAGCAGCGTGCTGCGATGTCTGTGATATCCAGGACTCAATGCGTCCACAAACTGCAGGGGTTAAACCCGACCAACCTGAGCCTACACACGCACCACTCCGTCCTCCCCAGTCATCGGTCGAGTGATTGGAGTTGCGGAGTATTTTTATTTTATTTGCACTGGGAAAGACTTTTCCTATTCAGATGATGTCCATTTCCCTTATCCGGTTACACGTATTATCACTGTATGGCTTTACTTGATAATCACATTTATACAGAACCCACCTTTAGTCTATATACTTATATATATTTCTCTCCTTAGGTCTCCATCTGGATAAAGCCACACTTCTAAAGTTTTTTACATCATAAATCAGGAACATTACGGGACCGCGTGGTTGTCGGCTGGTTAAAGGGTCACTTCTAAAGTCTTTTCATCATAAATCAGGAAGCAATGGGTAAAGTTGCAATGCAAAAAACATTTCAATGCTTTCCCGTCGTCTTTCAGTTTTAGAAGAATGGAAGCAAAAAGGTGTGTTCCAAAAGAAGGTTGTTTTATTTTTAAAAGTATAAGATTACATTAAAGGCACAGTTTCATGTTTATAAGTACACAGGTTTCTGGTCACAATATATCAGAATTCAGTCATCTCCACAAAATCTCTCAAAAATCTGCCTCTCGAAGGAGCAACAGTCATTTTTATATTGATCCTGTATCATATTCCGATTGGTCTAAAAACAGTGATGTCACAGGGATGTCATTTCACTAGCAAACCAAAGTACAATACGTAGTAAGGATGGACTCTCCTCCTCCCCTCCTCCTTTCACTTGCGTTACCTTTAGTTACCTAGTTTTTTAAGTATGAGAAAGTCCCTCCATTTTTCAGAACAAACAAAGGGTTAGCCTGTTAACCATGCGGTACCAGGCAGTACCGGGCGAGGCCATCCATGAGATTTCTTATCAAGACTCCTTAGAGTTTATAGCAGAGAATCTTCAGAGATGCCCTCCTCCAGAAAACAGTTTACACAATATATAGTATTATTCTCTACTGACAGTTAATTTTAAGCATGACATTATGAAACATATAATTAATGCAGCAGAAATGTATACACCTCTTACTCCAACATTTCTGACTGTAAACATTTAACATTTAATTGTTATATAGTTTTAAGATTCTCTCTATCGTTTCAAGACTTTGTATAAGTTTATAACACAGGTGGCGCTTGTTGATTTGTGGCACACATAACGTGTGTCTCCTCTACTCTAAAACTTCACAACCTCAGCCTTTATCTCCCTGGGGCCCCCTCGCTTGCCATGTTATCAGCAAAAAGCAGGCGGGCCAGTAAGTAACAGGTAGTAACAGATGCAGGCAGGCTAGGCCCTCTGTGCGCTTATGGCCTGCTCTCAGAGGCAGAGGCCTCCCCCCCTCCCTCTGTTATCCCCTGCACAAACAGAACAGGCAATTCATTCTTTAAGCTGAAGAGGTTAGACTCACACAATCACTGTCTTCCAACCAGAGTTTAGTTTTAAAGTGTATAAAGAATATACAGGTCATATATATAGCTCCAATCCTATATAATAAATATATGTTTAAACCTTTTACATCCCATAATTGACAGACAGAACAGGATGTCATTTAACCAGTGTCATTGTTTGGCTGTGACACTTTACAGGGTTAAATGATTATGCAGTCACAATATTTACCCAGAGAATAGAATAGCAAATTGAACTCAAAGAAACAGACACACACAATGATCCCGATTAGGTCTATTTTAGTGAAGCCTGGGCAGGTTATACATTACAACATTAATTCTTAATATATGGCACCGGGTGCTCTTGTTATCAATGTAGGGGAAGCTCTTCCCACCATAGGCACCGAGTGCTCAATACATTAAACCACCCCGCTTGTACTGGGGGAACCCAGGTGTAACTGAGGGGTTACAAAACCCTGACTGTATTAAAGATTGTGATAGATTAAACCACTGCTAGTTATGTACTTAGTATTACTGGCCAGACAGTACATCTAAATATGGCAGACACTCATAATAACACGGCACGGGACAAAGAAATATCATTGAGGGTATTTATTATTATGCAGTAAATGTACAGATATGAGAATTAGGGTCACGCTTGTATGGCGAAGAATATGCATAAGTCAGTCAGTAGCAGAAGTCAGTGGGAATAGAATAATTCCTACGATGGGGTACTTGGCTAACGCCGCCTGGCGTAGGATGGCAATTATAGGGGGAAACGCTGGTACCGCTGGAGACAATGGGTTCCTCCCAGAGATGTAAGCTCTGGAGGAGAGAGGAATGTTCGGATACTCAGTCTGATCAATTGAAGAAGAAGTGGGTTCACGTACAGAATCCAGTCCTTGTAATCCAAAGCTCAGCATCAAAAGCAATAACTGTAATCCAATTGCACGATAGCAATGATGATAGCCAGCTAGCCTCGGTCCATGAGGCCAGCCCGAATGTAGATCCTCAAGGTGGTTAAATCCGACAGTGGAGATTAACGATGCTCTTCTCCAGGTACGTTCCACAATCAATATAATCCAACCAATACTGGTTCTGCAATCGCCGCCGTCGGTTCTCCTGTGCACATGTCCAGTAGGTTATCCGACTAGGCCTCCTCGTGTGCTGGTACCAATGTATTTAGTCCACGCGCACTGGCTAAGGTCCACTAGCTAAACGAACGAACTGCTGGGTAATGCTGCACACAAACGAACTGCTGTTGGCACGATACACAATAATTAACGACTCTTTACTTCTCATTAAGCTAAGTCGAACTTGACGTTACTGCATTAAATCTGACACTTTTACTATTCACTTCGCACGTGGTTCTCAACGCTCTGTTAGACGCACTGCTTCTCACTTCACTGTTTTACCGAACTTGATGAACAGCTACTGTTCGCACCTGCCGCCGTATATATACTTAAGTGGCTATCTAGTGCCGAACCTCAGTTCTCGTCTCGAATCAATGCGCTGTCTCCGGGCATGTTGCGACTCGCCTTTGAACCTGACTTTGGGGGCTTGCGGTCTGGCGCCGATAGCGTTATCCAATAAGGAAAGCGAATATTACTATGATTCAAACGCAGGCTTAAAGGGATATACCGTGTATACATAAATAATATACAAGGTATATAAAACAATAAATGTAGATTCTCAGCTTTAATCTGGCCCTTCACAACACCAGGCATAGAATGTAGACACATGTAGCCCTCACCTCCATAGCCATGAAGTGCTTTGAGAAGCTAGTGAAGGGCTACATCTGTTCCTCCCTCCCCATCAACCTGGACCCTCTGCAATTTGCATATCGCCCCAACAGGTCCACGGAGGACGCCATAGCCCATGTGCTGCACACAGCAGCATCACATCTGGACAAGAGGAAGGGGAACTATGTGAGAATGCTGTTCATCGACTACAGCTCAGCATTCAATACCATAGTCCCCTCCAAACTCATAGCCAAGCTCAGGGACCTGGGCTTGAACTATGACCTGTGCCAGTGGGTCCTGGACTTCCTGACGGGCAGACCCCAGGTGGTAAGAGCCGGCAACTGCACCTCCTCATCCATCACGCTCAACATAGGGGCCCCCCAGGGCTGTGTTCTGAGCCCCCTCCTCTACTCCCTGTACACACATGACTGCGTAGCACAGCGGAACAACAACACCATCATCAAATTTGCTGATGACACAGTAGTGGTGGGCCTGATCTCTGCCAACGACGAAAGGGCCTACCTGGAAGAGGTAGAGAACCTGTCACAGTGGTGTCAGGAGAACTGCCTCTCCCTGAACGTCAGCAAAACAAAAGAGATGATTGTGGACTTCAGGAGGTCGGGGGTCAAGGACTACAGCCCCCTCAGCATCGACGGGGCACCAGTTGAGAGAGTGAACAGTTTCAAGTACCTCGGAGCCCACATATCCGAGGACTTGACATGGACCACACACATTGACAGTGTTGTGAAGAAGGCACGACAACGCCTCTACTTCCTCAGGCGCCTAAGGAAGTTCCAAGTCAGTCAGAAGATCCTCAGGAACTTCTACTCATGTACAATAGAGAGCATCCTGACCGGCAACATCACCTCCTGGTTTGGGAATAGCACTGCACAAGACCGTAGCAGACTACAAAGAGTGACACGTTCAGCCGAACGCACAATTAGAGGGGGGCTTCCCACCCTCCAGAACATTTACAACAAGCGGTGCAAGGGGAAGGCTAAGAGAATTATTAAGGACTCGAGCCACCCGAACAACTGCCTCTTTGAACTGCTGCCGTCAGGCAAGCGATACCGGAGTCTTATGGCGAGCACAGAAAGACTCAGAAGGAGCTTCTATCCCCAGGCCATCAGGCTGCTAAACGAACAATAATCGCTAAACGAACAATAATCACTATGCAACAACCATCAAATGCACACAGCACACACACCCACAAGCACACACTCACTCAAACAAACAACACACTGCAGCACCCACTCTCCACACTTTAGATCACACAAACACACTTACACTTTATATTTATTGATAAAGGATTTGCACTACAACTCGTACACCTACTGTGAATTGTACCTAAACTGCACCTCGTCCATTTATGCCTTGCACTATATAGTATTGTATATTAGTACACTGCACAGTATTGTATATTGTATGGTAACTACGTCTACGAACATTGTACATATGTCTAAACTGAACACTGTGACCTCTTTTTTTACTTCTAATTTTTACTATGTTTTTATTTCATACTTATCTTGTCATGCACAGTCTCTGGAGCGCAACAGTAAGAAGCATTTTGTACAAAAGTATTCTGTACTTCTGTATGACAACTATTAAAGAAACTTGAAACTTGAACTTGAAACTTGGGAATTCAAGAATCAAACAATCAAATAAACAAATAACAAAATAAACCAATAAATGTGGGCCCACGTTACCAAAGAAAACCTAACCTAAGCCGGCTTAAATTGTTTGGGGTACCCCTTAGACACTGGTTGTTAGCATTCACTTCAATGGACGTTGCTGTTGATACACGTGGTACTGTTAGTACTTAGCCAAGATGGCGGACCCACTCTTGTCACCGCTCGTCCGGGTGACAAGATGGCGTCGGCGATCCCGCAAGCATAGCCAGCAGGCCGGGCGAACAGCAGGCAGTGGTTAGCTGGCGGAGCGTGCTGTATGGCGTCCTCTGCTGGTGGGAAGAGGCGTCCTCTGCACCGTCTGGGAAACGTCCACCGCTGCTGTTGCTGGCTTGCTTTTGTCGCGCGTGCTAATACTTTGGCTACCTTAAACACAGCTAAGCTTTGGGTCTCGGCGCACCCTCCTGCTATTCGGTTACACTGCTAACGCAACGTGGCTGGCTATACCACCGGTCTCTTCAGCGCCTCGCACCCGGTAGTCTACTCAAGTCAGACGGAGCCGTTAGCAGCATACCGCACACAGTAACTACTATAACCCGATAACGTTAGACGTTAGTCTCGTTAGCTCCAGACGTTAGTCCTTGGGTTCGGTTTCTCTTACTCACACACTATCGCTGATACTTCTAGGATAACCCGTCACTAGCAAGTATGTCTCATCACCCGTCGCTCGCTCCGACGGGACTCTCCAACTTCACTTCTTCAACAGGGCTATTCCAAAGCACACGCCTGTTGTAGCTGCGACCGTTCACGGCCAAGTCCAACGCCGAAGAGAACTTCCTGCTCCCCTCACCTCCAGGTAATTCCCTCTTCCTCGTTGCTTGCTTCTCTCCACTGCTCCACCTGCCACCACTGCTGTTCCGCCCCCTGCTGGCAACCTCCACTGGTCCCACTAAAGGACCGCTCCAGAAAGGGAAAAAGGGCTCAATGTTATTGTTAGTAATCCATACTGCAGCCGGAGAAGAGTAGCACCTCACCTCGTCGTTAGACTGGGCGAGCTATCCAAAGGAACACTGTTAATCACACGTTATACACACACAGGGAAAGTAACAGTTAGTTAGCACTACTGAATACTTTGTAGAATATTCAGACTGCTACATGTCCCCCACTTTAAACTTGCCAAGTCCTCTGCAAGTTACTCAATGAAACCAGTTTAATGACATGAAAACAATCCTTAGACCAACAGTTTCACACATTGTTTCATTAGTTTCACACACTGTTCAACAACCACACTCTTCAGCACGTAGTCCTGGCGATACCGCGCGGGCAGCCGACCTCTGGTCCTCCTCTGGGGCCGGACCCGTCCAACCTCCCCTGCGTCCGCTTCCGTGTCAGACCCGTCGGTCTCTGAGGGGCCGCCCGCGGCGCCCTCCTCGCCCCTGTCTGCGCCGTCTTCTCCATCCTCGTCGGAGGGATCTGACTCTACCTCTCCTTCCTCGTTTGGCACTGCTTCCGCGACGACCCGCGGGATCCTGGGTGGGTTACACGCCCTAGGGTGCGGTTCTCGAGAGTAAACGAAGGCACCCCCCACGTCTGATTCGGAGGAGCTCCGCTCTCTCCTCGGGATCTGTCGGGGAGTCCTCATCCGTTCTTCCGGGTCGGAGGCCGGGAAGGAGCAGATCTTGAGTTGATCTCTATGCACCATTCTTTCAGGGCCCCCTCCTTCAGGGCGAACCGTGAATACTGTCGTCCCCTCATGGCTCTGCTCAACCACCATGTAGGGCGTGGGCTCCCACTTGTCCTGTATCTTGTTGCGACCCTTGGGTCGGTGATCGCGGATCAGGACTCGATCCCCCCTCTCAAGAGTGCGCCCCTGGACTTCCGGTCGTATATCCGCTTGCGTCGGTGCGACGCATGCTTGGCGGTGGCATTCGCGGCCTCCGCAGCGGCCTTCAGTCGCTCGTGATGTCCCTGGACCCATTCGTCCAGGTTCTCCGCACTGTCATCGATGACATCCCTGCCCCCCAGGACGTCCCGGGGCATCCTGGCATCCCTCCCGAACAGCAGGTAGAAGGGGGAGTACCCCGTGGAGGAATGTATGTGGCAGTTTTACTTGAGTACTAACTCCGGCAGATGCTCTTTCCAATCCCTTTTCTTGTCAGCGGGCAGGCTCCTTAGCATGTCATGCATCGTTCTGTTGAATCGTTCGCACTGCCCATTCCCTTGGGGGTGGTAGGGCGTGGTGCAGCTCTTTGAGATCCCATAGAGCTTGCAGAGCTCCTTAATCACGCTGGACTCGAAGTTTCGCCCCTGGTCAGCGTGGAGCCGAGCGGGACAGCCGTAATAGACGAACCAGTGTTTGATAATTGCGACGGCGGTGGTCTTGGCGGTCTGGTCCTTGGTCGGGATGGCGATGGTGAACCGAGTGAACATATCTGTTAGCACCAATACATTCTCGTACCCGCCCGCCGACATTTCCAGTAGGGTGAAGTCCATGGCTAGGACTTCCATGGGCGCCGTTACGTTGGTGCAGGTCATCTGGGCCTGCGACTTCGGGAATACGTCCCGGGCCAGTGCACATCGCTTGCACCGCTGCACCCAGCTCTTCACCTCCTCGGCCATCCCGACCCAGTAATAGCTCCGCCGCATCAGCTCCACGGTTCCCCTTCCACCGAAGTGTCCCCCATCTTCATGCTGAGTCTCATATATCCGCCGCCGCAAGACTGCCGGCACCACCAGCTGCAGGGCCTCCTCTCCGTCTCGGGGGTCACTGATGCGTCGGAACAACACCTGTTGGTGTAGGCGGAACCTCTCCCACTGTCCGTACATCTTACGGAGTCCTGCGTCCATCTCCTGTAACTGGGCCTTCGAGGGCTGGACTCCCCCGGTCACCGCACGCCACACCGGTCCCTGTTCGGGGTCGTCCGCCTGGAATTGCCGTAACTCCGCCCAGCTGTATCCGCTGTTCCCCTTCTGAGTCACGATCTGCCTCGCCGCGACAGTCGGAACCCCTCCTGGTTCGGTCTGACCCTCCGGACTTAGGAGGGCCCGGACTTCGTCTGCTGGGATCACCACATAGCCCTTACGGGCGAGTGGGGCGGAGGTCCTTGAGGGGGCGACCCGTTCCTTGGGGCCCAGCCGAGTAGGAGTGCCTGTCAAGCACGGCACTGGTGCCGTTATCATGAGGAAGTCTTTCTCAGTATCCTCCACTTCGGGTTCTGGCCTCATTGGCCTGCGTGACAGGGCGTCGGCGTTCTGATTGAGCCGGCCGGGCTTGTAGTGGACCACGAAGTCGTACTCGGCCAGCTGAGCATTCCACCGCTGTTCCACCGCTCCCAGATTGGCCGTGCCCAGGTACCTCAGTGGGTTGTGGTCGGTGACCACGGTGAACTGGGCGTACAGCAGGAGGTCCCGGAACTTCTCCGTGACTGCCCACTTCAGAGCGAGGAGCTCCAGCTTGAACGCGCTGTAGTTCTGGTCGTTCCTCTCCGACCCTCGTAAGCCTCGTCTGGCGAAGGCAATGACGCGCTCCACGCCCTCTTGTTTCTGGCTCAACACTGCCCCCAGCCCCAAGTAGCTCCCGTCAGTAGTCACGATGAAGGGGAGGCGGAGGTCCGGGTAAGCCAACACCGGGGGCTTCATGAGGCACTCCTGCAGGTGATCGAAAGCCTCTTGGCACTGGGGAGTCCACTTGAATGCCTCGGTTCGTCCCTTAACGAACCCCTTTTTTTCCTTCCCCATCAGGGCATGCAGGGGCTGGGCTACTTGAGCGAAGCGGGGCACGATCCGCCGGTAGTAGGACAGGAACCCGATCACCTGTCGTACCTCCTTCGCTGAGCGTGGCGCCGGCCAGTCTTCCAGTGCCTTGACCTTGTCCGTGTCGACCTGAACTCCGGCCGCTGACACGATGTGTCCCAGGAATTTCACCTCTGTCCTGAGGAGGAAACACTTCCTGGGCTTGAGTTTGAGCCCATGTTCCCGGAGACGCCCGAACACCAGGTCTAGTTTCTGGCAGTGACTCTCAAAGTCGCGTGCGAACACCAGCACGTCGTCCAGGTATACTAGCAGGACATCGAAGGCCAGGTCCCCTAGTACTGCGGTCATCAATTGCTGAAACGTCGCCGGGGCGTTGCACAGCCCAAAGGGCATACGGGTCCACTGGTAGAGGCCGAAGGGCGTCGTGACGGCCGTCTTCTCCTGGTCTTCCTCCTTTACCGCCACTTGGAAGTAACCTGCCGTGAGGTCGAGGGAAGAGAAGATCCGGGCCTGCCCCAGGGCGTCTAGGGACTCCTCTATCCGGGGTAGAGGGTACGCGTCTCTATGTGTCACATTGTTCAAGCGGCGGTAGTCGCAACAGAACCGCACGGAGCCGTCCTTCTTGATGGCGATCACGGCCGGGGACGCCCATGGACTACAACTTTCCACGAGTATGCCTTGGTCCACCAGGTCTTGCACGTGCCGTTTCACTTCCTGGAAGATGTGGGGCGGTATCCGGCGGTGCCGTTGCTTGACGGGGTGTGCGTCTCCGGTGGGGACGTAATGGGTGACCGTGGTCGTGTACCCGTAATCTCCGTCGTCGACAGAGAACACGTCTTATGTTTCTCGAGGACCTCGTTCAATCGGCGTACTTGGGCCGGGGTGAGGTCTTCAAGATTCGCTTGAACGAGCACGACGAGCTCCCGGGTCCTCCCATCGGCCGCCGCCGGTGTCGGTTGGTCTCGGGTGTCGAATACGAATATGCACTTCCCGGGAAATGTCAGGTCCAAGCACTTCACCTCTGCGTACAGGCACCCCACCACAGGGATCTCCAAACTGTTGGCGGCGGTGAGGGTGATCCAGTTGGCGGCGGTCAGCTTCTGTTTCTAGAAGTTTCGCTTGAAGTGGCTCTCCGTCATCGTGGTCACCTCGGCTCCCGTGTCAAATAGGCAGCGGGTGTTCACGCCATCTATCTGCACGTCTAGGGTGAGACATCCCCCGTATACCGAGTGCTCCTCTGGGCTCTCGGCGACCGGGTCGGCGGCTCCGGTCGCGACAGCGTCAATTGCCCGTTCTGGTCGGAGGCGAGGCTTCAACGGGCTCAGCGCTTCGGGCGCGGGAGAAGGGGCGGGGCGTGTCCTGCTCGCGGGGCAGGGGCAATCCCTGGCGATATGGCCCGGTTGTTGACAGGTGTAGCATCTCCGCCTCTCGCCCTTCCCTCGCCTGGGCATTCCCCGCGAGGCCGCAGGCACGTTTCGCCTGGGCCGCCGTCCAGTAGCGCCTCTCTGGGGTGTGTCCCGCTCTTGGGAGAAGGGTGGATTATCCCTGCTTGTGGGAGTGGTAGTACACAGACACTGGGTAGTAGGATACTATAGTATTGGACCTATATGTACCCCCGTCTTTGGCCCGGAACGTCGTTCTGGAGGGCTTGCAGTTGGAGTGGATGGGGACCAGGATTTACTAACCTGGGGATTGGTACTCTGGTCTCCCTCGCCTTCCAAGGCGGTCAGCAGTAGCTCCCCACACACCCTCACTCCCTCAGTACCTTCCGACAGCCCTCCCACACCCAGTGGCTGTCAGTTCAATAGTATTATTGGGCTTCCCTTTAAGCAGTACCCTTCCTTGGCCAACTGTATAGACCCTTCAAATGCTATTTTGTAAATGGGGTGTAAGGGTTAAATGATTATGCAGTCACAATATTTTTTTTGTTTTTTGTTTTTTAACTTTGGCCATTCCCCTGGCTCTTTTATACGTTTATCGCATTTATTCTGGTCAAGGATGACCGACAGAAACAGGCTGAAAGGGTTCAGATGGGGGGGAAGACACTCTGGGAAAGGCACGGCTGCAGTCCGGGATTCGAACTCGCTAAACCCCAGATCCGTGACGAGCACGGTTGTCCCCGGCGCCGAAATAGCGCTCGAGGTACGTGGTGAGCTACTGGAGCTCCCCTGCAGTCACAATATTTACCCAGATAATAGAATAGCAAATGGAACTCAAAGAAACAGACACACACAATGATCCCGATTAGGTCTACTTTAGTGAAGCCTGGGCAGGTTATACATTACAACGTTAATTCTTAATATATGGCACCGGGTGCTCTTGTTATCAATGTAGGGGAAGCTCTTCCCACCATAGGCACCGAGTGCTCAATACATTAAACCACCCCGCTTGTACTGGGGGAACCCAGGCATAGAATGTAGACACATTGGGAATTCAAGAATCAAACAATCAAATAAACAAATAACAAAATAAACCAATAAATGTGGGCCCACGTTACCAAAGAAAACCTAACCTAAGCCGGCTTAAATTGTTTGGGGTACCCCTTAGACACTGGTTGTTAGCGTTCACTTCAATGGACGTTGCTGTTGATACACGTGGTACTGTTAGTACTTAGCCAAGATGGCGGACCCACTCTTGTCACCGCTCGTCCGGGTGACAAGATGGCGTCGGCGATCCCGCGAGCACAGCCAGCAGGCCGGGCGAACAGCAGGCAGTGGTTAGCTGGCGGAGCTTGCTGTATGGCGTCCTCTGCTGGTGGGAAGAGGCGTCCTCTGCACCGTCTGGGAAACATCCACCGCTGCTGTTGCTGGCTTGCTTTTGTCGCGCGTGCTAATACTTTGGCTACCTTAAACACAGCTAAGCTTTGGGTCTCGGCGCACCCTCCTGCTATTCGGTTACACTGCTAACGCAACGTGGCTGGCTATACCACCGGTCTCTTCAGCGCCTCGCACCCGGTAGTCTACTCAAGTCAGACGGAGCCGTTAGCGGCATACTACTATACCGCACACAGTAACTACTATAACCCGATAACGTTAGACGTTAGTCTCGTTAGCTCTAGACGTTAGTCCTTGGGTTCGGTTTCTCTTACTCACACACTATCGCTGATACTTCTAGGATAACCCGTCACTAGCAAGTATGTCTCATCACCCGTCGCTCGCTCCGACGGGGCTCTCCAACTTCACTTCTTCAACGGGGCTATTCCAAAGCACACGCCCGTTGTAGCTGCGACCGTTCACGGCCAAGTCCAACGCTGAAGAGAACTTCCTGCTCCCCTCACCTCCAGGTAATTCCCTCTTCCTCGTTGCTTGCTTCTCTCCACTGCTCCACCTGCCACCACTGCTGTTCCGCCCCCTGCTGGCAACCTCCACTGGTCCCACTAAAGGACCGCTCCAGAAAGGGAAAAGGGGCTCAATGTTATTGTTAGTAATCCATACTGCAGCCGGAGAAGAGTAGCACCTCACCTCGTCGTTAGACTGGGCGAGCTATCCAAAGGAACACTGTTAATCACACGTTATACACACACAGGGAAAGTAACAGTTAGTTAGCACTACTGAATACTTTGTAGAATATTCAGGCTGCTACACTAACTACTCAGTTCATACAAGTATCCAAATATCAATGATGAATATTGCACAAGGTTTACACAGTTAATATATCACCTGTTCAGAGAGGAGTAATAGTTAGATCTTTGTATGTGATTTATATGGCAATTAAATCAATGGTGTGCTTGTTTGTTTGGGGAGTTTGACCTACAGTTAATGTGCCTACCATGTGAAGGTGCAGCACAGCAGCGAAAAAAAACTATTTGTGTAGGTGGAGAGCTACCACAGATAGTAATAACAGTAAGTAATCCATACCATATATCCTAATAGTTACCACCATACTAAATATACAGGAAATTCATGCTGAATTTCAGACGTTTAGGATGGTCCAATTAGTTGTTGTGATACACAAACAACTCACTCCAAAGGAACTAGAGAACTAACTGCTGAAGAATATAGAGCTGCACCATAACCAAGAAACTTATGTTGAGCACAGAATATTTGGGGGAAATGCGCTCACGTGTTCTCCAGAGTCAGACAAGAAGATAGATACCAATTTCCTCTCCGTGCATTCAGTAGAAAGCTATGCGGCTGGAAGCTAGCCTAGCTTAGCACAAATAAATGGATGCGGATATGGACCTAGCCTAGCTTGAAACTCTGGGAGAGGTGTTTTTGGTCGACTACACTACACTATCGATTACACTACTGGCAAGTATTCAAATGTAATTAATGTAAAAAGATAACAACCCCTTAACACTTTGGACGCGATACCCGATGATAGTCGGGTTAACTCGCCGAACGTTCAGCGCCAGACCCGAGTATATTCGGGTTTTCATCGTTATTTCTTTTATTCGATATTTCCATTCAGTACAGGCACACGGACAACTGGGTTAACATGGGGCATCATTTTGAGAATGCCAATGTGCAATACCGGCACATCCACCCAGGTGGCAGTATCGAGCACCCTTTGAAACATGATATCTTGGCCTGTGGGTCGACCAGAGGTTTCCGGTCGGATTTCTATTGGTCGGGCAAGGGGACCGGTTGTCCCAATCAGATTGATTAATGTGAATTGCTCCCGGTCCATGATGTGTGGCGGATTATGTTGGTGACACGATCAACACCAATACTGGGACTCGCAATCAGATAATTGGAATATTCTTTTTGGGGTACATCCTACTGAAGGTAAGGCCTATATGGTATCAATGGTGATGTACCTGAACGCGTTCAATGAACGATCGTTCATGAACGCGTTCGTATTTTGGGAGAACGTGAACTGAATGTACTGTATTTCCGCTAGATTAACGTAATTGAGAATGTGTTCATTCTCAGCACAACGGCATTCAAAAGTGCGTTCATTCTCAGCACTGTATTATAACGGCGTTCAAAAGTGTGCCAGATTTCATATGCCTTTCAGCCGAAAACCCAGTTAAAACACACCGTAAACAGGCTTCAAAATAATGCGGAAAACCACCCAATCTGGCAACCGCAAGCTGCCTGTGTACGCTGTCACACAAAAATATACGTCATCAGACTCGTCTGGCGAAGGCAATGACGCGCTCCACGCCCTCTTGTTTCTGGCTCAACACTGCCCCCAGCCCCAAGTAGCTCCCGTCAGTAGTCACGATGAAGGGGAGGCGGAGGTCCGGGTAAGCCAACACCGGGGGCTTCATGAGGCACTCCTGCAGGTGATCGAAAGCCTCTTGGCACTGGGGAGTCCACTTGAATGCCTCGGTTCGTCCCTTAACGAAGTTCCACAATGTGGAACCGCGGAACCGGGTAGTATAGCAGCAGCACTCACTCAGAGTCAGACTCTATGGCGTCGGCATATGAGCATTTAAAAGAGTTTTAGTTAAAGTCAGTAAATGTTTTGCACTTTGAATATTGAACTTTGAGGTACAACCTTAGTTTCATACCTCAGCCTGGTTCCTACCTCGTTTTGTGTTAGTACAGAGTTATGTCGGCACATGTTTATATGTTATATGTTTGCACAATGACTACTTTCACTTTTGGTACTTTAAAAATATACATTTTTCTCATTGTAGACCCCTGAATATGTCTAACAATAATTCAATGTGTCTAACCTAATTCCTTTTACTCTACTGTGCCCACTGACCCCTCTTGATCCTCCATATCCTAACATTGACACTTAATAGTGGGACAGGATACAGGTACCGCCAGGGGGAGCTGGTGGCGACGTTGGGCAGGGGAGACACAGGTGAAGAAGGATGGGCTCAGGGCGCGGCGCCCGCGGCGGAACCTTCTCTTCATCGTTTTCCAGAGAAGCAAGAGGTCGCTTGGAGCTGGAGCTCCAGACATTAAGCACGCGGAATATAAACCCAGGCACGAGGCGGGTTAGTAATGGAATATGCGATAGCTTAGCTTCCAGTTAATGCTAAAGAGACATTGTGAACAAAGAAGCAGATGTGTTACTGCCGAAGAGTGTGGTAGATATTGCACACGTTGCGTTTTAGTTCAAGTATAGGCGACAGGACAGGGGGTTGTCCCGACCCACAGTTTAGCTTCAGTTAGGCCTAGCACCACAGTTTAGCCCGCGTGTCGCTCCACCTCTCCAGCCCAGCAGCGGACTACTCAACGGACGTTGCGGCACTGTACGCACCTCCAGCAGTCACCTGCCTAACGTCCACCCAGCCCTGCCTCCGGCTACCACGGGACTTCTCGACGGCCATCTCACCACACGGACGTTTGGTGGTGAGAGCAGGCCAGCCCTTGGTTAAGTACCCTCCAGCCAGTTACCGTGAGCACTCCGAGTGCTGGAACCTGGGGTAAGCATTCTCTTTGTGCGGCGCGTGCCCTTTTAGAGGCGAAGAGAATCAGTACTTCGAACCGACACTGGTAGCAGTGATTAGGGGCGCCCCAACGTTTATTATTTTGGGGAAGCCGGCTATAGATAGGACTTTTTGTTTCAACTGTGGGCCCACTGTCTTTTGGTTAAATGTGCTGTGTGATAACATGTGTTCCTTTATAAAATCCCATTTAGTAGCTCCAGTACCCCTCTCCCCACCTACGGGTGAATGAACAGGTATTTCAACCCTTAACTGGTGTATTGACCAGTGTGGGAAGAGCTTTGTTCGCTACCGTAGAGTGAGAGCACTAGGTGCCCAGTATTTCAACCCTTAAAGGGACGGGTTCCATTACTGTATAGTGACCGGGGTGGGAAGAGCTTTACTTATTGTGCCTTGTGTTAATAGCAGGATAAATCCTTCAGTAAAGAAAACGAAATGGGAGCACTGTGTGTGTGTCTGTTACTGTGTCTGTTGTCTTAACCCCTTCCTGTCCGGGTAATGCATTTTATTGTTTAACCCCTTCCTACCCACGGCCTATACATCATTGGAACAGGTCTCTGCTCATCAGCAAGGAAAGGTATATAATAATAATAATAATAATAATAATAATAATAATAATAATAATAATAATAATAATAATAATAATAATAATAATAATATAATAATATAATAATAATAATAATAATAAGGTACTGCTTTGGGGAGAAAGTATATCATCTATCACTACTGCCACCGGGTGTGGGAGGGTGCGGGAAGTATTGGGAGAAGTGTGGGTGTGTGGGGAATTACTGCGAGTCGCCCTGGAGGGCAAGAAGGACCAGCGCACCACCCCTAGGTTAGTAAATCCTAGGCCCCATCCACTCCCTCTGCTAAAGCTCCACTCCAATACTCCTGCACTACAGTCGGGGACTCAGCCGGACTCAGATCTGCTGCGTTCCCACTACCTGGTGACAGTGTACATCTACTCTCATAAAGTAGGGATAATCTACCCTGCTACATCATATTGAACGATAGATAGGTGATGTCAAATGGGCCATAGTATTGTATCCATAGCTATAATATAGAATATAGTTATAGCCCTGCAAACACCGCCACATATTCCTATAGTTTAGAGCGTTGCGCTTTTAACAACACATCACGCATATCGCTCCGGCGTCCAAAGTGTTAATAACACAGTGAACAGAAGTGGTTGTTGGTATGTAGAGGAGTAGAGGAAGCAGAGGCACAATAATTACATGAATACAGAACTGTCACAATGATAAATTACTTTTACAGATGAAAAATTCAGTTCCCGGGAGGAGGTTTCACATGCATTTTAAATGTTTTGAACTCAACATTTCTATAGAGGCAAATGGATGGAACTAGTTGTAGTAGATGGAAAAGCATTGCTACCCTCTGGGACCTGAGCAAAACATGCCATCAAACCAGTATGTTCCTTTTACTCCAAATAAATCTCTGAAGCCGGACCATTTCGTTTGAGTATAGTAAAGCAGCTTTATGTAAAGAACACCATTATTTGACAGAGAGAGTGTGTGTGTGTGTGTGTGTGTGTGTGTGGAGGGGGGAGTGTAATTCATGGGTTGGGTTCAGCTGTGAAAAGACTCCTAGCCTATATAGAATAAAGCCTCCCCATGTTGATACAGAAATAGTTAATGGACTTTATTGATGTCGCCAACATGGAACACCGGTAAGCTGATATGCACCAGCCAAACCTGACAATATTATATCGTGGAATCATATCATTAATACTCAGGGGAGAAGGACATCTATTTAGGTTGTGTGTTTAGGTTGATTGGGATTCTTTGTACTGCAAGATGAACATGCTTTTCCCCCCCCCCGCTCTCTTCTGAATCTAAAATAAGAGTTTGCATGTTTTTCCCCCCACATCCCTGTAACTTTAATATGAACTACAATCATTAAAAGAAAAAGTCTGTATGGGTTGATCTCTACTACAGCATGGCATGCAATCAGCCTGTGAGGGGAGGGTTAACAGCTGTTATGATGATCCCTCCCTCCACATGGCCCTGTGGCCAAGAGCAGACGGGTGTTGAGGGCCGAGCCGACCTCTCGCACTCCAACCGACAAATTTTGGCACTCCTCGCCAACAGGAAATGTAAATTCCAAATTCATGTATGGCCATGTGCTTGCCTCAGCTGGCAAGTTCCATTGCGTGTCTGAGTGTGAGTGTGTGAGTGTGACTGAGTGTGAGTGTGAGTGTGAGTGTGTGTGTGTGTGTGTGTGTGTGTATATGTGTGTGTGCGTACCGTCTTCCCAGTGCAGCGTCCACCGCAAATTTGGCTGTGACTTCATGTCTGTCCAGTGCCATGGAATTTTGTGTGTGCATGCGCACCTGCATTTGTGTGTGTCCAATTATCTAGCAGTCTCAGTCAATGAGTCAACTAGATGTCCCCCTTGGAAGGGTGTGGGCGAAATGACTTTTCTTACACCATAGAAACAATTCGGACTTTATAAGAATGTTCGTTTATTTGGACCTTGAAGCCCAGCATCCAGCTTATCCTCTGTTACAATAATCACCAGGTGGTCAATTAACAAGGGGTTTAGCTTGTAGCTTGGTAGTTGGTAGTAGCTTACATCCAAGCATTAGTGGATAATGTTAGTAGAGGGCGAAGTGGTATTGGTAATGTTCAACCAGGTCGCCTCTGTTGATAGTTCGTTAATAGTTAAGTTGCCATTTAGCAACCAGTTCTGGTTAGTGTAGTCAGACATTTAGTTAGTCTGTATGTTCATTCAGTCTGACATTAGTCAGTTTATAGTCAGACGTCAGTCAGACGATAGTTAGCATTTAGTCAGTGTTCATTCCAATGCTAGTCAGCGTTTAGTCAATAGTAGTCAGACGTTAGTCAGACGTTAGTCAGTCAGCGTTTCCATTAAGTCAGATTATTTACCTATACAAAAGAAAGGAAAACAGACAGCATTAATTAATAACTAGATATATGAATTAAAGAGAATGCGGATATTAACGGCGCATATAATGCTACGTACCGTTGGCCAGTCACGAGTTCGCCCACAGGGCTTTTCACCTTACAGTCTAGACTGAGAGTGTCACTTAAATAGCGCGACGCGCCTGCGCAGAGAGAGCTTACCTGCTCAAAGTCGCAATACGTACTCCAAAGTGCGTCCACTAGGCGGCACCAGATAATAATTAACTCATGCAATAAATGTATACAATAAATGTTACACATGATAATAATGAAGGATAATAATGATAAATATATTGGGAAAAACGTCGGATAATTCTCCAGTGTGTATGTGTGTATCCATGTCATGGTCACACATTGTGCTACGTACATTCAATCTGTAAAGTGAAGTGTTGTGCTCTCCATTGAATCTCTTTAGAGGACTGCTGTCACAATGGGAGGAGACCCAAACGCAGGGAGACAGAGTTGAACCCTAACAGGGTGTATTTAACCTTCTGTAGTGTGATAGTGAAAGGGTTAACCTTCTGTAGTGTGGTAGTGAAAGCGTTAACCCTTTGTAGTGTAGTAGTGAAAGGCTTAACCTGATGTAGTGTGGTAGTGTAAAGGTTAAACCTTTGTAATGTGGTAGTGAAAGGGTTAACCTTTTGTAGTGTGGTAGTGAAAGTGTTAACCCTATGTAGTGTGGTAGTGAAAGTGTTAACCCTTTGTAGAGTGGTAGTGAAATGGTTAACCTTCTGTAGTGTGGTAGTGAAAGTGTTAACCCTTTGTATTGTGGTAGTGAAAGGGTTAAGATCCTGGATAAGATACTGCACAGCAAATAAAAAGATTTACTTGCTAAAACCTCTACATACAATGAGGCAGATCAACCACATAAACATGTAATATACAATAGACAGTATGTGCAGTAGACAAAGTCCCACAGTTTAGCCATTCTGATTTTGTAGCATAGGCTATAGCTTATCAGTGTTTAAACAGTTTCTAACACTTGTAAACTATGCATTTCACTGCCTTTTATTGGTGAAATGGGATGCTCCTGTTCTGTGAAAAGCTGGGATATTAAAGGATAACGTTTCTACCATGTATCTGACACATCTACTATGTACCTGACACATACATGTAGAGACCATAGTTTCACTGATCGCTACAATAGCAGACAATGAGCAATCGTAAATCTGCGACAAATGTGCTTTTCCAAGACGGGAAGCTCAGGGTGTATTCTCACCGGTCGCAGTATGCTCTTCTGTGAAATGTATCTCAATCTGTGTTCATGTAGATCCATAGGAGCACTAGCCAAATGAGAATAGAAGCCTGTGAAAGGTGGTTTTTTGAGCTTCCAGACATTTTATTCCCACAACCGTGGACTTAATTTTTTCATTCATTCATTCAATCGTTATTTAATCTGGAAAAATCATTGAGAGCAATAATTTACAATGACGTTGAGAGGAACAATACATAATATAAAAACAGAAAAGTCTCAATCAATTAAACAATTCAAATCAATCAAAACAATTACAGACTGAGGTGAAATGGTTGGCGATTATAGATTTAAATTGACCCATGGTAAAGTACATACCTGCACATAATCCTTTATGTATATTATCTGTAGACACTATATCCCTTACCTACTCCTACTTACTAACTAGGGGTGGGCGATACTGCAAAATCTGGTATCAATCCAATACCAAGTAAATACAGGGCCAGTATTGCCAATATGATACCAATACATTTACTTACTGGTTTGGGGATTCCCCTCCTCCCTCTGTTTATGTTTTAAAAACTCTTTTTTGGGTGTGTTTTCAGATGTTGATATAGGTTAGTGGTGTTACCACAGTATCGAATTTGGCTTCTGCAAACAACACAGCTTGCAGTATTGTGGTCTATGGCAGTAAAACAACACCAATCATCGCAGAGTGAGCATAAGCGAAGTGAGTGAGAGGAGCGGTGTTAGGCTGTTTGCACGATGCACAACTACTATGATGTAATGGGAGTTGTGTGCTGAACGTTGAGAATAGAAACTGAAACTTAAGTATCGATCTCATCACCCAAGTATTGATCGATACCAATACCAATGTCATATTTTAGATCGATTCACCCACAACTAACTCTTTATACCTGTATCACTGTACATATTAATATTACAACTCTGAACATACAACTGATTAGCACTACAGTCTGTTACATTTGCACTCTGGTTGGATGCCAAACTTATTGTGCAGTATAATGACAATACATTTTAATCTAATCAAATCTTTTGACTATTGATTACCTTTAAAGACTCCATAGCTTTAGAGACATTGGTTCCAACCAATAGACAAATTCCAGCATAGCTATGAGGGAGATGAACACCTCTTAACCTCTTCTACCCGAGCTGTCCGCCGGTGGACCGCAGATGACATCATGTCACAGATCTATCTCTACAGAGTGTATGAATCAAACTAGTGTTTTTTTTCCAAATTAATCCAAGAGGTAACACCCTAACCATGTCACAACAGCAGTCATAGTGTATATTTTCAGCAATAGGTTTGTTTACCAATAGGTTAACCTCTTCTGCCTGTGTGGTCAATCACTCCATTCTGATTGTCAAGCTAAAAGCAATTGGTTTTGATAGTCTATCAGTGAGCTGGATGCAATCCTACCTTGAGGGGAGAGAACAGATGGTGGAGGTAAATGGTACCCTACCCCCCCCCCCCCCCCTCACAGTGAGCTGTGGTGTTTCACAAGGAAGCATACTAGGGCCGCTACTGTTCCTAATTTATGCAAATGACATATCATCAGCTTGTGACTGCAACTTGTTCTTGTTCGCGGACGACTCAGCCCTGCTGGTCTCTGACAAGAACAAGTTACAGGTTGAAAAAACCCTCAGCTCAGAACTCGGCAGAATCTGCACATGGCTCGCTGATAACAAACTATCATTACACCTGGGTAAAACAGAGTCCATTCTCTTCGGATCAAATAACAAACTCAGCAAGACCGACGGCTTCTCAGTTACAGTTGGTGACAATATTGTCACAAGGAAAGATGAAATTACATAGGCTACCTAGGTTCCATCTTAGAGGCAAATCTTTCCTGTGACAAAATGGCATCCAATGTAATAAAAAAAGTCAACAAACGAATTAGATTCTTGTAATCTCCTCTCTGGTAAACAAGAATACCCTGAAGACTCTGGCAGGAGAAGATTCGGCTCAAACAAGGGACTAAACACGTTTAACAATTATGCCCAGTGATGGGCAGTAGCTACATAGCTTAACTACATTTCTCAGTAGCGTGATGGTAGCATCGCTACTTTTGAACCAAGTAGCGTTCTCTGTAGTGCAGCTATTTTTTTAATCAAGTAGTGACGTAGCGTGAGCAAAACGCTACACGCTACTATCCGGAGAAACAGACTAAATAAAGATTTGTGAGAAAAAAAAACTCCCCGGAGAAAACCCACTATGATTGGTTGGTTGGTTTAGATATGAGTATGACGACTCACGATTGGGTAAGGTTAGGCCAAAACATTACGGGTAGGCCAATCAGAGGCAGGATAGGGCGGGACATGCCACTCCAGCTCCGCAAATCAGGAAGTGAAAATCAAAACACAGACCACTGAATGAATGAATGAATCAGTCCGTGCGAAATGGCAGAGGGATTCGATGTTTCCAGGGCTGATGGCTGTAATAAACACGGAATGTCCAGTCAGGTATCTTTGTTGAGGTAATACTTTATATAACATTGTTGAGCATTATACACAAGCGAGCCACATGCAGTCAGTATGTAAGTCGGTCTAACGTCGTAAAACCCCGTGTTACCATGGTGACGTACGGCAGGTTACCGTAATGACTCTAATACATCTCCCCCTTTTAATTTTACTTCCTTTGTTAACGTAAACAAATACACTTTCTGTATTAACAAGGCTATATAGCAAACAATAGGAACATCCTGTAAAGTGGAAACAGTGCTATTCTTCTATAACATCAATAAACAATATTCAACATTCAGAGTAGCAAATTATTATTAAATCGCAACAGTTTACATTCTGGAACTCTTTTGACATTTGTTATGTGGTTATGTGGTTTACATTCTGGAACTCTTTTAACATTTCGTTATGTGGTTAACTTTACCACCTGGAACTCTTTTCCCTCATTTCCCCCCCCCCCTTAAAGGCCATGAGTGTGACATCATGTCAACTCACAAGTCCAGTCTGACAACTGGCCTAAGGATCGGTCCAGACCTGGACTGTGACAGTCCTTCAGTACCAGCAGGCATGTCGACACTGGTGTTACCTGGCTCTTGACCGGTGTCCTTGGGAACTGGTGAGACTGGTGCTGTGCTCCCAACTGGCCCTGGGGAGGGTACCCCCTGGAGGTGGCGCCGGGTGCACCGGAATGACGCTCCCTGCTGCGTCTCAATGATGTAAGAGCGTGGCGTGACACTCTCGCTGGTCACTACTGCAGGGGCTGTCCAGGATTTCTGGTGGTCCAGCTTGGTGAGGACATTACCACCAGGCTGTAGTGGAGGTAGGGGTCTCGCCCCGTGACGTCGGTTGTAGTAGAAGGCTTGCTTCTTCTTTTCAGCCTCGTCCTTCTGCTTGATCTGTCGCTTGTCTGGCCATGAGGGCTGCAAGTTCCTCTCGAGTGTAGGCAGCAGTGGCGGCTCGCCACTGGTGGCGCTAGGGCGCCGACCCACCTGTTAAATGAGAGAAGAAGAAAAAAAAACTTTTTTGTTTTTTGTTTTATAGCCCTATAAATAATATAAACATGTTTAAAATGAATAATATTTACTCATTTTAAGTATGTTTGTATTTCCAATGCACAATATAACGTTATTATCTAAATTAAAAAAACAGCGTTTTCATGGGCAGGAAGTGACGTTTTTTTTAATTTTTTCGTATTTCTCGCCCGGGCAAGAAGCGATAGCGCTCTGCGTGCGCGTCACAGTTTGATCGCTGTCTCCGTCACAGCCAATCAGTGCATACGGCGTTGTGCGTTGAAATATGACTATTATGTTGGAATCCGAGCGCGATTTGAAGCGGTCTAGCCAGCAGCGTGTGAACTTCCGTGAAGAATTTCCATAGCCGCATTTCGCGGAGACGCTCTCTGATTGGCCGACGCGATGCCAGTTTTTTTCCATTGCCGCATTTCTCGGGTTGGTTAGAATGCAACTCAGTCGACTCGTCAACAACAACAGCAACTGTTACTACACTGAGCTTAGGCACTCTTTCAAAGTTGGTTAAGGTTAGAGTTTGTCTTAGAGCATGGCGATAGAACGCCAGGTAGTTTGCAGGCTGTTCGAGGCGGAAATGGAGTCTGGACAAAGACACAGCTCTTGGCTAACTAACAACAAGCTATATATGGATGCAGTGTGGAGGGACATGTATGGACAATGGATGGACATCAACACAGGCTGGATGGACAATGCCATGGAGTGGATATACTTTATCAACAAGCCAACAACAAGGTAGATTAGCGATCTTAACTCTAGTTTAATACATGATACGTTGTCTACTGATGCCGCAGGCATAACGTTGTACTGCTAGCTGTTAGCTCCGTTAGCTTAGCTGGCCACTTAGTGCATGGAACGGAGTAACGTTAACGTTTAAACGTTATGTCGAGGTCATACAATACTACAGTCGACATAAGGTTAACGTTACCCCGTTTCCATGAAGTGTTTAAATAGCAGCAATCTTGTTGAAAATGTAACTACTAAAATGCTCTCTGATGCTGCTGATGCATAATGAATGAATGGTGAGTTGTTTAAAATGACAACATACATGTGTTAATTATTTGATTTGATTGATCCGAGAGACAGAGAGATCGTCTATGTTTGAATGAATGAATGAATGAGAACTTTATTAACAGATTGCAGAATGGGTACAATACAGTACGGCTCAATACACACAATTGTTAAGGGGATGCAGACCAGAGAAAGACGTTTGTCTTGTTTACATCAGGGTCCCAGATTTTCGATTCATATCGATAGTTTAATAGCTAGCCTTGGCTCGTTTAACAATATGCAAAATATGTGTACAGCCCTGTACTCATACTGAAGTTATTCTTGGTATATAATAGGTCTGATTGTGTAACAAATCGATTCCACGTCGCGCTGTGTGTGAGAGAGAGAAGGAGAGAGAGAGAGATCTGCCTGTGTTTGTAGACGGGCGAGTTTTGTTTCTAACTTTTCTATTTATATATTGTGTTTCAAGTTGTGAATTAGAGTCTAGACTATACTTTATTTGACTGGTTGTGTGTTGTTGTAGTAACAGCTGAGCGACTCGTTCATAAGAGCCGATTCATTGCCGTGAGCGTGAGTCGAATCGCTCACGTCTTGCCATGAGTGTTGCGTGGTACTGTACTGTACTGTACAAAATATTTGGTATAGCGCCCCTAGTGGCGAATACCCACCGGCCGCCACTGGTAGGCAGTGTCGTTCTCATTTTCCGACCCATCAGAAGTTCCGCTGGGCTGGCCCCTGTGGTGCTACACAGGGTCGACCTGTAGCACATGAGTGTGATGAGAGGGTCCTTCTGTTTCAGGATTCGCTTTGCGGTCTGCACCGCCCTCTCCGCGTGACCATTGCCTTGTGGGTTGTGTGGGCTTGAGGTGATATGTTTGAAGTCAAGCTCACAGGCTAGGTCTCGAAACTCAGCGCTCGAGAACTGTGGCCCGTTGTCACTTACGACCACGTCCGGGACGCCATAACGGGCACACGTTGTTTTCAGGTTCAGAGCGACTTGAGAACTGGTTGTCGTTGTCATGTGCAGTATCTCTATATATCTAGAGTAGTAGTCTGAGATTATCAAGTAGCTCTGTTTGTTATGCTCACATAAATCTAGAGCTATACGCTCCCATGGTCTGTCAGGGAGCGGAGTCGAGATCAACGGCTCCCTCTGTTGCGCTCTTCTCAGCTCACAGCAGGACTGACACGACGAGACCTTGTGTTTCAGTTGCGAGGAAATGCCCGGCCACCAGACAGAGGCGTTTGCCCTCTCCCGACACTTTGAGAGCCCTTGATGTCCGTCATAGATTCTCTCGAGGATTTCTGTCCTCAGTGTCTCTGGTATCAATATGCGACTTCCTCTGATGACCATTCCGTCATACTCTGAAAGTTCACTTTTCGCCGGGAAGTACTCTCTTATGACGCTTGGTACTGTATTCACGTGTTCAGGCCATCCTGACCTGATGTACCTGATCACTGTCTGCTGCTTTTCATCAGCTGCTGTAGCTTTTCGGATGCTGTCCATCCTCTGTGGAGTAGCTGGCACGTTGTTGATGACAGCTGCGATGTAGCACTCCACATCGGAGTTTGTGTCTTTCTGGTTCTCTGTGTGTCTCAGGGGGCTCCTTGACAGTGTGTCTGCCACTACAAGGGTCTTCCCAGGCGCATACTCTGCCACTGGCTTGAAGCGCATGAGCCGCATGAGAAGTCTCTGGCACCTTAGTGGGACGTTGTCCAAATCCTTGCTGTTCATTAGTGGGACCAGGGGCTTGTGGTCCGTCACTAGCTTGAAACTCTCAAGGCCGTAGAGGTATTTCTCGAACCTCTCACAGGCCCAGACACTCGCCAAACACTCTTTTTCAATTTGCGCGTACCTAGTTTCCGCATCAGTCAGCCTCCTGGAGTAGTACGCGACTGGCTTCCAGTCTTCTCCATGGAGCTGCAGCAGCACCGCACCGATCCCGTAGCTGCTTGCGTCAGCCGAGACTGCAGTGGGTCTGTTGACGTCGTAGAAGGTTAACACCGGCGATGTCATCAGGAGCTCTTTCAACTTCTCAAAAGCTGTTTGTTGTGCTGGGCCCCAGGTCCAGACTGTTTTGGACCGGAGCAACTCGTACAGTGGCTGGCCCACTGTGGACAGGTTTGGCACGTATTTCCCCAGATAGTTCACCATGCCGAGGACTCGTTTGAGCTCGTGCACGTTCTGGGGCGCGGCGAGCTCCCGGATGGCCAGCACTTTTGCTGGATCTGGCCGCACGCCCGAGGCATCGACCACCTGCTCCACTCAGCTTGGCTGTGATCTCTTCCGCTATAGGTAGGATGAATCTCTCTCTCTTGACCTGTACATTTAGCTTCTTAAGATCAACACATACACGCGCCTTTCCAGTCTTTTTGAGCACCGGCACCATGGGGGCACACCAGTCCGTTGGCTCGGTTACCACCTCTATGATGCCATTCTCCTCCATGCGGCGAAGCTCCTCCCTGACCTTGGGCATGAGTGGTATTGGGACTCTGCGTGCTGTGTGCACCGCGTATGGAATGGCGTCGTCCTTGAGCCTAATCCTTACCGGCTCTGTCTTTAGTGTGCCATGGTCTCCAAAGGCACCGTGGACCTCCTTGATCCGTTTCACGAGGCCCATCTCTGCTGCTGTGGACCGGCTGAGTAAGTTATTGACAGACTTCCCTCTGATGACAAACACTGGGAATGAGTATGATTTGTCCTTGTATGCAGTGCTGACTTGAAATTGTCCTTGACAATCTAATTTACCCCCTGGGCTGCTCAGTGATACGCTGGTCTGGCTTAGTTCCCTCTCTGGGATAAGCACATTAAAAGTCTCCTCGCACATAACACTAGCATCTGCCCCAGTATCAATCTTGAACTGCACTGGTGTTGCACCAATGAGGAGCTGCACTGTCCACTGCTCATTACCAGTGTTTGCATTCACTGATCCCAAGCAGTATTCACTCTGTTCATCTGTCTTTGTTACTTCACTCACCGCTTTGGATTTGCACTGACTATGCCAGTGCCCAGTCCTGTTGCATTTATTGCAAGTTGAATTTCGTGCGGGGCACCACTCTGGATCCTTGTGCGCCATTTTCCCACAACGGCCGCACTTCCCTCCGTGTTCCGCGCCTTTTCCTCCTCCCTTGGCATAGCTCCTCCCTTGCCATCTGGGGTTCTCTCTCCGCGCTCCCCGTACCTCTTGTATGGCCGTGGCGGCTCCCGTAGTCTCCCCCTGTGCACTGACTTGCATGTTAACCGTCTCTGACTGGCGTACAGACTGTATAGTTTGCGCTAAGGTGAGGTCTGACATCATTTGCAATTTACGAGACTGTTCTTTATCCTGAATCCCCACTACGATCCGGTCTCGGATGTTTTCATCCCTACACTGACCGAACTCACAGTGTTCTGATAGATCGTAGAGAGCTCTGATAAATGTCTCTGCCAGCTCTCCCGCCCGCTGCACTCTCTGATGAAACACGGCCCGCTCATGAATCACGTTTCGTTTAGGGAAAAAATAGCCATCAAAATTCTCCAACACTATCTTGTAGTTGTTCGCATGTGCCTTCTCAGTAAACGTGAACGATTTGAAAATATTTTCAGCTTCACTCCCCATTGCGTATATCAAAGCAGAAACCTGTACATCACCAGGCTTCTTGGTGAGCTCCGTAGCCGTGCAATACCTCTCAAACCGCCTCCTCCAGTCTGTCCACTCCGTTGGTTTATCGAAAGAAAAACTTTCTGGTGGATTAAACTTCGCCATGATTCACTCTCTTAGTAGACGAAAATACCCCACTTCTGACACCATGTAATAAACACGGAATGTCCAGTCAGGTATCTTTGTTGAGGTAATACTTTATATAACGTTGTTGAGCATTATACACAAGCGAGCCACATGCAGTCAGTACGTAAGTCGGTCTAACGTCGTAAAACCCTGTGTTACCATGGTGACGTACGGCAGGTTACCGTAATGACTCTAATACTCTGACAATGGCATTGATGAAGATGATGTCAATAACAACAATGCCTCACCATGGCCCTATCTGGAAACATTTATGAGTTTGACTGAAAAAATGTCTAAAACATATGTGTTTAGGTGTTTAATGTGTCAGCCAAAAACGAAGCTGCTCTCAACTTCCCACACGTCAGCACTAACTTGAGAACACATAGGTGAGCTGATGAAAAGCTTTACATAAACATTGTCAACTGTTCCCAAACAGCACACAAGTCAGTGCACTTTTTGTCAACAGCTTTAACTAACAGATAGCTGCTATCATGTTTCACTGTAGGCAGAAAATGAACAATATTATGGGGGTGGAGAAAAAGAAGAAAAAAACTAACATAAATACACTAAGAGGGAAAAGATCACCTAGAGCAGTGGTTCTCAACCTGTGGGTCGGTCAGGACCCCCAGGGGGGGTCCCCACATGATTTTGGGGCCATGGAATGTTTTGTGAGTTACATATTTAAATACATTTGGTCATTTAGCTGATGCTTTCATTCAAAGCAACTTACAAATTGTGTACAACAAGTCAGCAGGAGTGGTACATATCTAGCAGCCAAGGATAAGTAGTATTGTTTGTCTAGCAGTGTTGAGCTTGAGTGTTATACTCTGAGTACATACTGTAGTAGTATAGACATATTAGCATAGTTGGTGGTAGTATAGACATGGTAGCATAATAGTAAAATGCAGTAAGACAGTTATTATTAGTTAAAATTCAGATATTGAAGAAGTGTGTTTTTGGTTGATAAAGTGGGCAGTTTATCCTGTGCTGAAAAGTCTCCATTCCAATAGAGAGAGTATATATTTTGGTGTTTATTTGATTATTGTTTCACTGCCTTTTATTTATTACGTTTCCACAGTTCTTTCCTCATACTTTATTAACATTTTGTACATAATACAAGTTCATGTTAAAAGGATGACACAAAAAGCCAGACCGAGGGCTTGTTTCAGTTTTCTAATAACAATCAAACTGAACCTTTTTTTTGCCTGCCTATTTGTTTGGTGGAAACTTGATCATAAAGTAAAAAAAAATAATAATAATAAAAAAATAGTGCCGATGTAGTTAGCTATTTTTGCCATGTTCTTGTAGTGTAGCTTGCTACATTTATCTGGGGATAGCTTCCATTGTAGTTGAGCTATATTTAATCGAGAGTAACTTGTAGTGTAGCTTACTACATTTTCCAAGTAGCTTGCCCATCACTGATTATGCCACATCAATGTGGAACGGACTACCCAAAGCTGTAAAGGAATGTGAATCACTACCCACTTTCAAAACCACTCTCAAAGAGCAGCTACGGGAGACTGCAATTCGAAACTGGCCCCTGTAAATGTACAGTAAATGTCCTAACCCAATAATACACCAGACCCTCTTCTTGGGACCAAGTAAGGTTTTGTCGATATTCCAATGTACAGTTTTGCTTGTACAGTTGTACAGTTTCCCCCACCCCACCTACCCAACCCCCACCCCACCCACCCAACCACCTCCAATGTACAGTTCCCCCACCCCACCTACCCAACCCCCCCCCCCACCCCACCTACCCAACCTCCTCCAATGTACAGTTTCTACGTCAAATGTATATACTCTCTCTTTTAGACACTTTTTGTATCACAAACAGTACTGTATTTGTAAATCTGGTATGTCATAAATGTATAGATGTAGCAGTACTGTCTATCTGTATGTCGTGTATGTCATATATGTTATGATGAATTGAAAATGGGGGACCCTGATGTAACCAAGATGAAAGTCTTTCTCTGGTCTGCATCCCCTTAACAATTGTGTGTATTGAGCTGTACTGTATTGTACCCATTCTGCAATCTGTTAATAAAGTTTTCAATCAATCAATCAATCAACCAATCAATCAATCAATCAATCAATCAAACATCATAAATCAATCTCTCCAGACTGTTTGACAAAATTATAATTTTTGTTGTCAAATGTATTCAAGTATAAACATCATAACCATGTCAGAACAGCAGTTATAATGTATATTATCATCAATACATTAGTTTACCAATAAGTGTTATCAGTGCGATTTTAGTATTTGTTTTTGTGTTGTTTTTATCGCGAAAGTCAGTAATAGGTTGTTTGCAGGTGACGTCATTCGCTATAGTGGAATGTGGATGGGGGGCAGGAAGTGATTTGCAGATAACAAAGATACTTATAGTCAGTGAGACTCTGATTAAAATGCCAAAGTTTTGCACGGTTTACGGCTGTACCAACCGATTGAATCGAGAAAAAAACAAGGGGTACTTTCGAGTCCCAAAAGTGGTTACACATAAAGGGGAGAAGTTTAAAAAAGTCACAGAAAAAAGGATGCAGGAATGGATCCGAAATCTCCGGTTGAAGTCTGGAGGAGCCGAATCAGACAACGCTTGTATATGCAGTGACCACTTTGTGAAAAGTAAGCCAGTAATTTAGCTACTTACATAGCTGGATAAAACGGACAAAAATACAGACCAGGAGGCAATATTGCTGGAAACATAGCTAACGTTACATCTGTGATATCACCCTGTGTGTTTGTGTTTTGCAGCTAGATAGCTGACGCTATCTTCCGGTGTCTTTGTTTTTAGCAATGCTAACATTAGCTAATATCACGGCCAGTGGTTTTCAACGTGAGGATGTGAGGGCTATCTCTTAGGACCGAAACTACTAACTGTTATCCCTCTTTGCTGTCATTGTTGGGTGTTTATCACTTTGCTATCTCCAGACTGGGCTCCTACAGTTAATCTTGGTTACCAGCTAGGTAAACCAATGACAGAGGCATCATGTCAACGTGAGGAAAGGTTGAGGTCCAGAAAAGCAGATGAGACCTGCACCGATGCAGCAGAGGCATTGCTGGACCTCGGTGAGGGCTCACAGAGCCCAGCATCGGAATACTACAAAGGTAAATTAAATATAATGCATGGAGCTTTCATGTAGCCAATGTTACATTAAGTATTTTGACAACTATGTATGTCACTTGTTTACATCATAATTTAACCAAAATAATTACCACCACCTTGATAAATACAATTTGTAAATTATATAACTAAACTATATCTTCCCCTCTTATCCCCTTTGCCAAATATATTCTATGTAGATGCAGGATGCCAGACAGACCTGACTATGGAGGATCTTGTGAAGATGGAGGATGTTCTGAATCACTCAGTAGCGGAGCTGAGTGACCTCAGGAAAAAAGTATTGGACAGAGAATTTAGTCCAGATGCTTTTCAGAACAACGAAGAGAAGACTACATTTTACACAGGATTGCCCAATTGCTATGTGAGCCACACATCAACTATAGCTCTTTGTCCGCGCTCTCCAAATTTAAACAGTTCATGTTGGTCTTAATTCGGTTGAGACTAAGGCTGCGGTTAGACTGACTGATGTTTTCGTTTCGTTTTGAAGATGAGTTTAGCTTTTCCAGGTCGCAATGTAGTGGCAGCCGAGTTAGACATTCGTTTTGCAACCTGAGCACAGTGATGTAGTACAATGCCAAAGCAGTAGGTGGCAGTAGGTGGCGAACATGAAGGCAATTTTCAACCAATCAGAACTTGAATGAGGACACTCCACATCCTGTTCAAAATCTCAAAAGCCACCATCTTTAAATGCCTCCGCGAGCCATTTTAGCCAATGAAGCATTCTTTTTCAGCAAGAAATAAAGTGCAATAAACAAAAACGGATACATTCACTGTGTGTTCTGCCTCATTTGTTGATGATTTGTTGATGAAACAAAACTAACATCAACACAAGTGACCACCAAGAGCGGATAGTTTAGTCTCAAAAAAGATTGTCGATGTTGTTAGCTACATGCTAACGTGAATGGGATATGCCATTATAACAGTATAGCATTGTGGCTAGCAGCTAACGTTAGCTCACGTCAGTTAGCCAGCCAGCACCAAACTGATATCAGGAGCTATCAGTAGCTAGATAACATTAGAGACAACGCCTCGTGTATTAAACAAAGGTGAATAGATGACTGGGCCATTTTGTTTAATGCTTGTTAAGATTGAAAGAGGAGCTCTGAGCTAACAGGGTCTGATAGCTAACGTTAGCCAGCTGCTCATGCAATCGTTAATGCTAGCAGAATGAATGGATGTAAACTTTATTTAACATATTGCAGAATGGGTACAATACAATACGGCTCAATACAAACAATTGTTAAGGGAATGCAGACTGTTGTAGCTTGGACTGGGGTCCTTATAACAATAACTTGACAACACATGGTAGCTGCAGCTATAGCTCTGTTGTCACCGGACGTTGGTGAGGGCATGCAGATGTGGGTATCTACTGCGCATGGGCGTTGAGCAACAACGGCTCCGCGCAGATTACACGGCACGTTGTCGGCGAGTTTTGGCGAGTATCCAAAACGGAAACACAATTTCAGCGTTTTCAGTAGGGCCAAAACGTTTCCTGCCAAAACGGCATTTCTATCTAACAGGGACAGCAAGCGTATTCAAAACGTATTCAAAACAAAAACAAAAACAGTCTGTGTAACCATGGCCTAAACCTTCCACTCCAAGATTTGGCCTTCAGGTTCAATGTTTCCTGTTCCACTGTTTCTCGACTGTTTGGCACAAGATAATTGGCATACTTCATGAAAGATTAGAGTTTATAATATAATTATAAAGAGTGGCCAGAGCAAGAGGTGCTGCAAGCTACAATGCCAATGTCATCCAGGCAAGCATTTACAAGATACAATATACAAGAGTTTTATTTGTCACGGCATACAAGTATACAATGAAATGCGGGGGGTCTTGCCCGCAACGATGTGCATAGTAGTCTCCCTCCTACAATCGTTTGACCTGACTCCCACTGCCATGCCTCCCACCCACAAAGCAGGCAACTCCTTGGATCTCATATTTTCCCGTAACTCCAGCATCATTAACACCACGGTAACTCCCCTACATGTATCTGACCATTCCTTCATATCCTTCTCACTAACTCTCATGCTTAACCGAAAGGTCTTCACCCCAACTCAAACAGTCTCACTCAGACGCAACCTGCCCTCCCTATCCCCCTCCACCCTCTCCTCTGACATACTATCCGCTCTACCTTTGAGTGACACCTTCTCTGCTCTCTCCACAGAGATGGCAACCTCCACCCTCCTTTCAGCCCTTGCACCCTCCTTCAACAAGCTCTGTCCCCTCGTTGAGAAACCTGCCCGCCGTTCCCCACCCAGTCCATGGCTGACAGATCCAGTGAGAGAACAAAGACAGGTCCTGAGAGCAGCTGAAAGGAAGTATAGAAAGTCACGCCTCACTGCTGACATCGACACATATCACAACCTCTTGTTAACATTCTCCAAAACCATCACTAATGCCAAAGCTTCTTTCTTCCACCATAGGATCGAGGCCTCTGCCAAGAATCTTCGCAAACTGCATGCTACCATGTCCTCCCTCCTCATTCCCCCCCCCCACCCCCCCCTCCCTCATCTTTCTCTGCCGAAGACTTTGCGATCTTCTTTGAGGAAAAAGTGGAGAACATCCGCAGCTCCTTCTCCCAACCCCCACCCATTCCAAATGCTGAATCGAGAACCTCATCCTTCACTCTGTCATCTTTCTCTCCCATTACAGAAGCAGAGACCCTGACACTGGTAACGTCGAACCGTCCGACTACTTGCCAGCTGGACCAGCTACCCTCCCCACTTCTCCAGACCATAGCACGACCATAGCAGACATCCTCCCATTCCTAACTGTAACCATCAACTCCTCACTCAACTCTGGGGTGGTCCCCACCTCCCTAAAACAAGCCAGAGTCACGCCACTCATAAAAAAACCAACCCTGAACCCTACCGTCATAGGCAACTACCGTCCTGTCTCTCTTCTCTCCTTCCTTTCTAAAACACTTGAACGTGCTGTATCCAACCAACTTACTGCTTATCTCTTACAGAATGACCTCCTAGACCCTAATCAGTCAGGCTTCAGGATTGGTCACTCCACAGAGACAGCCCTCATTGCAGTCACAGAGGCACTTCACTTAGCAAAAGCGAAAGGCCTCTCCTCAGTCCTGATTCTCCTAGATCTATCTGCAGCCTTCGACACAGTCAACCACCAGATCCTCCTTGCGGCCCTCGCAGGAATGGGAGTGGCTGGCTCTGCGCTGACATGGCTGTCATCATACCTCAATGACCGCTCCTACCAAGTGTCATGGAGAGGGACCCTGTCGGCCACCCGCCCCCTGCGGACGGGTGTCCCCCAGGGCTCTGTTTTAGGACCCCTTCTCTTCTCCCTTTACACTAAATCACTGGGTAACAGTATCACGTCTCATGGCTTCTCCTACCATTGTTATGCCGACGATACTCAACTCTTCCTCTCCTTCCCTCCCTCAGATATCCACGTCTCTGAGCGGATCTCGGCCTGGATAACGACCAACCACCTCAAACTGAACCTAAGCAAAACAGAATTGCTCCACCTGCTGGCCAAATCCTCCCCCCTAACCGACCTTTCAATCACAGTCGAGAATGCAGCTTTGACTGCGTCCCCGACCGCCAAGAACCTTGGTATTGTCCTTGACGACCAGTTGAACTTCTCTGCTCACATCGCAGCGACGACCAGAACCTGCCGATTCCTCCTGAGCAACGTCAGAAGGATCCGCCCCTTCCTGACAAAAGAAGCCACCCAACTCCTCGTCCAATCAACAGTCATCTCCCGCCTCGACTACTGCAACACACTGCTCGCTGGCCTCCCGGCCACTGCCACTAAGCCTCTTCAACTCATTCAGAACGCAGCGGCCCGCCTGATCTCAAACCTACTGAAGTCGGCCCATGTCACCCCACTTCTTAGGGACCTGCACTGGCTCCCCATTGCTGCACGAAAACCTTCTTTGGTACCGGGATAATGGTAGACATCTTGAAGCAGGCAGGGACCACTGACTCCGCCAGGGATCGATTAAATATGGTGGTGAACACAGGGGCTAGCTGGTTAGCACAGGACTTAAGTATGCGTCCTGTTATTCCATCTGGGCCAGCAGCTTTTCTGGTGTTCACCTGCATAAATGCTCTTCTCTTGGATTGGTCCAATTATAAACACCATAACACAGTTAAATATCTCATTGGCATTGCTCCTCAAGGATATGTCACATACATCTCTCGTGCTTGGGGAGGGAGAGTGAGTGACAAGCAGATAACTGAAGAGAGTAGCCTTCTAAATAATTTGTTACCCGGAGACATTGTTCTGGCAGACTGTGGCTTTACTATAGGGGATAGTGTAGGATTTTACTGTGCTTCATTGAAGATTCCTGCTTTCACAAAAGGGAAGAGCCAGCTATCTGCATATGAAGTTGAGCAAACAAGAAAACTCGCGAATGTGCGTATTCACGTGGAAAGGGTCATAGGATTAGTGAGAAGAAAGTACCAAATTCTGCAGAGTAGGGCCCTGCCCGTTGAACACATTGCTGTAAAAACAGGTGAGTCACTGGCACTGATTGATAAGATTGGAGTAATTTGCTGTGCATTATCCAATCTTTCTGACTCTGTTGTCCCACTGGAGTAAGCAATATTCTATTCATCCAAAGGTCAAATAGGAAAATAAGATGCATGCCCTGCATAGTTTTGCATTGAATGATTTGAGGTAGATTTATGATTATAAACAATGGGTTGATGTTTTCTCAGACCTCCACTAACGGGTGGGTGTAGTTCTAGCCCGGACTACAAATAGTTTAATGATAATATTGAATAATAATATTTCAAATATATGTATATGTCTTCCTCTACCTGTCTGTGTGTTATTATTATTTGATTGAAATAAAAATTTATTAATTTCATTCAATTCATCTTTGTCATTTTTAAATCAGTTCTAATTAGATTTGAATGTGTTGAATGGTTGTTTGTAGTTCATATTAAACTATTTTTGAATCCGTTATTAAATAATTTTTGTCTTGAGAAAATCATATTCATTGTCTATGTAGTCACAATGAAAATACTGGTTCCAACTGGGTGCTTGTTGTAGGATGTAGCTTACACCTGGAAAACATGGTCCAACTTGGTCGCTTTCTTTCTTCACAACATGTGACCATTTGAGTGAATATCATGTAGTAGTTTTCAGAGGAAACGGCCTAGGGGAAACCAGTGGCGGCCCGTACTATCTACTGTTGGGTGGTTGCAGGGGGTTCACGTTAGGTCGAGTTGAAAATGTAACGTTAATAAATGCTCTGGAGCAATCTCTCTCTCTGTCTCTCGGATCAATCCAATAAAATAATTAACACATATGTATATGTTGTCATTTTAAACAACTCACCATTCATTCATTCATCCATTAATTATGCATCAGCAGCAGCTAAATTAATGTTAAAGTTCACAACACAGCAGCGCGTTTTGAAGCGTTATCATCTCAGCAAGCACCGCCAATACTTTTCGTAGCCGCATTTCTCGGAGACACAGGAACACAGCATCGCTGTGTTGAGAGAGCGAGAGAGAGCGAGAGAGAGAGAGAGAGACTCACTGTTTAGTTGAAACGTCCAGGGCAGGAGGGCTTGATAAAGTGTATAATCCACTGTCCCACAGTCCCAGACTGTTGATGTATATCCAGACCACTGTCCAGACTGCATCCGCCATATAGCTTCTTGTTAGCCAAGTGTTAGCACCACACAACACAAGTACTGTGATGATTTCTTTGCCCATTTCCGCGTCGAACAGACTGCAAACTACCTGGCGTTCTATCGCCATGCTCTAAGACAAACTCTAACCTTAACCAACTTTGAAAGAGTGCCTAAGCTTAACCGTCGAAAGAACTTGCCGTCACGCTCTAAGACAAATAGCTGCATCACAACAACACAAGTTACACAACAGCTACAACAGAAACTGGCGTTGGCCAATCAGAGAAATGCGGCTACGGAAAAAACTGACGTCGGCCAATCAGAGAGCGTCTCCGAGAAATGCGGCTACGGAAATTATAGACGCTGCTGCTTAGACCGCTTCAAAGCGCGCCTGTGTTCCATCATAATACATCATATTTCAACGCACAGTGCGTTACGCACTGATTGGCTGCGACGGATACAGCGATGAAACAGTGCACGGCGTGCACCCGCACTCAGAGCGCTATTGCGTCTAGCCCGACAGAAATACGGCGAGGAGAATGCGGCTACGGTAACGGATCGTATTCTCTATCAGACAGTGAGTCACTTCCTGTTCAGGAAAACGATTATTTGATATTTGATATATTAACATTATATTGTGCATTGGAAACACAAACATACTTAACACTTTGACTGCCGGGACACGTCTTTTCACGTCTTTGCTGGCCATGCTAAAGTTGCCGGGGGACGCTGTACAGCGTCCTTATATCAATATTTCAAAAATCTGCGATCGGATTCATATTCCCCCTCCGCTGGCCTGAGATCCACCAGCAGGACCCACTGAGCTCTCTGGCGGTTCAGGAGCGCCATCTGGTGGCCGATCGGCGCAATCGCCACACAGGATATTGAATAGAGGTTGTCATGACGACCGTAGTACTTCCGGGCGCTCGCTATGGTTCATGGGACTCTGGCTCGTCACGCTACACGGTGATCGATTGGCAATAACTCGATAAACAACATGATTTGGACGTATATACCATTATACAAGCTGGAGATGGACCGGGTAAAAATATATCCCATAATGATAAAATTTCTACTCGACGATGATCGCCCAACGGCGCGCGGAGACTGGGGTGAGTTTTAGCGTGTAACGTTACCGTCTTAGATACTAACTGCTATTATCAACATTTGACCCACATTAGATGATTGGTATAACGCTGCCCACGGAATTATAAACGCCCCCTCGCCCATCCGGTCAACATCAGATGACGTGTAGTAACTTCTAGAAGTACGTCTAGTTGGAATTTTTTATATCGCGCTGATTGCCATCAAACTGTATTTCATCATCAATATAATGCATTTGGGGCTATATATCACGTTCTGGAGAAAGCTGCAGAAAGAGATGAAAACATACTTATACATTAGACCATACTTTACTATGAATATGTGAATGAAAAAGTTTAACGTTGCTACACAATGAACAATACATATAGGACTTTGAATGGGCCCTAATAATGGCAATGTAGCAATAGAATTTAAAAAGTTATAGCCCTGCAAAGAAGGGGACTTTCTCCATAGACAAATAGCGCTGGCAATCTATGGTATATCATTAATTTAACCCAAGGCAACCAAAGTGTTAAAATTAGTAATTTTTTTTTTTTTTTTGATCTTTTTCCCCCTCCATTTTCCTCCGATTTTCTCCCATCCCAATGTTAGTCGTATGCCAATTCCCAGTCCCTTCCTGGTCGCTGCGCACTTACCCCCCACAGTCAGATCATCTGGGAGAGTGGAGGCTACCACGTGCTTCCTCCGACACACGTCCAGCCAATCACCGCTTCTTTTCACCTGGCAGCGCGGATTCTCATCGAGAGGGCGTAGCATGTGGGAGGACCACACTATCCCCCTCAAGTCCTATCCGCGTTTAGCAGGCGCCCCGACCGAACTGTAGGAGTCGCTGTTTACAACGACCCGGACCCACCCCGCCAGCTTCTCCCACCCTCTAATACAGCCAATTGTATTAGTGCAGACGGCCAGCCAAGCTGGTGACAACCCCGGAGCTGTGAGCTGGATTCGAACAGGCGAATCCAGCTCACAGCTCCGGGGTTGGTGACGAACGCAATCTCCGCTCGGCCACCTAACCGCCTAAATATTATTCATTTTAAACATGTTTATATTATTTATAGGGCTATAAAACAAAAAACAAAACAAAAAGATTTCTTGTTCTACTCTCTTTTAACCAGGGTTAATCAGGGGGGGCGGCGCCCGAGCGCCCCTAGTGGCCAGCCGCCACTGGGGGAAACCCAGGCACAACATGGAAATGTAACTTCCCAGCTCCCAAGAACCACCAGCAACAAGCAATGTGAAGCCCTTTAGAAGGTTTATTTTGATCAGGGTGGGTTAAAGGAAAACTCCAACATTTTGGGAAATTAGCTTATTTAACATCTTCCCTGGAGTTAGACAAGAAGAAACAGTTTTCCTTTAACAACAAAAATAGAACAACCTAGGAATAACTACACAAACAAAAGAAACAATTAATTAACCTAAACTACCTATATATTTCTGATATCAATTTATTTTATTTGTGCCTATATAACTAAAGCTGTAAGATTTTGACCTGTTGTGATATTCATATTCCATAAACTACCATTTATTTACAATTTATTACAGGAATATGCACAGATTAAAGACAAACATTTCAAACATGATTTGGTTCACTTTGTGAAGTGCTGTCCCAACACTTCAGGAAGAACCCAGTGTCCGAAGAACTCTTGAACTTTGGGAATGACAGTGACCCAGAGTTCCGCATCAGGCAAAATCCTCTCTACAAAGATGTCATTTGTGTTCCACATTACAAAGTCACAATAGTCAGCACCCACAATGTGGAGCTGAGCCTGTACATGGTAGTAGTACGCATGCTTCCTGTCCAGTTTCACATCGTCCCCATCGTTGATGAGACAGAAGCCCTGGTCTCCAGCACACAGGCGTAGATTGGCCTCCTCCTGTTTGCTGTGTGGGCACTAAAAGTTCACAATGAAAATAGTCACTTCTTCTGTATAGTATCTCCTTTTCAAATGTTCAGCTTCAAGATCTGTTAATTTCTCTCATGCACCACGTGCTGTTTCTATGTCTTTACAACATGAAGGAACATAAACGTTGCATTGAATTACAAAGTACTAGGTTACTCTTCTCACAAATCCCAGTTCCATTAGTCACAATGCCAATACACCTGCTCTACTGTGTTATTGAGGATGTCACAATGCCAATACACCTGCTCTACTGTGTTATTGAGGTGTCACGTCACAATGCCAATACACCTGCTCTACTGTGGTATTGAGGACGTCAAAACATGAATGGTAAATGCATATCCAAATCCATACTGAAGAAATAGCTGGTACCTTTATCTCACAAACCCCAGTTCCATGACAGGCACACGTGACAACTCCATTGGGTGAGGCTCCCATGTATGGCCACTTCGGATTCAGCCAAAGTCCACTGTCCATGCAGGAGAAACCCTCATGGTCCACACTTTGCAGTTGTTCATATTTTCTTCTGGCTGTTGCCTCATATTTACATCCATACCTGTAATGCATACAAGTAGCAATAGAAAGAGAGAGTTGTACAACCATAATTAGTAACTGATTTACTAAATGTGATGTAGGTCAGCATTTATAGGGACAATTGTAGTGCACTGGTTTTCATCATCCTACTCCAGACCTCAAAGATTAAACATACTCCTAGCCAGCCCTAACCTATGTGTCATAATAGGTCAATTGCAGATGTCCTTGTCTTGCAATTACTTTCCCCTAATAAATACCTGGTTGCAGCTGTAGAGAGCTTGTGTGCCTCTGGGTAGCATATGGACTTGACCAAGGACTTTGACGGCTGTGAAATACTTGTCTGTAGAACCTGCTTCAGTTTAGAGGCTGTTATCCTTCCTGCTCTTTGGCGGAACCAGATTGTTGATGAGCTCTGGTTTCTGGTCTCCTCCTCTACTGCCTGTACCTGTGACTGTTAGCTCTTCCAGTCTGAAATCCTGGCATGCTTTCTGCAACTCTGTTGGAGGTATCTGCAGTGTCTCTGGTGTCCTATACGCAGTTAGTGGTTTAGGTAGCTTGCTCACAGACTTTGGGACAAATTCTCTGCAATATGGTGACCTGGACATCAGTGCAGCACTTTTTGGGGAGTTTATCTGTAAAGCCTTGAAAAACTGACTATATATTTCTGATCCTTGCTTCACTCTTGGACACTGGACTGTGGGACTCTCATGTGTTTGTTTCTCTATAAGACAGATATTGCACAGCTTTAAAGCAAAACTTGGAACATATTATTGCACAGGTATTTTGTATTCAGTACTGTACACCTCTGCTCACCTGTCCTCCCTGCAATGGCATGATCTAGTTTTTGATTTTTAGATTTTGCAGATGAAAAGTCTATCATCGCAACTGGAGCGGCAGGAATCTGAAAGCACGAGAGGCATAGAGAATAGAAACGCTTTAAATGTACCCCTACATACAGCTCACACTGAAACAAAAGTAAATTATGTGCATTTGATTACCTTTTTGACATGTGATGGGCTGATGGCATTAACCACTTGCACTTTTCCATAGTGCAGGACTCAGTCTCTCTCATTTTAACACCCACTTCAATGGCGAACAGAACTGCTCGAACATGCGAGCAGGATTCTGACAATCTGTTGGTAGATATGTAGATCTGGTATGTCATAAATGTCTAGAGATGCAACAGTACTGTCTACCTGTATGTCATATATGTTATGATGAATTGAAAATGGGGGACCCTAATGTAAACAAGACTAAAGTCTTTCTCTGGTATGTGTAACCCAGGTTTCAGATTCATAACTATTTAGTCATAGGGACATAAATAGTTAATGCCATTGAATAAGAACATAAATAGTTAATGCTATTATGTAAGAACATAAGTAGTTAATATTATTGGATACCAAATCCTTTGAATTACAGCACTGCCCTTTAATTTACTTCATGACGTAGATAGATATCACGACAGCCACGCCTTGCTATACGGCAGGTGAGTCTGCACTACGCTGACGAGAAACACACATCCACGGAGATAGACGCAGCTATATGTTGCTGGATAACGAGACGAAATAGCATGATAAAAACAGTTATCAAACAGTTATAAAAGATTCTCCCAGTTGCAAAACCGAAGAAGCGTTGCAGTTAAAGTAGGCTGCGGTTTTGGTGAGTTTCATCAATATTGTGCTGTTCATTTGTTGAATGTGCAACATGGTTAGCTCCATGCTACAAGCTAATAACGTTAAGCTAAATAACGTAGCTTCATTCTGAGTCATACTAGCGAAGCTCCAAGCCCAATTTGGTTAAATTAAAACTAGAAAGAAACCATTTCAGAAGTACTTATAATTGTATTGATATGCTGTACGATAAGAACAAGGTCTATATACATTTTGAATGTTTTTGAGAGTTTAATATGAACGTGGGGAACGTTCCACATGCTAGCGCACTTTAGCCTACATTTGCATGGGACATATGATATTCCCACGTGCCATGACAAGGTAGCCTACGTTAGCTTGGCATAGCTAAAAGTAGCCTGATTGATTATTCATTCTGAAAGCAATGAAAGGATGATGAAGCGATAAAAGATGGTAAATAGCTTTTATTTTCTGAATGCCTGCTTGACACAGGCCAGGTTTTCCAGCACCCCGTTCCACCCTGGGAGCAGTTCCAAACCACCCATCACCACGTGTTCCCACGCGGGACGAGGCGGTGTGCCGGACCGATACAAGATGGCGAGCCAACCCACTGAACCTCTGATATAGCTCAAGGCTAATGCCAGCCTGATGTGAATACCCCTGTTGCTCAACTCCTGTTACACCAACAGTCCGGTAGGTTTGAACTGATTGAACTTGAATCATAAGAACTTCCAAGGATTGAACTGACCTATATCCTTTTCTGATACACGAACTGATTGAGAATACAAGGACATTCCAAGGGCTTCGACCCTGTTCACCTTTTGTTATTTTGATATTGTATTTTGTATTTGATTTGATTTAATTTGATATATGGGTACTGATATTCTCCTATAATAAGAAGGGAGAATTAAAGGGTAAATTACACCCAGTAAGATACTTGAACGTACGGTTATGTATATAACCATAGTTATATGAGTGTAGTGACGCTCAGTGTCATATGCACATACTTCACTTCAGTACTTGTGCACTGAATAAAAACTCACAATGTACCTTTATATACCAACATCTGTCTGGCCACACCCCCATCCGCTACCTACATAAGCAGGGGTGTGGCCATGCACTCACCGCCTTCTCAATCTTTCACTACAAGGCAAGATCAAGGGCCGCAGTGGAGTCCTGATGCTGAGCGTCACTACACTCATATAACTATGGTTATATACATAACCGTACGTTATATTATGTGTAGCTCTGCTCAGCGTCATATGCACCACAGGAGCTGAGCAGAGCTGAGCTCGACAAATGTACCCCACTGAGGCCCCCCACAACCATCAGAACCGGGGAGGACCCGAACCCCCCCAACCCTCCCTATTGGAGGACGGGAGGGAGACGGATCCGACTGCGCGAAGAGGAGCTTGAGCAACTCCAATGCACAGGGTGAGTAGACCGTGGGGCTTACCCACGACTACACAAACGCACAACCCGCATGCCACTAGGGAACGAACGGGAAGGAACAAACCCCAGTTACCACCCCTAAAATCACAGGGTCAAGAGCAAAGCCCAACCCCGTGGCAAGGCCGTAGCAGCGGAGCGCGAAGGAGGACCCAGACCCAGAAGGGACAGGACCCCCCCCCCCGGAAAAAAGGGGGCCTGGAGAGGCCAATGACGCCACAGCATCGAGACCTCACCAGGCGGTCACTACATCGGCAGCGTATTTGGACAGGGCCCATCCAAGAGCAGGCCCTTCCCCCCAATAGCACGCGACCCTGGCATACTCAGGCAGTCAGCATGGCTGTAACTCAAAGCACTCAAGAGGCTACACCCACAGCGGGAGCAGGCAGCGCACCGGGGAGACGACCTCCAGAAGAGGTCGATCCCTCAATCCAGGCAGCAGGCACTTGACCTGAGCCTGGAGCACTGCGGATTAGACAGGCGCCAAAGCGGTCAGCTGAAACAGCACCCCGGCGGAAGGGGCATATGCTGGCATTGTTGTGCACCATGTCACAGCCTCCACAAAAAACAACGCGGCTCTCGAGGCAGAGAAGGCTGACACGATTGGCAGACGTCATGAAACGTGCAGGGGCACACTCAAGCGGTTAACCCGGGAGTTGACATGAGGTGGTTGTTCCTATAACCCCTCAGGAAAAAACTCCAAAACACACCTGCAGGTATACACCGGCTATACCGCAGTACAAGTGTTTCAGTTTTCAAAAAGGGGTTATCCCAGGCCTACGGGTCGACGAAAACAACTTCGGACCGGGCCCGGCGGACCGGGACGTACACAGGGATGCCAGAGGAGTTCCATAAGAACCACCTCAACAGCCCCCTCTCAGCCATGCGTAAGCAGGAGAAGAGAGGGGCGAAAAGAATGGAGAAGGACCAGTCCCCCTTAGCGCAGCTCAAGGTACAACACAACATGGACCAAGCAACAGTGAGGGGTAATACGTAGTAACACAACCACAAACATCTCCATAACGCCAAACCCTGTGACACCCGGGCCGACCCGTCATTTTTCCACCCGAAAAAAGCACAAGTCCCTCAGGGTACCAGAACAGCAGATCTGCGTCCCCGGCGGACAACGGGTTAACTGACCTGGACCGGCATGACCAGAACCTGTCCTGTGCCCTAATCACGCCGACATCCCCAACACTAGGAGGGGGGTAGGTACGTGTGTCGATCCAAAACATTATAGAGGGCGCCACCCAGACGGTCCCATTCGTACCGCGCTCAGTGGCCCACCCCAAGGGCGTGAGACCCCTCTACCTATGCTTTGATCTATTCCGTTAACATCCCCCAGATATGAACGAGAATTTGTCGAGACAAACCTAGTAAACTGGCGCTCGGAAGAGACAAACTCCATCCCAGTTGCCCCATAAAAACGCTGTTTTAATGATGAGCAACCAAGGCGCGCAAGCCTCATGCGTGATTCCTATCAGAAACACCCAGGGCCAGCACTATGTACACGTCGAGACCCAAAACACATCAATGGATAGTCTAACAAGACACCAGATACCGTTCCTCCAAGCCGCCTGGGAGAACGACAAGAAGCCGCTTTTTTTCTACAGAAAAAAGAAAAAATAATACGGACATGGGTCCCATGCGACACGGCTGAGGGAAACACCACCCCGTCAACCATACTTCATAAGAGGGGACAGAGAGCGACGTACCCCTATGATGGGGGGAAACCCATGACTCAACAGACCTTTAAGGCGAGGAGTCAGGGAAACCCTAAACAATACCCCATCCACCTACTCCAAAAAGGAGAGGACGGGGAACCCCCAGAGAGACTTCCCACATGAGCAATAGATTAAAAAGAGTATTGCAACCACATACAACAGAGCAGAACTTCTTTTTAAGTTCTACTCACCTTGACAATCTGAGGAGGAGGCTCTGAAACTCTGAGGAGGCTCCCTCACTGGGAGGGAGGGTCTGAACTCACAGAAGGCTCTGAAACTCCCTGAGGAGGAGGCTCTGAAACTCCCTGTAACAGAGGTCCATAACCCACGGAGCCTGAATAACCCACAGAAGTCTTACCAATAGAAACGCGCCCAGTGACGTACTCTATGGCGGGGGAATTTCCGCGGCCCACACGCCCAATCTTTCATGGCGTGGGACCAGGAAACTCCTGACCAAACTTGCTGACCAATCAGAAAAAGGGGAGGAAGGTTTACCAGTTCACCCCTTTACGACCCCTCACCCCTGATACGATGTAATGACAAAGTAGAGCCATGACACCAGTCATAGCATGCTACATGAAGCGTTTATCTATCTATCTATCTAGGTCGTCCTCGGACGGGCCCTCAATCGGTGCTTCCAGTCATCCCGATCCTCCATGCATCTGGCTAGCTCGCCGGTGCTTTCTGTTCCCGCATCTCTCCTGAGTACATCCACGTAGGTTAACGTGGGATGTCCTCGTGATCGATGCCCGTGTGTTGGTTCCCACAGCACAAGTTTGCTGGTTGGCATCTCATGGTGTCTCTGGCAGTGACCTGCCAGCCTCATTCTCCTGACTGCCACTTTATCGCTCACCTTTAGCACCCCCCCATACAAGTTTGCATTAGTGACATGCTCATCCCTGTTGATGTTGAGCACCACACGCATCATTCTGGTGTAGCACCCATCCAAGGACTTCTGCAGGGTGGGCTTCAAGGTCCAGCATTCACTGCCATACAAAAGGACAGACTCAACTGTTGCATGAAAGAAGTTGAGCTTGATTTGACGGGGGAGGTTGGATTTCCACACACTGGTCATGCCGTTCAGAGCCCTCCACGCAAGTGCCTTTCTCACTTTAAGGTCTTGCTCGGACGAGTTGACCCACGAGCCCAGGTACTTGAAATCACTGACTTCCTTTAGAGCAACAGCTTCACATAGACTCATGTGCGAAACCTGCCATCTGATTTTTACAAAGAAAAAACACAGACCCAGAGAAAACAGCCATCTGATTTTTACAAAGAAAAAACACAGACCCAGAGAGGGCCCCTTTAAGAGCCCCGGTACCAGACTTACACATGTGCTTATGTAGGCCAACACCTAAACCAGTTGTAGATCTTAACGACACACACAACCCTTCATCACAATAAAAAAGGCAAAGTACACTCTCACTACCGTAAGAGGAACGCCGTTTTTCATAACGAGAGAAGACACAAGTCCTTGATTATGTATTGGCCACAGGCCTTGCTAAGCCCACATGACAGTGACCAAAACAATCTTTTCCCTAGGAAAAAATCGTTTTCTCAAGCAGGAGCACAACCCCAGCAGTTTAAGCTGAGGGATTACACCGTATCCCCACAAACATAGTGACACAATATATTGTAAACAAAACATGTTTGAGAGGAGGGGGGAAAAGCCCCAGGGAACCTGGGGGGAAAATCACCCCTCCCCACCTTACCCTTGATACGACCAGGTTGAACAGGTACTGCCCTGTTAATATGTGAACACGCTACCTGTTTATTGTCATCACAGGCTGAGAGAAGGACTCACTCCTCGATCACATGTCACAAAGCATAGCTTTGCGGGGTAAATACCCCAACTAGTTGTGAGCTCAACCACGTTACTAACGTTACATGAACCCACAAGTTCTCATCACAACTAAACCAGTTCATTTTTACCCACGTAAAAACACAACGCCGATTTTCTAGGTAGAGAGAACCTATACCAGCGACAAGACAATTCACACACAACACATGTCGTATCCCAAATGTAGTGCAGCAACATACGTTTTGGAAAAACATCGTTATTACAAAACATTTAGAAGGGAAGGAAAGAAGAGGTGTTAAGCGTCCAGAACTCCTACCTATACCCTGAGCGCTGAGAGGACTGTAAACACTGGTCAACGGCGACAGCCGGAGTCGAACCCGGCATCTCTTGCGTTGGTGACGAGGGCAATGTCCGCTGCGCCAACCAGCCGCTACGTTCTCACTGTTGACGAAGTCCTCGCTGGCAGGGCACACGGTGTAGGGTCGACTAACATCCTCTGTCAAAGATGACGTCGTAGTCAGAGTGTTAAGGCTTGTTATTCACACAGCAATGTACAACAGTGTAGCATTAAGCTAAGATCCAATCAGGCCGACTGATAGCAACAAGCTAACGTTCCTAGCCTAGTGAACGCAACGAGCTAGCACCGCAGCTAACAGCTAACTGGCTAACAGGTAGGCCACCCAGCTAGCACGCAAGCTAAGCAGCTATCACCTGAACTGTACACAAGAACATAATAAGCCACACTTCAGACAGGCCGCCGTCTGACTCCCTCCTCATCCTAAGAGAGCAGAGAAAAAGAAAAGTCAACACAGTTTTCAGAACGGTGATTTAACAGACATACAGCGGAGTCTGCACAATTCCCTTATGGGCTGCAGCCGACTTGAGCATGGAGCTTCCGATAACGAAGATCCAAACCCACTTTTCCTCGTGTTTAGGGTTTAACTTTCATTCATTTGAAAGATGGGGCCTTCACGGGACAGAGAAGAATCCGCTCGTCCAGAGACCCCGGGTTTTAACCACAGACCTCGGTCGCGGCCCACTAGCTTGACTATCGTGGGCTTCAAACCAGGACCCTCCCTCCGCCGCCTAAGAGGCCGAACAAAGGACACTAGTCTGGGGCCGGCCTTTTTAAATTGTGCAGCTAAACCCCATAGCAACACAACTGGCACTCGCATAGCAAAAACATCACTCACCCAGAGGCAGCCAGTTTCTCACAACAGCCGACGCCTACTGCACAGTCCAGCTGCAGACCCGCAGGTAATACCTGTCTAGCTGCAGCTTGGGGGACTGCAGGTGGGGATTAGACCAGCGACGCGAGCCCCTAATACGAAAAAGCCGGTGGAGGTCAGAATGATCGTCATCTTCCAGACACCCCAGTGACGAAGACATTATCGCCGTATTTTCTCGAAAAAAGTGAGAGAGAAAACAAAGATATAACGTTAACGTATCTCCTTGCTCTTCTGTTCTCCTTTCTTCAGTCTAACAACCTAGCTCAAAGTGATGTATACAGGCACTTCCTTGTGGTGAAAGTGAAGAAGGAGGTGAGTGCATGGCCACACCCCTGCTTATGTAGGTAGCGGATGGGGGTGTGGCCAGACAGATGTTGGTATGTAAAGGTACATTGTGAGTTTTTATTCAGTGCACAAGTACTGAAGTGAAGTATGTGCATATGACGCTGAGCAGAGCTACACGTAATATAACCATTGATATTTCTCCTATAAGAAGGGAGAATTAAAGGGTAGATGCGCCCAGTAAGATACCTGAACTACTGATGTTCTCCTGTAAAGAGGACGAGTTAAAGGGTCAATGTACCCAATAAGATACTTGAATCCCATTGATGACGTATTGATTATAGTTGAATCACTGATGGTTCTCCTGTAAAGAAAGATGGTTTAGAGGGTAAATTCACCTAATAAGGTATTTGCATTCCTATAACCTGGAATATTTCTATTGGTACTTTGTTTGTGTTACACCTTCAAAGGAAGCGTTTAAAGGAGCATTTCACCTAATAAGGTATTTGCATTCCCTGCACACTTAAAGGTTTAAATTAATATGTTTAAACATTTACCTATTGAAATGATAAACTGATAGTGTTTACTAATGATAAAAGGATACATCCAATATCCAACCTTGAACCTTGAGATAACCTCAGAGACGTCTGAACCAAACCTAATGTGTTGATCCAATCAACCTGGGACTTGATATCGAACTAACCCTCCCGAAAGAAGGAGTGGTTAATGAAAGAACCGAAAGAAGGATACTTCACTCTACCTCATTGTATGTATTGTAACTGTCTAGCTAGCGCGCTTGAGAATAAAATACCGGTCACTGTTATAACTTTGTCTCTGGTCTGCTATTCCCTTAATTGTGTATATTACTCCTCTCTGTTGAGATCAGAGGTTCTGTGTAGGGTTGTTAGTAACTGTCTAACTGTACATATGGCTGTTTACACTAGTAACTGTTTACCTGCATATAATAACTGTCTCCACCAGTGACTGTCTAGTTGCATATATATATCTGTTCCCACTAGAGGGCGCTCTAGGCAGAACCACCCCGGTACACCACCTTGGGGCAAGTATAAAAGTGAATGTATCCTCCCACTTCCTTCTCTCCCCCATGTCTCTCAGAGAGAGAAGAAATGTAGATCTGCTGCTTTCCATGTGAATAATAAACCACACCACGTTAAGGCTCAAGATAGAATCCATGCCTCTTGACCACATTATTGTCGAATTCTGTTAACACTCTCCTCATTCGAACAGCTGTTACTGTTAATGTCATATGTGACACAAGTGCTACATATGCATCCCCTTAACAATTGTGTGTATTGAGCTGTACTGTACCCATTCTGCAATCTGTTAATAACATTTTCAATCAATCAATCAAAGGATAATTATCGGGATAAACAGGAGAGGATTCGGGACAACTGCTCGTTGTTCTGGACGTCTGGTCACCATCAGACACCTTCATGCGAGCTAGTTAGCATCATTTTACAACAGCGTTATGTAGTTAAACATGCCTTGCGTTATTATGACTTACCCAGCCACAATGTGCTGTGACAACTTCTCCATTTCGTTTCGCCACGATCCACGTTTTCAGCGGTGTTTCACCAGACCTCTGAGAATGGTTGACCTAGTAGCAAGGTAGAAAATAGTAGCTACAGTTTAGCCAGCTAACGTTTAGCGCATAGCCTGACGCCAGTGGTGTATCCATGTACATTAGAGTTGAAATAGTAATATAAAAGAGTGATTCTCAAGTAGATTTACTCACCCGCGCAAAAACAAGACGACAGTCATTCAATGCTGCTTTCAATCCGAGGTCGTTGACCCAACCACACACCAAATAGTTATAAGCCTCCAGACTCTTGTATGCCTTCATCTGGCTAGCCGTGTAGTAGGAGGTCTTGAGGACGAGGTCATTTGTTATGTCAATCGCCTCAACAGCAGGCAAATCGGTCAAGACGCGAGAAAACGCTTTTCCTCAGCGTGTACGGATCATATCCAATATGTTTTGAGATTTTTGGATGATACCTAGTGCGTGTAGGCTTGTCCAAAGCTTTTGCGTATTGACTTTCCATTGTTTTAAATCACTGTTCTTCACTTCCTGCCCCCCAACTAAGTTTTGCGTGTCATCAAAATCACGTGACTGCAAACAAGCTATAGTAGTTTCTTTTACGCCATTTTGAAGAGGACATCGAGAGCTTTCAATGATCGTTGGAATCTTTCAAAAACACCCTACCCAGGTCAAAAAAAGCAAATGGGTTCTGTATGATTTTTTTTATATCTCTTATTACTCAGGATAATATACCACAAAACATAACGTTATTGGCATATATTGGAGCGTAGTTAGTTTGTCTCCCCTATTCTTAGCATTGAGCAACAATCAGATTTGAAATTTGTTTAAAAATGGCGGCACTCTGGCAAAAATAAGAAAGCTACTGTACATACAGTAGATTTCATTATCTGTTCTTATGCACGCCTGGTGATATTAAATCCAAATTGAACTTGGGCATTTGAAAGATAATATTTGGCACAATCCATAAATGTGTGAATTGGCTATAACAAGGTCATTTATAAGCCTGCTATTCTATAATACAATTTCAAATTGTATTGGTCCGGATGGGTACTAATTCAGTACTGTATCTACAAAACCTTCCGTTTAATCATCTTCCATTTATTCATTTCCTTAGATTCTTTGTACACGTGATCTCAAGAAGGGACTGAACGAGCTCAGTGGCAGTTTTTCATGTCTGGTCATTTTTTGCATGGTGTTATTCATATTTTCCTTTGTTTCTACACAATTTAAGCAAGCCTAGTAATATACACAATATTTCTGACACTGGGAATACATTCACTGAGGTCCATAGATGTTCCTAGATACCAAGAACATGCAAATGGACATTGTAGAAGTGGAGCAATATTCCATTTACTTAGGTATTGTTATGGTTTGTAACCGACCCCAATCGCACAACACAAGACAGGTATGATGGTTTGCCAAGAAACAGATATTTATTTAGAACAGGGAAAAAGGGCACTGTCCCTTTAAGGGAGAAAACACAAAACACTGGAATAACACAAGAGGGGAAAGTAAAGTGCCTTTAAGAGGCGGGCAGGAAAAGGGAACACTATGGGAAGGTAAGGGAACGCCTAAGGGAAGGTTAAGGGAACGCCTAGGGAACAGAGGAACTAGAGGCTAGGAGAACTAGGGAAAGAGGACTAGGGACTAGGAGAACTAGGGATAGAGGACTAGGGACTAGGTGGAACTAGAAGGGGAGAACTTGGGACAGAGGGGACTGAGGCCCGCGGAGGCGGGCTGGGGAACAGGGAGGAACTGGGGACAGAGAACCGCGGAGGCGGGCTGGGGACAGGGAGGAACTGGGGACTGGTGGGAAAACATCTGGGCCGCTCTGCAGAACAGAGGAGAGGGTTAATATTCAAAGGGAACAAACAGAGCAGATGCAGAACAGTCCAAATAACAAAGTAACAAAGTAAATACTATCTTCGTGTGAACAAACACACAGTGGGAGATGAAATGTCCAAAATAATATCCACGAGAGAACAAAACAGAGTGGGAGATGAAATGTCCAAACTAATAACTAAGTGAGAACTAAAGGAGGCAATACGCTGGGTGAGTGACATCACAATCTAAACTCACCCAGGCGTATGCGTAATGGTACAGGAACAGCAGCGAGACGGGGGCAAGAGGCATTACGCTGAGTGAGTGACATCACAATCAAAACTCACCCAGGCGTATGCGTAAAGGTACAGGGACAGCAGCGGGAACGGGGGGCAAAAAGCATTACGCTGAGTGAGTGACATCACAATCAAAACTCACCCAGGCGTATGCGTAAAGGTACAGGGACAGCAGCGGGAACGGGGGGCAAAAAGCATTACGCTGAGTGAGTGACATCACAATCAAAACTCACCCAGGCGTATGCGTAAAGGTACAGGGACAGCAGCGGGAACGGGGGGCAAAAAGCATTACGCTGAGTGAGTGACATCACAATCAAAACTCACCCAGGCGTATGCGTAAAGGTACAGGGACAGCAGCGGGAACGGGGGCAAGGGCACTACGCTGGGTGAGTGACATCACAATCAAAACTCACCCAGGCGTATGCGTAATGGTACAGGGACAGCAGCGGGGCGAGGGCATCGCCACCGGGTGGCTGGCTGTCCGAGCCGAGGGACAGAGTGCTGGAACAGTGGCGGTGGCGAGGGTGTCGTCCACCGGGTAGCCGCTGTCGGAGCCGAGGAACAGAGTGCGCGCCACACCTTGGTGTGCGCGTCGGAACAGTGGCGGTGGCGAGGGTGTCGTCCACCGGGTAGCCGCTGTCGGAGCCGAGGAACAGAGTGCGCGCCACACCTTGGTGTGCGCGTCGGAACAGTGGCGGTGGCGAGGGTGTCGTCCACCGGGTAGCCGCTGTCGGAGCCGAGGAACAGAGTGCGCGCCACACCTTGGTGTGCGCGTCGGAACAGTGGCGGTGGCGAGTGTGTCGTCCACCGGGTAGCCGCTGTCGGAGCCGAGGAACAGAGTGCGCGCCACACCTTGGTGTGCGCGTCGGAACCGAGAGACGCCTCGGGGTGCGTCTGCGAGGAGGAGTGTGCCAAGCACGAAGGTCTGGAAGATGCGCGTCGGCGCGCTGAGGTCTGGAGAGCGTGCCAAGCTCGAAGGTCTGGAAGATGCGCGTCTGTGCGCTGGTACGGAGGAGCGTGCCAAGCTCGAAGGTCTGGAAGATGCGCGTCAGTGCGCTGGTACGGAGGAGCGTGCCAAGCTCGAAGGTCTGGAAGATGCGCGTCTGTGCGCTGGTACGGAGGAGCGTGCCAAGCTCGAAGGTCTGAAGTGGAACACTGGAATACCTCCCGTAGAGGATTAGAGAGCGCAGTACAGTGTCTCCCTCCAGGCAAACGGCGGCAGGTGGCGAAGGCTTGAGCGCATCTGGCGCGCTGGTCTGGAGTGGAACACTGGAATACCTCCCGTAGAGAATTAGAGAGCGCAGTACAATGTCTCCCTCCAGGCAAACGGCGACAGGTGGCCAAAGCCCTTGAAGATGCGCGTTGCGCGCTGGTGACTGGAGAGCGTGCCAAGCCCTTGCAGATGCGCGTTGCGCGCTGGTGACTGGAGAGCGTGCCAAGCCCGAGGGTCCGGGAGATGCGCGTTGGTCTAGATGTGCGTCAGGACGAACAGCTGCGCTGGGGTCTGCAGTGGAGCGCTGGGGTGCCTCCCGTGGAAGTTACAGGGAGCGCAGAACAGTCTCCTCCACAGGCTACGGCGACAGCAGACAAAGGCTGGAGCAAAACATCTCAAGGCTGGAGAAATCCATATACAGCATTGGTAGACCAGAGGATCTCCCGAAAGAGTCTAGATGTTAGAGAATATGACTCAGCATGAATACAACACGACCCCACGCCGAAACGAGGGGAAGCGCCCTGGTATTTAAAGCCCACCGGGGAACTAATTAGCCTGCCACCACAGGTGCGAGAGGTAATTGATAATAGTCCAGGTGTGGCCACTGAGAGTAAACGAGAGTAAAGAACGAGAGGGTGGGGGCTAGAGAGAGTGAGTGAGAAGGGAATTTCTAACAGTAGGCTTTAAAGAAACAGAGAAAAGGTGGTGAGCAGCGGGCAAAACCTCACAGTACCCCCCCCTCAACGGGAGCCACCTGGCGACCCAAAACAAATACAGACAGAGTGGCAGGGGGCAAAACAAGAGGTACTGGCCAAGCCAGCAGGGGAAGCCACCACAAGAGTGGGGCTAGCAAAAGAAACAGGGTCGCCGAGGGGTAACTAGGGTAGCAGAGGGGCAACTGGGGGAACTGGTCTAGAGGAACTGGGTCTAGAGAACTAGTCTAGCGAATTGGGCAAGAGAACTGGTCTAGAGAACTGGTTTAGAGAACTGGTCTAGAGAACTGGTCTAGAGAACTGGTCTAGAGGAACTGGGTCTAGAGAACTGAGGGGCGAGCAGGGTAGCTAAGGGGTAACCATAGAAGCACCGGGAAAGGGCTAGCAGAGGGAAGGTTAGCTGCCAGGGCACTGATAGCTACAGGGCCTATGCTAGCTGTACTGCTACATCAACATAGAGGCTGCGCTAGCTGCCGGAGCTAGGCTGGCAGACAGGGCTGGACCAGCATGAGAGCACAAGCTAGCTGGAAGGACAGTCCTAGCTGTGTGAGATTCTACACAAAAAAGTGGAGGCCATGCAGAGGGACCGGGTTAGCTGCTTGGGCCTGGCTAGCTACAGGGCCTATGCCAGCTGCAAGGCTGCATTAACATAGAGGCTGTGCTATCAGCCGGGGCCAAGCTAGCAGACTGGGGCTCTGCTGATAGTAGAGGCCAAACAAGCTGCAGGGGGGTCAAAACAGGGCTAACAGGGAAGCCAACAGGGCTAACAGGGGAGCTAACAGGCTAACAGGGGAGCTAAACTGGGCTAACAGGGAAGCCAACAGGGCTAACAGGGGAGCTAACAGGCTAACAAGGGAGCTAAACAGGACTAACAAGGAAGCTAAACTGGGCTAACAGGGGAGCTAGAGGGAACAAGAAAAAAAAAAGGCAAACTCAACATACACCGTCTGTGCTGGCTGGGGTCGTCGATTTTGTGGGGTCGTACTGTTATGGTTTGTAACCGACCCCAATCGCACAACACAAGACAGGTATGATGGTTTGCCAAGAAACAGATATTTATTTAGAACAGGGAAAAAGGGCACTGTCCCTTTAACCTGTTCCCCCCCACGGGGTCGGTACCGACCCCTTTTTGACATTATTATCATATATTAATATTTTTATGAGTGATGCAATAAATTTGCGTTTTTTAAAATCAAACGTTTTCAAGTATTATTATCACTACTATGTCACAAATACATGTAGAATGTAAAACGTTAGGTTGGCAATAGTTTAGCAATAGGTTAAAAGTGAGTTTTTATCATTTTAAGTTTTTTTTTCAACTCGCGTTTCTTGACCCGGAAGCGGAAATGAAAATGTTGAACGATCAGAATTGGAATCTTTTTGCGGCCATTTTCAAGAGGACCTCGCTAGCTATCTGGCAGTGTTGAAATTTCACCAAACTACACTTCCTGTGGTCCGCTATGGTCGTTCAAAGTTCGGCGTTCTGAAGCAATCATATCAATAATTCTTATGATTCGCGATAATAAGCTACAAAAGGTAACGTTTTTGACAAATATTGAAACGCAGTCAGTTTCTCCACACTATTGTAATCATGTAGGAAGAATCAGATCTGAAATTAGTTACAGAATGATTACACTGTGGGAGAAATAAAAAAGTACAGTCGATTACATTAAATAACTGTATATGTTATTACGCATGCCTGGTGATACTATATCCAAATTGAACTCGGCCATTTGAAAGATACTATATGTATATATATATAAATGTGCGAATTGGCTATAATAAGGTAATGTATAAGCATATATTCTATATTCTATAATAATATTTCAAATTGCATTGGTCCGGATGGGAGAATTCAGTACTGTATATACAAAACCTTCAATTTTATCATCTTCCCTTTATTAATTTCCTTAGATCTTTTGTACACATGATCTCAAGAGGGTACTGAATTAGCCCAGTGGCAGTTTTTTAAGTTTGGTCATTATTATCATGGTTTTATTCACTGTCAAAGATGAAAAGAAAAATCATAATTCATATTTTCCTTTGTTTCATCAGAATTTAAGCAAGCCTAGTAATAGACACAATATTTCTGACACTGAGAATACATTCATTGAGGTCCATAGATGTTCCTAGATACCAAGAATATGCAAATAGCCCTTGTAGAAGTGGAGCAATATTCCATTTACCTAGGTATACATTTTATGCAGATTTTCACCTGGGGTGGAACAGGTTAAGGGAGAAAACACAAAACACTGGAATAACACAAGAGGGGAAAGTAAAGTGCCTTTAAGAGGCGGGCAGGAAAAGGGAACACTATGGGAAGGTAAGGGAACGCCTAAGGGAAGGTTAAGGGAACGCCTAGGGAACAGAGGAACTAGAGGCTAGGAGAACTAGGGAAAGAGGACTAGGGACTAGGAGAACTAGGGATAGAGGACTAGGGACTAGGTGGAACTAGAAGGGGAGAACTTGGGACAGAGGGGACTGAGGCCCGCGGAGGCGGGCTGGGGAACAGGGAGGAACTGGGGACAGAGAACCGCGGAGGCGGGCTGGGGACAGGGAGGAACTGGGGACTGGTGGGAAAACATCTGGGCCGCTCTGCAGAACAGAGGAGAGGGTTAATATTCAAAGGGAACAAACAGAGCAGATGCAGAACAGTCCAAATAACAAAGTAACAAAGTAAATACTATCTTCGTGTGAACAAACACACAGTGGGAGATGAAATGTCCAAAATAATATCCACGAGAGAACAAAACAGAGTGGGAGATGAAATGTCCAAACTAATAACTAAGTGAGAACTAAAGGAGGCAATACGCTGGGTGAGTGACATCACAATCTAAACTCACCCAGGCGTATGCGTAATGGTACAGGAACAGCAGCGAGACGGGGGCAAGAGGCATTACGCTGAGTGAGTGACATCACAATCAAAACTCACCCAGGCGTATGCGTAAAGGTACAGGGACAGCAGCGGGAACGGGGGGCAAAAAGCATTACGCTGAGTGAGTGACATCACAATCAAAACTCACCCAGGCGTATGCGTAAAGGTACAGGGACAGCAGCGGGAACGGGGGGCAAAAAGCATTACGCTGAGTGAGTGACATCACAATCAAAACTCACCCAGGCGTATGCGTAAAGGTACAGGGACAGCAGCGGGAACGGGGGGCAAAAAGCATTACGCTGAGTGAGTGACATCACAATCAAAACTCACCCAGGCGTATGCGTAAAGGTACAGGGACAGCAGCGGGAACGGGGGCAAGGGCACTACGCTGGGTGAGTGACATCACAATCAAAACTCACCCAGGCGTATGCGTAATGGTACAGGGACAGCAGCGGGGCGAGGGCATCGCCACCGGGTGGCTGGCTGTCCGAGCCGAGGGACAGAGTGCTGGAACAGTGGCGGTGGCGAGGGTGTCGTCCACCGGGTAGCCGCTGTCGGAGCCGAGGAACAGAGTGCGCGCCACACCTTGGTGTGCGCGTCGGAACAGTGGCGGTGGCGAGGGTGTCGTCCACCGGGTAGCCGCTGTCGGAGCCGAGGAACAGAGTGCGCGCCACACCTTGGTGTGCGCGTCGGAACAGTGGCGGTGGCGAGGGTGTCGTCCACCGGGTAGCCGCTGTCGGAGCCGAGGAACAGAGTGCGCGCCACACCTTGTGTGCGCGTCGGAACAGTGGCGGTGGCGAGTGTGTCGTCCACCGGGTAGCCGCTGTCGGAGCCGAGGAACAGAGTGCGCGCCACACCTTGGTGTGCGCGTCGGAACCGAGAGACGCCTCGGGGTGCGTCTGCGAGGAGGAGTGTGCCAAGCACGAAGGTCTGGAAGATGCGCGTCGGCGCGCTGAGGTCTGGAGAGCGTGCCAAGCTCGAAGGTCTGGAAGATGCGCGTCTGTGCGCTGGTACGGAGGAGCGTGCCAAGCTCGAAGGTCTGGAAGATGCGCGTCAGTGCGCTGGTACGGAGGAGCGTGCCAAGCTCGAAGGTCTGGAAGATGCGCGTCTGTGCGCTGGTACGGAGGAGCGTGCCAAGCTCGAAGGTCTGAAGTGGAACACTGGAATACCTCCCGTAGAGGATTAGAGAGCGCAGTACAGTGTCTCCCTCCAGGCAAACGGCGGCAGGTGGCGAAGGCTTGAGCGCATCTGGCGCGCTGGTCTGGAGTGGAACACTGGAATACCTCCCGTAGAGAATTAGAGAGCGCAGTACAATGTCTCCCTCCAGGCAAACGGCGACAGGTGGCCAAAGCCCTTGAAGATGCGCGTTGCGCGCTGGTGACTGGAGAGCGTGCCAAGCCCTTGCAGATGCGCGTTGCGCGCTGGTGACTGGAGAGCGTGCCAAGCCCGAGGGTCCGGGAGATGCGCGTTGGTCTAGATGTGCGTCAGGACGAACAGCTGCGCTGGGGTCTGCAGTGGAGCGCTGGGGTGCCTCCCGTGGAAGTTACAGGGAGCGCAGAACAGTCTCCTCCACAGGCTACGGCGACAGCAGACAAAGGCTGGAGCAAAACATCTCAAGGCTGGAGAAATCCATATACAGCATTGGTAGACCAGAGGATCTCCCGAAAGAGTCTAGATGTTAGAGAATATGACTCAGCATGAATACAACACGACCCCACGCCGAAACGAGGGGAAGCGCCCTGGTATTTAAAGCCCACCGGGGAACTAATTAGCCTGCCACCACAGGTGCGAGAGGTAATTGATAATAGTCCAGGTGTGGCCACTGAGAGTAAACGAGAGTAAAGAACGAGAGGGTGGGGGCTAGAGAGAGTGAGTGAGAAGGGAATTTCTAACAGTAGGCTTTAAAGAAACAGAGAAAAGGTGGTGAGCAGCGGGCAAAACCTCACAGGTATGTATTCTAGGCGGATTTTCTGAAATTAGGGCTCCGGGCTTAAGAGGTTAACCTTAAGTGTGTGTGTGTGTGTGTCGCTGATCGAGAGATAGCGATGTCCTTTCCAAAATGGCAGCAAAAAACTACAATTCCCATGGTTAAAATTTTCCAAAATGGTCGCCTCTCGTGAAGTAAACAAGACCAAAATGAAAAGAAAAATCTATCTTTTTTGAAAATTAAAACGATACTTTTGTCAAACAGTCTGGAGAGATTGATTTATGACATGATGTCATTTTGGGACCGGTACCGGTCCCGTCGGGTGGAAGAGGTTAAGGAAGATTATCGACCTCTGGAAAGAGGATAGTCTCATGTCATTTGATGAGCTCAAAAGAAAATATGATGTTCCACAGTCCCATTTTTTGTACAAATAGTTTCATTAGCTCAACTCAACATCACTCACTAACTTGCCCTCCATTAACAACTTTCATACACAATTCATCATCAAAAGGGTAGGTGGCAGATTTCTTTGATTTATGACAAACTAGTATCTAAATGTAAATAATCCTACTATAAGAGACAGTGGTCCTCATTCTCGAATGTGTTCGTAAGTGCCTATATGCACATATCTTTTATTTTATTGCAAAATAGTGTGAAACGGTCTCCGTAACTGGGCAAACATCTTCGCAGCTGGGTTCCCATGAATGAAATACGTCACTCATTCTTAAACTGAAATGCGCGTTCTCGTTCATTGAATTTGCATACAGACACTCCCCGCCAGCTCCTTATAAGGCAAATGAGGCGTGTGCAAAAAGGCGGAGAAACGGCTTAGTGAGGCAGCCTCAGCGGGCAAGCACACACACATACACACGGTGGTGTAGTGGTTAACACTGTCGCCTCACAGCAAGAAGGTCCAGGGTTCGATTCCCGCTTGGGGACCAGGTTTCCATGATGCCAGGTACCCAGGTGGGGTCTCTCCCAGGCCTTTCTGTGTGGAGTTTGCATGTTCTCCCCGTGCTCGCAAGGGTTTCCCCCCCGATAAGATAAACCCAATGGAAAAACATGCACAACAACAGATCGCTAACGCTGTGGCGTCCTTGACGAAGATGGACAGGAGCACTTGGATTGGTCCCCTGGCGCGGCTCACGTTGACGCCTGTCTGCTCCCGGCTGCCCTTGGGGGGGAAGGACGACGGGATGGGTTAATCGCAGAGACGAATCGCATCGGCGATTCTAAAGAGACAATGCATGCGTGTGTGTTCCGGTGTGTGTGCTAAAAAAACTAACCGCTGTGTGTACCACTAAAACATTGAGTGTCGTTGCATGCCGAATAAAGACCTCTGCAACAGGTCCTGCATTATTACTGTATACGTGCAAAATTAATCGTTCCAGAAAAGTAGGCTTCTATTATTCTAATGCCTTGTTATATTAGGTATTATAATAGTAAGTCCTACTGTAGAACATGACATATTAGCATGACATCTCATTTAGTAATGTCAACTATTGCGATTGGCTCTTGACTCTACTCCAGTCCTTTTACTCCGGAGCTGTAGAGAGCATCTTGACTGGAAACATCACTGCCTGGTATGGAAACAGCATGGCGCAGGACAAGAAGGCCCTACAGAGAGTGGTACGCTCAGCCGAGCGTACTACGGGTATTGCACTACCAACCCTGCAGGTCCTATATAACAAGAGGTGCAAATCCAGAGCCTGCAGAATAATGAAAGACCCTCACCACCCCAACAACAGTCTGTTCAAGCTGCTGCGGTCAGGCAAACGCCTGCGAACACCAGCAACTAGGACAGAGAGACTTCGGCTCAGCTTCTTCCCCCAGGCCATCAGAGTCAGTCAAATGCAGCCACGCTTCCAATATGCCCTACACAAACACGCGCATCTCTCTCTCTCTCTCTCTCTCTCTCTCTCTCTCTCTCTCTCTCTCTCTCTCTCTCTCTCTCTCTCTCTCTCTCTCTCTCTCTCTCTCTCTCTCTCTCTCTCTCTCTCTCTCTCTCTCTCTCTCTCTCTCTCTCTCTCTCTCTCTATTCCCTATCCCCCTCTCTCTCTCACTCTCTCTCTGATCCGTGCAAAAATAATCACTTATGTATATCTTGTCCTTTTTAACAAGTTACCATTCATTGTCCGGGTCATTATGGCCCCCCTGCAGCGAAATTAATTAGTTCAACAACAACACAGCATCGCTCTAACAGGGAGAGAAAGAGAGAGAGAGAGAGAGAGAGAGAGAGAGAGAGAGAGAGAGAGAGAGAGAGAGAGAGAGAGAAAGATATCGCAACTCTCACTTGTTAAGTTGAAACGCACCACTGTCCAGCAGGCAGAAGGGCTTGATAAAGTATATCCACTGTCCAGACTGTGTTGATGTCCATCCATGTCCATTGCATCCATATATAGCTTATTGTTGTTAGCCAAGTTAGGCAACAAGTACTGTGAGTGACGAGCTGTGTCTTTGCCCATTTACGCGTCGAACAGCCTGCAAACTACCTGGTGTTCTATCGCCATGCTCTAAGACAAACTCTAACCTTAACCAACTTTGAAAGAGTGCCTAAGCTTAACCGTCGAAAGAACTTGCCGTCACGCTCTAAGACAAACTCTAACGTTACCTTAACCTACTTCGAACAAAGAGTGGCTACGCTTTCCCAGTGTAGAAACTGACGTCGGCCAATCAGAGAGCGTCTCCGAGAAATGCGGCTACGGAAATTATTGACGCTGCTTGCTTAGATGATAATAGATCGCTTTAAAACGCGCCCGGTTTCCATCATAATACATCATATTTCAACGCACAGCGAATTACGCACTGACTGGCTGTGACAGTACAGCGATGAAACCAGTGCACGCCCACTGTAAGCGCTATGCGTCTAGCCCAGGAGAAATGCGGCTATGGAAAGTATAGAGGCGGTATTATTCTCTAGCAGACAGTCAGTTCCTGTTAATGATAAACAATTATTTATATTTGATATATTAATGTTATATTGTGCATTGGAAACACAAACATACTTAAAATGAGTAAATATTATTAATTTTAAACATGTTTATTTGATTTCTAGGGCTCTTAAAAAAAAGAAAAAAATCTTCTTCTTCTCTCTTTTAACCAGGGAGGGCGGCGCTCTAGCGCCCCCATTGACCAGCCGCCACTGCTTGTATTATTGCACAATGTCGTTCTATTGGATTCTTATTATATTATTATTATTGTATTATGCACAATCGTTGCGGGCAAGAGCCCCGCATTTCACTGTATACTTGTATGCCGTGACAAATAAAACTCTTGATTTGACTTGACATGGCTCTACAGACATCTGTGGAATTAAATAATTATAATGATAATAAATACAACAATTATGTTTTGCATTTATAGTCATGACTAAAATCTAAATATTCTGAAAAGTCCAGACTTTGTTTGCAACTTGCAAAGCATTAGTGAACGGATAGTGGATAGGATAAAAACAGAATCAGAATTCATATATTCAACATTTTATAAATGTTATGAGCAAACAAAAATTCATTAGATTGGACATTTGGTTAATTATATCAAGTGGAGAATGGAGAAATGTAACAATGAATGACACGTTTGGAGACCTATTTCAATATGCGCTGCCTATTCTATCCACGCTGCATCCGGAGAGACAAAAAGTAACCTGGTGTAACCCTACTGGTTGAGTATTGTTAATATGACAACTACCTGGCTACCGTGCAGCAAGGGCAGCACTCTACTGTGCTCCATCTGTACAAGTAAACAACTAGACTATACCTGGGAACATGAATGGTAGGTAAACAACTAGACTATACCTGGGAACAGGGACGTGCACAGGACTTTAGAAAGGCAGGTGCCCGAAATGATAAATGGGCATGAATTATTAAATGCAATGAGAGTGCGCATAGCGCGCGAGCCCGATTTTTGGGGTTAATACAAGTCTATGGTACATTCAGTTTCACCGATAGATGTCACCAAAACTACATAGTGTCCCTTTAATAACACAATATGCACTCCAGACCAACAGCTGCGGGAGATAGAGAGAGAGAGAGAGAGAGAGAGAGAGAGAGAGAGAGAGAGAGAGAGAGAGAGAGAGAGAGAGAGAGAGAGAGAGAGAGAGAGAGAGAGAGAGAGAGAGAGAGAGAGAGACCGACCGACCGAGACCGCATTAACTACCTTGTTTAGTTGAAACGTGGTCCAGGTCAGGAGGGCTTGATGAAGTATTATGTCCACTGTCCCACAGTCACAGACTGTTGTCTTGATGTATATCCACTGTCCTCCAGACTGCATCCAGCCAAATAGCTTATTGTTAGCACTGTAGCTTTGTTGTTGTCAAACTTGTCACCACACAGGACATTCACGAAGTCAAAAACTAATAGCGCTTGCCGATTGGTGCTAAGAACAGCAGGGCGGGTGCAAGCCGTGTGACGTAATTGGCAGACTCGACTGTCAATCAAAATTGAGAGAAAGAGAGAGAGAGAGAGAGAGAGAGAGAGAGAGAGAGAGAGAGAGAGAGAGAGAGAGAGAGAGAGAGAGAGAGAGAGTATGCTGCGTGATTTTCCTGCACTAGCAGGCAGCAGCAGACAGGGAGGGGCTGGGGAGGGGTGATCTGGCGACGTGTTTCACGAAAATATACAGTGCACTGCAAACCCGACATTTTATTTTGTTGGGCAAATACCTTACCTGATGAAGTGTACTCTTGCTTTGTTTTAGTTGAAATAGTAACTGTAAAAAAAGAGGTCTCGACTTGAGTGTGAGCTCAACAACAGCTGGATATCAATTTCGTGTTCAGTGCACTGCTGCTGGCCCTGCACGGTTTACATCATCTCATGATCATCACCCACCCACGTGCTATGCCTATGCGTAATAGGTCCTTCCAGGCTGGAAGGACCTATTATTTACAAGAGGGGTGGCATTTCTCTTTCTTTACCTAATATTTAGATTCTATCGTGACATCTTTCATTTGGAAGGGCAGGGCAGTATATCTATATGTGCAACAGTAAAAAAAAAAAAAAAAAAAAAAAAAAAAAAAAAGAGGGTGGCATAAAAAGGGCACTTTCTAATGAAAAATGAAAAAGGCAGGTGCCCGGGCACCCCTTCACCCCTATGTATGCACGTGCCTGCCTGGGAACATGGGTGACAGGTAAACAACTAGACTACCTGGGAACATGAATGGAGAGAGAGAGAGAACAGACAGATGTGAGAGACCAAAGAGCGACGGAGAGAGCGGGGGTGGGCTAAATGTCCTGCATCAATACCTCTCAGGTGAGTGGCTACTTCACACAGTTTACAGAGTTTTGACAACATACACTATTTATACATAAAGAAAATACAGTCCTTCTCACTCAACGAGTCCTTCACATTCTATTCATCTGAACCTCTCCGCTTGGTCTCCGTGGTCGGAGGGGAGAGCTTCTTCTCAGACAGACTTGTGAAAGGCAGCTTTTGGGGCTTTCCTCAGTCGGTTGAGTTTGTTGCCGTCTCCGGTGAGGACGAGCACGCCTGTTACCCCGTAGGGTGTTGCTGCATAGATGATGAGCTTATGTTTTTTCATGAGCTTTTGATGGATGATCTTTCATCTTTAAATCAACAGATCGGCACTTTGTGTGTGTGCAAGTGTGTGTGTGAGGTTGTGTGTGTATGGGTGTGTGTTTATGTATGAGTATGTGTGTGAGTGAGTATCTGTGTGTGTAGTTGTGTATATGCGTGGTTGTGTATGTGTGTGCAAGTGTGTATCTGGTAACAAGTGTGTACGCGTTTTTGTGTCTGTTTGCGCGCTCACATTAGTTGAAATCATTCTGCTACAGCCAATAGAATACGCTTCAGTTCCCAAGTCATTTGGAGACTGTCATTATTATGTTCTACTGGTGCAGCGATTGTGTGTGTAATGATGAGAAAATAAATCTATAACAATGTGAGGCGTTTCGTTCTCATCACTCTGAGATGATCATCACACACACACACACACACACACACACACACACACACACACACACACACACACACACACATGACACATCTAACTAAGGAAGGACGCTTTGTATGTCTGCCTGTGGTTAATATATTGACTTCACCCTCGGGGCGAATTACTGAGGGCCCAGGGGAGTGCCATGTGGAACTCTGTGCCATTTGGCCAGATGGTGGCGCTATAACAGCATTTACACCCCCCCCCCCTTTTTTATGGTGGACTGTCCCTGCCCCCTCCTTCAAGGTCATCCACCACTGTCCTCATTAAGATGACCACAAGCCTAATGTGTTTTGCCCTTATTCACGCACGCACGCACGCACGCACACACACACACACACACACACACACACACACACACACACACACACACACACACACACACACACACACACACACACACACACACACACACACACACACACACACACACACACACACACACACACACACACACACACACACACACACACAGACAGACTAACAAAAGTAACTCACCAAAGCAACTCACAAGTCCAGGGATTCACACTGGCACTGCAGTGATGGTTGGAAAGCTCAACAAACAGAGCAGGAACAGTAATGGCACAATAACAAAGTACAGAATACGATTATCTTCCACCTGCACTGATTTGTGCGGGGCTGGGCTTACCAGTTACACGAACGGCTACTCGCATCTTTTTTATTGTTATTATTCGTTTTCAATCTAAACCGTTTGGGATTGTTTTCCCCTTTTAAAATTTGGACCAAGCCATCTTCTCTCGTGCCGAGCAGCGGAGCTAACAGCAGCGCGTGGAACTGATCTGATCCGTAGCGCGCGTTTACCCCTTGCTTGGTTTCATCGTGCCAGGCTTGTGAAATGGACCCTCCGCGCACAACAGTGTTGGGAGTTTTTGTCATTTTGATGTACAGGATGCGGGTATGCGGTGTCACTCGCGGTCAGATAGTAGTAACGTTACGCGACGCATATAGCTGCGGCATGGTCATGCTGGACCTACAAAAGGCCTTTGACACGGTCAATCACTCCATTCTGATTGACAAGCTAAAAGCAATTGGTTTTGATAGTCTATCAGTGAGCTGGATGCAATCCTACCTTGAGGGGAGGGAACAGATGGTGGAGGTAAACGGTACCCTATCCCCCCCCCTCACAGTGAGCTGTGGTGTTCCACAAGGAAGCATACTAGGACCGCTACTGTTCCTAATTTATGCAAATGACATGTCGTCAGCTTGTGACTGCAACTTGTTCCTGTTTGCGGACGACTCAGCCCTGCTGGTCTCTGACAAGAACAAGTTACAGGTTGAAAAAACCCTCAGCTCGGAACTAGGCAGAATCTGCATATGGCTCGCTGATAACAAACTATCATTACACATGGGCAAAACAGAGTCCATTCTCTTCGGTTCAAATAACAAACTCAGCAAGACCGACGGCTTCTCAGTTACAGTGGGTGACAATATTGTCACAAGGAAAGATGAAATTACCTACCTGGGTTCCATCCTAGAGGCTAATCTCTCCTGTGACAAAATGGCATCCAATGTAATAAAAAAAGTCAACCAACGAACTCGATTCTTGTACCGGATCTCCTCTCTGGTAAACAAGAATACCCTGAAGACTCTGGCAGGAGCACTCATTCAGGGGTACTACGACTATGCTTGCACCTCATGGTACCAAAGCACCTCAAAGGCGCTAAAAACAAAATTACAAACATCTCAAAACAAACTGGTCAGACTACTGCTTGACCTTACTCCTAGAACCCACCTCACCCCTGCCCACTTTGACAACCTAGGATGGCTTAGAGTAGACGACAGAGTACAGCAACTAGCAATGGGCCTGGTCTACAAGATACACTACACGACCAAGGTACCCATGTACATGTCAAAATACTTCCCAAAGGTCAGTGAATACCACGATCACAACACCAGAGGGAGCTCCACAAATCATGTTAAACCCAGATTCGGCTCAAATAAGGGACTAAACACGTTTCGCAATTATGCCACATCAATGTGGAACGCCCTACCCAAAGCTGTAAAGGAATGTGGATCACTACCCACTTTCAAAACCTCTCTCAAGGGACACCTACGGGAGACTGCAATTCAACACTGGCCCCTGTAAATATCCTAACCCAACCCCCTCCAATGTACAGTCATTTACCTAGTATGGTTTTGTCAATAGTCCAATGTACAATTTTGTTTGTTTGTACAGTGTCTCCCCCCCCCCCCCCCTCAATGTACAGTTTTACTTGTTTATACAGTGTGCCCCCCCCCCCCCACCTCCAATGTAAATTACCCAGTATGGTTGTCAATATCCCAATGTACCCAACCCCCCCCACCCAACCTCCTCCAATGTACAGTTTCTACGTCAAATGTATATACTCCCTTTTCTTGACTCTATCTGTATCACAAACAGTACTGTATTTGCAAATCTGGTATGTCATAAATGTATAGATGTAGCAGTACTGACTATCTGTATGTCATGTATGTCATAAATGTCCTGATGAATTGAAAATGGGGGACCCTGATGTAAACAAGACGAAAGTCTTTCTCTGGTCTGCATCCCCTTAACAATTGTGTGTATTGAGCTGTACTGTATTGTACCCATTCTGCAATCTGTTAATAAAGTTTTCAATCAATTCAATCAATCAGCTTCTTCACATTGGCTGGGGGGGGGACCTCTCCATCCCAGGCAAGAATAAATTAATCAATAACATAAGAGGAAGGTACATGTAGATAATGGACCAAGGTCAAGCTTATTTGCTTTGTTATGTCAATGGTTGCAGTTCTTGGACCAGGTTTGTAAGAACATAATTTCAAATCAATATGTTTTGCCAACAGATAGATATCTTTGGGAGGTATAGCTGTGTAAAAAGCAGCATAACGTACAGAGTGATGATCATTCTTTTTTATCCTAGAACCCTGTTTACTTTGCTGTAATGACCCGTGCTCTGAACAAGAATTATGTGTAGCCTATAAAAGACACACTTTCGTTTTTATGTTTCTATATAAAGCCATAATTGGAGATTGTCCAAATGATCTTGCTTCGTTATTGGAGTGGACATCTGGACACTATGATACATGATCCAATGATTGGCTCTTACACTTAAAGCTCCTAGAGTCTGTACTGAACTTGGGAAATCCTTTTTTTAGCTTCCGTGCTCCTGACACGTGGAACATCATACAACAAACTCTAAGGCTTAATACTTTAGTATCCTTTGGTCAGTTTAAATCCTTAATCACCAACCATTTCACCATAAACTGTAGTTGTTTTAATTGATTGACTATATTATGATTGCACATATTTTATATTTATTGCATTTCTTATGTATGTATTATGTATATATGCTCAATGTTATTGAAAACGTTTTCAAGTTAAAATAAATGATTCAATTAAATTTATTAAAAAAGTTAAAGTGGAGAAGTATTTGACATTGAATGAACTTAAGTATCAAAAGTATATATATATAAGTATACAGTATATTATATATGACATTATTGTATTTAACTGATTGGGAGCAGTCAATCATTGATCCATTGACCTCTAAAGTTTCTGTTAAAGTGGTATGTGGTCTGGTTATGCTGCTCTGATCACATCCTCTAAATGTTCTGTTAAAATGGAATGTGGTCCAGTTATGTTGCTCTGATTACATCCTCTAAAGGTTATATTAAAGTGGTATGTAATGTGGTCCAGTTATGCTGCTCTGATCACATCATCTAAATGTTCTGTTAAAGTGGTATGTGGTCCAGTCATGTTGCTCTGATCATATCCTCTCAAAGGTATCAGGTTTGACATTTGTCTAATCACTGAATCATTCATTTTTGCCACATTTTCTATGCTAAATCCTTTTCTTCAAAGTAACTAGTAACTGATGGGTTCAGATGAATGTAGTAAAGTCAAAAGTACATTTGAAATGCAGTGGGTATACAAGTATGATGTTCCCTAAATGGAAAATATTCAGATAAAGTCCAAGTATTTCAAAATTGTACTTAAATTAAATACATTACTTGACTAAAGATACAGTTATTTTCCACCATTGACATTGACACACACACAATGGACACAGGCACATACACATTCACACATGATAATGGCGCCCCTTTTGACTCCAAATCAATTGAAATTCACACAGTGCCCCAGGCTCTTTCCCACCAGTCTAGCAGTGGCTACTGCTGATTGGTTGTCACAGCTCTGACCAACAATAACCATTTAATAATGGATCACAGTGATAACAAGAATGAATGGAGCGCACACAGGTGCACACGGCTCCGGTGTCGCGTCAAGGGCAGACAGACGCAGTGAAAAGGCTACAGTGTATGGAAACAGCTAAACAAAAGCTTTCAGTCTAGCTTCATAACATCTGATAACATAATACTGTGACTGCTCCCTATTAACACTTTGAATGCCCATCACGAGATATCTCGGGTTATCAGCCCGCCCCCTGAATGGCCATCACGAGAATTCTCGTTTTATTTTTTTTTTATTAGCGATCTGAATTCATATTTCATCAACCGAGTCTACCGTTGGTAAACCTGCCCCGCCAGGCGCTCAGATGTGAAAAAAGCGACCCCTATCGTCTCCCAGATGGTAATGCACCCTTTTGGATTGGACTCAATGAAAATGGATGAGAAAAAAAAACTCCGGAATCCACATTTTACTTCTCACGCATGTAACCGGAGCTGATCAGATTCATTCTGGACCCTCAGCACAGCGTGTAATATGTGTTTTACAGTATACGTGTTGGATCAATAAAAGGATTGATTTTTGGAATGGCGATCAGGAATTGGAATAATCCATTTGGATACCATATGATCTCAGGTAAGGAATCTATTTTACCAGTCTTAGGATAATCAGACCTGTTTTCACCGAGATATAAGCTTTTCCCCTATGTGATATGGCTGTTTGGCTGTGCGAGCGATCAGGAAATAAAGCAGATCAGATACCAGATCGCCTATATAGCGTGCATACGTACACATATACTATCGATAATGTAGCGTTTTTTTTAAAACGATTCATAAATAGGCCAAAAAATGAAAGTTTTTTGTGTATTCTAGAATATTCCGTTTATTATGGAATATTTTTATTTTCCTTGAAAACGAGGGCTTTTCAAGATGCTATAAAACGGAAATGAACCGATAAAAAAACAATCCGCTTCGACAATGTTGACTGGAAAATGAGTCATTGATAAGCGACGGGCAGATTAGACACATAATTTAAAACATAGATTAGGCGATATTAACGCTAACATTGAAGTGGATGATGGGCATTCAAGGGGGTAAAAAGGAAAACACGGCCGGCTCTGAAAGTGTTAATGTAAATGCACATTGTCTATAAAAAAATTAAAAATAAATAATAAAAATATTTGCTGCTCCCAGCAGTTGGAACGATAGAAAAATACTTTGAAAATGGACAAATTGATGCCCCTCATTACTTTTAATCACCTGTAAATTGTATATTACTATTGCACTTTACTGTTACTTTTGCACTCTGGTTGGAAGCCAAACGTATTTTTGTTGTACTGTATAATGACAATGAATTTGAATCTAATCTAATCTAATCTAATATTTTGAGTATGTGAGTGTGTGTGCACACCTGAGTGTTTAATGAATCATTGCATTCATGAGTATGAGTATGAGAGTGTGTGTGTGTGTGTGTGTGTGTGTGTGTGTGTGTGTGTGTGATTGCGTGTGTGTCTGTCTGTGTGCGTGTGTTCCCATTCCCATGTCATATTCCCTTGATGACATAAAATAATATGTAATATAATATAATTCAGAGCAGCCTTTCCATTACATGCAGGGAAGAGAGGGTGTGTGTGGGGGGGGGGGGGGGGGGGTCTAAATGTCATTCCCCAGCAGGCATTGGGAAAGGTAATGATCTTTTAATTGTTTTCGCTAGGGGTACGATGACAGACGTCATTAATGACAAATTAATAGATCCTGCTGTAATTCCAGCGGCATTTTGAAAAAAATATTTTCGCTTTTTGTCACCATCTCTCTCTCCTTCGCTTTGATTGCCGAGCGGGGACAACGCTTCCATGATGAACTGTACACACCGCCTTCTGTCTGTCGCACCCCTCAATATGTCTCCCTGCATGCTGCCATGAAAGACAATTTCATACTTCCATCATCCATAAAGTGAAGCGCATGATGCATATGCATCGCGCTCCACGCAGAGCTTTATGTGTCATTAAATGTAATCATATTCTAAATTGTTTTTCTTCGCTCTCTTTCTTTTTCATCTGTCGTACGAGTGGCATATAATCCGCACAGTGTTAATAATTTCTCATCCCCAGGCCTGTGAGATCCGGAGGATAAGGAGCACATGGTTACTGTAACTAGAGTCCACTTGATCTGACAGTTCAGCGGGACAGCACAGCAAGATAGAGAGGGGGGGGGGGTTAAAGTGATTGTTCTGTCACCGAAAGGTCCTGGGTTTGATTATTGTGACAGGGCCATCAGGCTCCATGCCTAGGGCCTCTGTCTTAACTTAATAGGGCTCCCAACCAATCAGATTTTTTTTAAAGATAGATTAAAAAAATTCAACGTCAGTATGAATTAGTAATGGGTTTATTTAACCAACACCCTCTTAATTATTCAATTGTGTTCAATCAGTCAGCCAATCAGAGGGCGGTCTCTCTCTCTCTATCTCTTTGTTCAATTATTTTGCAGTAGCCAAACGTTACACTATAAAAAGAAACTACATTTATGCACATGTATTGGGACTGCTCACCAGTTAAGGCATTCTGGAAAGATGTGACCCAACAAATATCAAAACTCGTATCTTGGAATATACCTGTACACCCCTCGGTATTGCTGTTGAATGATGTTTTTGAGTTTGCAGTGAATCCACAGCTAAAGAGATTGGTTTTATCGGGTATCACAGTAGCCAAAAAGCTGATCGCATCACGCTGGTTTCAACCGGAAAAAAATTGCCGTAAAGTTTGGTTTCTTACATATCTCGATGTAATTTACCATGAAATATCTACAGCAAGAATTCTGGGTCTCAATGAATCCAAAATGTCAATGTGGTTAGAAGTGGTGGAGAGAATAAAAGCTAGCTTATAATGGTAGTGTCTGGTTAGGTGCGAGGGATAGTGGAGGTACTTCTCAAGGTGGGGTCCGGGAGGGGGGGGGTTCGAGCTGAGCATATGTGTGTAGGTTTTTTTTTTTAGATAACAGGTATTATGGGTATATCTTATATAAGACAACTAACTAAAAGGTGATCTCATTGGATGTGCCCTGACAATTAATGCTTGTATATCTTATCGTGTGTTGTCATGTTTGTTTATATGTTTGTTTAAAAAATAATAAAAAAATAAAATACAAAAAGAAACTGGATAGTTGATGATAATACACATTTCACATCATTAGCAGAAATATTGTAAAATCCTTAAGTCTGCTATAAGCTATTCTCCCTCTTTCTTGTGTGTGTGTGTCTATGTGTGAGAGAGAGAGAGTGTGTGTGTGTGTGTGTGTGTGTGTGTGTGTGTGTGTGTGTGTGTGTGTGTGTGTGTGTGTATACATTTACTATAGGGTACTCTTTTTGATATGGATTAGACCAATATGGATTAGGCCAATTAGCTTTAACAATCCTGATTCCTGACTCTATTTTATTAAAAAGTGTCCCCTGTGTCCTAGTGTTGTTGTCTCTGTGTGGGTGTGGGTACTGGGAAGTGATTGGAACCTGGTGTGGAGACAGTCCCAGAGGCATCCACAGCTGCTGGCGATCTACAATCAACTGACTACTAGTACCCAGCCCATACTGCAAGACGGCGCCAGATTGTATTCTCAGCTAACCCAGTCAGTCATCGTTTTTGCTCGTAGCCTGTTTATTCCTGTACCTGTCCTGCCGGCCTAAATTCTTATCCCAACCGCGTTTGCGTTTTGCGCTCTGATTGACCACTGACGTTTCTGGTCGAACCAATCGTGTGACGGCAAGTTCTTTCGCCGGTTAAGCTTAGGCACTCTTTTGAAGTTGGTTAAGGTTAGAGTTTGTCTTAGAGCAGGGCGATATCGTGTGATGGCAAGTTCTTTCGCCGGTTAAGCTTAGGCACTCTTTCGAAGTTGGTTAAGGTTAGAGTGTGGATCGTAGGCGTTAGGTAGTTTGCTGCTGGTCGAGGCGGAAATGGGCACGTCACGCAATTGGGCGCACATGTCACATGACCAGAAACGTCAGTGGCCAATCAGATCAATCAGAAGCAAACATGGGTTGGGTTAAGAATAGACGCGTCCTGCCGTGTCTAATCCTGCATGTCCTCCCTTGTCTCTAGTCCACTACCTGGCTCCCCTCCCAGCGTTCATCCAATATCCTGTGTATGACCCTTGCTCGTTGGACTACCCATCTCCTGGATCTCCCCGTGAACTGTGTGTTGCCTACCTCATCTACGGATCATCCCACGCACCATCTGAGAACCCGGGCCTCATCTTTGACCTCACGCTTGTCCAACTACTCTCCCTTTTTGATATTAAACACCCTTGGAACCTGTCCAGGGCGCGTGTATCCTTTCCGCAACGGAATTCAGTTTCTGGGTTCCTCTGATTGGCCGCAACCCCCACGTGACCCGCCCCCCCTATCCACCGCTCTGCCGCTGTCGCGCGCGGCAGAGTGAGCGGCCGCGGACTCGCTCGCTTCCTCAATTTATACGCATGGAAGTATTGACTGAATGAATGAATGAAAACTTTATTTAACAGATTGCAGAATGTGTACAATACAGTACGGCTCAATACACACAATTGTTAAGGGGATGCAGACCTGAGAAAGACGTTTGTCTTGTTTACATCAGGGTCCCCCATTTTCAATTCATATAGAACGACTACGCCGTAACAAATCATTAAAAAAATATACCGTTAACTGGAATATGTTGTGCCTTTACACAATGTTGGATTATGTAATTGGTTTGTCATGACAAACAAATAAAAAAATCGCGATTTACCCGCTGGCTACAACAACACACAGTGACTGCATGTAGTCACTGTGTGTTGATGTTGTAGCCACCTCCTCAGAGGCGATGCCGCTCGCAGCAGCACATTTTCGCCGCGGGCTGAGCTCTGGTGTCCGCTGGAGCAAGCCAGAGACAGCCGGCGATGCGATATTTTATTTGTTTGTCATGACAAACCAATTACATAATCCAACATACTGTATGTGTAAAGGCACAACATATTCCAGTTAACGGTATCTTTTTTTAATGATTTGTTACGGCGCAATCAATACTTCCATGCATTCGGGACCTCCATGTTTTGGGGGTATTCATCAGACAAATCGGATCCGGGGATTCGGCTCTCATCAGTCGGGCAAGAACTGCGGGTTTTCAGCCTCTCCCCTCTCTCCTGGAGCTTAAGGGAGAGCTTAGTATTCCTGCCTCTGAGGAGGTGGCTACAACATCAACACACAGTGACTACATGCAGTCACTGTGTGTTGTTGTAGCCAGCGGGTAAATTGCAATTTTTTATTTGTTTGTCATGACAAACCAATTACATAATCCAACATATGTGTAAAGGCACAACATATTCCAGTTAACGGTATATTTTTTTAATGATTTGTTACGGCGTAGTCGTTCTATATGAATTGAAAATGGGGGACCCTGATGTAAACAAGACAAACGTCTTTCTCAGGTCTGCACTGCATCCCCTTAACAATTGTGTGTATTGAGCCATACTGTATTGTACACATTCTGCAATCTGTTAAATAAAGTTTTCATTCATTCAGTCAATACTTCCATGCGTATAAATTGAGGAAGCGAGCGAGTCCGCGGCCGCTCACTCTGCCGCACGCGACAGCGGCAGAGCAGTGGATAGGGGGGGCGGGTCACGTGGGGGTCGCGGCCAATCAGAGGAACCCGGAAACCGAATTCCGTTGCGGAAAGGATACACACGTCCAGGGCCCTGTTCCTCGTACCTGGCTAACTGAGTTAGCCGGATAATTTTCAGGATAACTTGAAACCTTTCGGTTCCCCGAAGCACATTTGTCTAAATCACTATAGGCAACAGATCAAAAAGATTGAACATGCTCCAGCGCAGGGTTTAGTTCAGTTAGCTGGATAAACTGGCCACGCCCTTGCAAAAAAATGCCAGCTCCCTTCCTCACAGATCCCATTATACCATTCTGAATTATGTTTTTGTGCTTCGTTTTTATAGAGCAGGCTTTTGAAATGTAAAATAATAGACCTAAAATGCTGATAATAAATCATATTCAGCCTATGGATTTACTTTGTCCTAAATAATGCATGTCATAGCTATACGGCACTCGCGACACACACTATGTGGTTATTTTTATAATGTTAACGTTACATTTGAATTATGTGTTTGTTCCTAACGTGTGCTCAGTATATTGCGGTATGTGATGATGACACGACACACAAGGGTAATAATTATTTGTATTTTCAGGCTGTATCGGCGCCTATACAGCCTAAAAATACAAATAATTATTACCCTTGTGTCATCATCACATACCGCAATATACTGAGCATACATTAGGAACAAACACATAATTCAAATGTAACGTTAGCACCCACCACATCAAGTATGTCTACACAACATATAAGAGTTGTAGGTCGGAAATGATCAGTGATGGGAGTAACGGCGCTATAAATAACGGCGTTACTAACGGCGTTCGTTTTTTCAGTAACGAGTAATTACTCTTCCAATCTTAATAACGCCGTTACTGTTACTGCCAAAAAATGCGGCGCATTACTATGATTGAAGCTTTTTTTTTTTTTTATATCAGACAGATCTCTGCGCCGAGAGGCATTCTGTCCTTCCTTGGTTAGTGGGCAGCGCGCGAGGTTGGGTAAAATGTCATGGTAAGCCAATCAGAGGTAGAGGTAGAGGTGGGCGGGTGCCTCCAAAGTCTGACACACAGCGACACAACACAAGCGACTCAGTCAGCGTGAGACCGCGGTCCGTGTACGTTTTTGTTTGGCGGCCAAATAATCCAAAACTATTCCAACGAACAACACAAGCGAGCAGTCAATGACAGACCGCGGGTCCATGAGCGTTTTTTGTTCACTCTTCTGTTAGTTGTGTTGCAGCGCAGGGCACTGCAGTAGTGGAGGCTACAGCCTTATCAACATAGTGCTGTCTTCAGGTGCTCAGACTCAGAGATATACATATCTGTATGTCATGCATGTATTAAATGTCATGATTAGATTAGTTTAGATGATTAGATTAGATTCTTATATGTTGTGTATGTCATAAATGTCATGAATTGAAAATGGGGGACCCTGATGTAAACAAGACGAATGTCTTTCTCTGGTCTGCATCCCCTTAACACATTGGCGGCCACTGGGATGCGTCTAATATCACTCTAGACAACCAGCATTATGTAAACAGACTTGCACAGTCCATGGGGCTGTTTGTAGAGCTAAATCTATACTTTATAGTATTGCTATCTGTCCATTCTCATTGTCAATTGAGACCATAAACCGTCCCTTCAAAATGGCTTAAAGAAAAAAAAAATTCATCAATACATTTATAGCGCCGTGAATATAAGCGTTATACGGGATTTGGTCTAGTATATTTCCTGGAAGGCTGGATAAAGGGCTAATAGCTACTAACGTTATATCCAATGGCATTTCCGTTATACAGAATCTACAGTTAAAACTCAAACTGCATATGATCGGTACGATTCTCAAGCATGTATGCATGAAAGGAGGGGGGGGCGGGGGATGTCGTTTCTGATTATTGATTACCAATAACCGTGTTCATCTCAGTAGCCACATACGCTGATCGCCTGGTTGAGTATCATAACAAGCTCTGATCAGCATGTAATTTACGTGAAAAAGATCTTACCATGAGCCGGTTGGATCCCCCGGAGCATTTCCCAGTTATCGATCGCCATCTGGTAGATCGATATGTCCATTGGCTGATGATATATCCCCTTACTGCATAGTGAAATCCGCGATCCAAAACGTATTCCGTGCAACAGGCAATAGCGATCGCTTCAGGTGAGTAGAAAACTACATTAGAGATCCAGAAAAAAAAAGACAGCTTCTGCCACAGGGAACACTGCATTATCGAGATAGCGCCCCTAAGAGGATCTGGCCGGTAATGCACTTTCTCTAATTCAAAGAGTAGGGTACATCTGCAGTGCCGCTCGGCGACCTTGAATAGAATTAAATGGAATAAAAGCCAAAACAACTTGCCACGGATATATACGTCCTCTGTCCTTTAAGCATGGATTCGAAACACGGATATATACGTTGTTGGGCGGGATTGTGTTAACAATTGTGTGTATTGAGCTGTACTGTACTGTACCCATTCTGCAATCTGTTAATTCAAATGTTCAATCAATCAGTATATATTTGTTATTTATTTTTGGTATAGTGCTTAACAAGCATAATTTAATGTTGCCCAGTTGTGGCCTGTTGAGGGGCAATACATATCAAAAGTTCCAAAACATATATTGTGTTTGTATTTGTATGATCCACTATATAAACATAGTAATTATAATATCTACATACATGGCATTTGATTGGAGGCTAATCTCACTTTGTCCCACAGCTACATTAAAATAGTTTAGATTTGTGTATGTTGTTTATGTAAAAACAATTACTTGAAAGTAACGCAATAGTTACTTTCTGAAGTAACTAGTTACTTTTATAATTTGTAACTGAGTAAGTAATTTAGTTACTTTTTGGAAGAAGTAACTAGTAACTGTAACTAGTTACTTTTTAAAAGTAACTTGCCCAACACTCGAGAATTATGGAATAGATTTACCAACAAAAAATGTGTTTAGCCTGCTCATACCTTAAAAGCATGGGGCAGCACGAATAATAAGCGACGGGGACCCTCTCCATGATACTTGGTAGAAGCGGTCGTTAAGTTAGGATGTCATCCATGCCAGCACAGAACCAGCCACTCCCATTCATGAGAGGCATGCAAGGGGGATCTGATGGTTGACCATGTTGAAGGCTGCCGACAGGTCCCGGATAATCAGGACAGAGAGCCTCTGTGACCGCTATGAGGGCCGGCTCTGTGGAGTGCTGAAGCCTGAAGTCCCGAAGCCTGACTGGAGGTCATTCTGTAAGAGATATTCAGTAAGTTGGTTGGATACAGCATGTTCGAGTGATTTAGAGAGGAAGGAGAGAAGAGAGACAGGACGATAGTTGTCTATGACAGTGGGGTTCATGGTTGGTTTTCTTATGAGGGGTGTGACTCTGGCTTGTTTTAGGCAGGTGGGAACCACCCCCAAGTTGAGGGAGGAGTTTATGGTTGCCATTCGGAGTGGGAGGATGTCTGGTGTTATGGTCTGGAGAAGTGGGGAGGGTATCGGGTCCAGCTGGCATGTACTGTAGTGCCTCCCCACATGTAAACTACCCTACTGTCGAGGATTTGGCATGAAAACCTAAATCGGGGGTTGGGAGAAAAAGAAAAGGCTCTGTTGGCCCTGAACCCTTTGACCCCTCTGAACCCTCTGACCCCGGTACCTGCTCCAGGACCACCCACTGCACTCTCTGACCGCTCTGCTGAAACCAACATGGATGTGTGACTCGTGGGATACATACATACGATGAAACGCATTCCTAATTCCACTATGTAAAACTGAGTCTAAATAAAGTCAAGTCAAATAAGAGAAATATAAAGTTGCTCTACTGAAGCCAGTAAAGTGCACCCCCTGCCTGGGGCTAGAATATGAATGCGGCTGTTTGTGTGAAGTAGGCTACCTTTGTTCTTTTGGGATTGAGGCTGGAGTGTGTGTGTGTGTGTGTGTGTGTGTGTGTGTGTGTGTGTGTGTGTGTGTGCGTGTGCGTGTGTGTGCTGTGCATGTATCCGTTTCAATGTCTGTGCAAGAGAGAGAGACTGCAAGCACATGTGTGTTTGTGTGTTTCGACAGTTGTGTGTTTGTGTGTGTGTGCATGCGTGTGTGTGTGTGTGTGTGTGTGTGTGTGTGTGTGTGTGTGTGTGTGTGTGTGTGTGTGTGTGCGTGTGTGTGTGTGTCTCCCCACACTTTGATCAGCAGGCTGACAGCGGCTTAGAGTCAGTGCTGCTGTTGTCATCTTCCCTGCCAGGGAAAACAAGACACACTCGCACACTGCAAACTGACACCCAGTGTGTCTGTCTGTGTGTGACAGAGAGCGAGAGGGAGAGAGACAGAGTTAGTGTCAGTCAACACAAACTGTGCTCACTTAGTGTGTGCTGGCATTTATGTGCTCGATGTTGTGTGTGTGTGTGTGTGTGTGTGTGTGTGTGTGTGTGTGTGTGTGTGTGTGTGTGTGTGTGTGTGTATGCTGGTCTTGGTGTGTCTGTGAGTCTGTGTGCATGTAGAAAGACACGTTAGTGGCATTTTGCATATGCATGAAACCCACCCACCGGCCGAAAAGGACACACAGGTATGAAGGTGCAATTAAGGTCCACGACCAGCAGGGACAAAGTACTCCGGGGCTTGAACCAGTGGTCGCTGAGGCGGCAGCTTAAAATAATGACTTTCTAATGACTTTTTGGTATTTATGAAACGATGAACCTGAGTCAGATTCTAAACTGTGTTCTTCAAAGGTCACAGAAACCAACCATCCCCCTCCACCACTGAAGAAACCAGCCACATGAAGGGTTCATTGTGTGGGTGGAATTTGGTCTCAAAATGTAAAAAAAACAATCAAAGGCACATTGTAGGTGGGGTTTGTGCAAAATGTGTACAGTATACTACATGACATTAAATGAAGGCATTTAAATTTTGCACAAACCATACATTATGCCTTGGATTGTTTTGATGGATTTTTTTTTTACTGATACCATATTCCAATTCCACCCATGCAATGAGCCCTTCACAAGATGAAATACACGCTTTATGATTGTGTTGAACACCATTGTATGAGTATATTGTATATTAACTGTTACCTCTTTTACTGTCAATGGTCCTCATGCTTGAACGGACTTACCAGAAAGTTACGAACAAATGTCTTCATAACTCCACTCTGGTAGATTTTGGCATGATCGAATGGTTTCTTTTTGGAAATTCGTTGGTAGCTACATCAGAGGAACGGCCCATGTTGAGCAGTTCGGGCAGAAAGTGAGAGAAGCAAGACTGAGATGGTTTGGACATGTGCGGAGGAGGGAGGTGGGGTACATCGGGAGGAGGATGCTGGAGATGGAGCTGCCAGGAAAGAGGAGGAGGGGAAGGCCCAAGAGGAGGTTTATGGACACAGTGAAGGAGGACATGCGGGCAGCGGGAGTGACGGAGGACGACGCAGATGACAGAAACAGATGGAAACGGATGATCCGCTGTGGCGACCCCTGACGGGAAAAGCCGAAAGAAAAAGAGTTGGTAGCTACAAACAGGATTTACGAATGCAAAAAGGCAGTCGTAAATAGGACAGACTGGTGTGCGCCCGAGTTCTTAACCTCTTAAGTCTGAGCGGTCCGGTACAAGATTGATATCACACCATAAATCTATCAATACAGAACGTATTAATTAATGTTGTGTTTCTTTTTCAAATTTAAAGACCCTAACCCTGTCAAAACAGTAGTCAAAGCGTGTATTTTTAGCACTACGTTTGTTTACCAATGATTTTAAGTGTTATTAGTGAAATATGAGTTTATTGAAATCTCAGTGCATCGAGTCGGAAAAAGGCGCATATTGATGCAAGGACTTGACGCAACCTAACTTGAGTGTAGTCTTTTGAGAGAAGAGACCCAGGGCTTTCGATGGGCTTTAGAATTAAAGAAAACGACACTTCCCAGCTCACGCCCCTGTCAATCATCTGACTTCTAGCGTGAACCTTTTTTTCTCTCTCGTTATTTTCAGGATTGTATATCACGGGTGGAACAAACCTGAACGTTATTGCCATAAAATAGAACGCAGTTAGTTTCTCTACCTTTCTGTGAACGTCTACCAAAAAACATTCAAATGGACCTTGTAGAAGTGGAGCAATCTTCCATCTACTTACACATGTTCTGAAAATATGGCTAGGGCTTAAGAGTTTAAGTGTCTTGCTCAAGGACACTTCAACATGCAAATGGTCTAGTCCATTAGACACTTTAACACTACATTATATTTATAATTTTTTTTAAGAGATTTGCACTACATTCATGCCTCATTTGCATTTGCACCTTGCCTAAAGAAGTTGTTGTACCACATTGGGTCTCATTCCCGAAAATTTTTCAAAGATATATTCTGGAAGACTTATCTTGGAACCACTGAGACATAATCAATGACAAGTTCACTCTAAGTCCTGAACGTGCTGGTAATATGTCTTAAGTGGCTGAAAAGGTCGCACAAATTATATGATCTGATATCTGGAGAATGGCATTCTGTCTTAAACTCGAAAGCGCGTTCCCGTTCAGGACATTTGCATACAAAACAACGCCTCCATAACTCCTTATAAGGCAACTAGTGACGCAGCTGTGTGCAAATGAAATGGCGGAAGTGCTTTGCGAGTCTTGCGAGCCGCGTGATTACGAAACCTAGCGTCAGTCAGTGCCAATCAGAGAGCGTCTCCGAGAAATGCGGCTAGGTTTCGTAATCACGCTTGCGCGCCATCAAAACTAGATTAGATTAATGTATTGGCATCATATACAGCTCGCGGTACACCTGCCGGAGCGCACGCGCGCACACACACACACGCGCGCGCGCGCACAGTACTGTATATGAATGAATGAATGAAATATAATATATATAGCCTATGGCGGGCGTAATGAATGAACGCAGTATGGCTTATTATTCCATAATTAAGCCTATAGGCTACTGTTCATTCGTAGGCGCACACAAGACTTGTTATGGAATATTAATGCAGTCTATTTCCACCGATTAGCTTTAGTTCTTATTTATTTATCCACTGTCATTTCAGTGTTGGTGTATAGGCTATATAGTGTATTTCAATATAAGTTTAATTGATTAATGATATATTCGAAGGAATGCAGGTTTATAGCTATATCAACCCCCTCCAATGTACAGTAAATGACCAAGTATGGTTTTGTCAATATTCCAATGTACAGTTTTGCTTGTACAGTGTAAGTCTATCCCCCACCCACCCCTCCTACCCAACCTCCTCCAACAGTTTCTACGTCAAATGTACTCTCTTTTCTGGACTCTTTTTGTATCACAAACAGTACTGTATTTGCAAATCTGGTATGTCATAAATGTATAGATGTATCAGTACTGTCTATCTGTGTCGTGTGTGTCATATATGTTATGATGAATTGAAAATGGGGGACCCTGATGTAAACAAGACGAAATTCTTTCTCTGGTCTGCATCCCCTTACGTAATTGAGCTGTACTGTACTGTACCCATTCTGCAATCTGTTAATAAAGTTTTCAATCAATCAATCAATCAATCAAACAAAGGTCTGTCCCATTGTATACCAATCAATGGGATACATTGCATGTTGACCTGCATTCTTTCAAATGTATATAATTAATCATTAAAACAGATGTGTAACAAATAAGAAATACAAATTCCACAGAAGGCATTAAATAATTATTATTTTCAATCATTTCACAATAATTGCATAATTGTGTTTGAATATCTGAGTAATTAAAGTAATTATACATTTGTCCAAAATAGCTGGTTCAGATATGGTTAAGCAGCTGCCCTGTGATCAGATGAATCCATATTATTTATTTTTCCGACATCAAATGCGTAATTTCTTATTGTACAAATATTGTCATATTTATTTTAATTATGATTAAGTAATTAATTCCAAGGAGGCCTGTAGCGTTGACGTGAAGGAATCACTATGAGAACATGCAGTCTGTCAAGTTATAATGAAATTTTAAATTAGTCAATCAATCATGAGATTTGATCGTGGCTGAGAGCAGATTTAAGAGTGCTCCTCAGCACTCTTAAATCTGCTCTCAGCCACAATCAAATCTGATTTTAGGAAAATTTGGGGACTCCCACTCCCAGCCCTAATATGTCTTAAATGGGCCGAAATCTGGCTAAGACGACATTTTTTGTCGTAACTTCGTTCGGGAATGAGACCCATTGTCTGCATTTTTACTTCATTGTACTTACAGTAGATTGTATTTAGGTTGTACTTTAGTTTGTATATTGTATTGTGTATTGTAGTGTTATTCCTCTTTTATTAACTTTTTTACTGTATGAAGCACATTCTCAGGGGCTCATACAGAACCAAGCATTTCACTGTAATGTACATGTACCTTATACGTGACAAATAAAAACAAACTTGAACTTGAAACATTCTGCCCGGGAGGAGTGGGAATTGAACCGGTAACCTCCGGATTACCAGATGACTGCTCAACCTCCCACTATCGCCTCCCACTATCGCCTCGTGTGTGTGTAGGCCTCGAGCTGAGCGCAGCATGTTGCTAATAAACTATCGATTTCTACTCTTTTTTGGACTCACATGAGCCCATTTCTTTTTCACTTCAGCCGCTGTGCGCTCCTCTCCTGACACCACGTTAACCTCACCTGTTAAGTCGTCCCATGCCGCTTTTTCTGGGTGGCCAAATTAATAAAGGGAAGATGATTAAACAGGACATTTAGTAGAGACAGTAGTAGTACTGAATTCTGCCATCCGGATATGATTATAGAATATAGAATATCAGGCCTATAAATTACCTTATTATGGCCAAGTTGGCAGAGTTCAATCTGGCGTGATTCACAAACCGTGAATGAAATCTACTGTAAGTACAGTTACTTTTTTATAATGTAAATTTCTCCGCCATTTTTCATCAGATTGCAATGCCGTTTTTTGCTAGACGTTTACAGAAAGGTAGAGAAACTGCATTCTGTTTCATGGCAATAACATTCAGGTTTGTGGGATATGATTGACCGGGACTGGATTGCGTCAATCCTCGTCTTTTTCCGACTATTTCTAAAACGAATATTTCACTAATAACACTTAAAAGTTAAAACCATTGGTAAACAAACGTAGTGCTGAAAATAATACACTTTGACTGGTGTTTTGACAGGGTTAGTGTCTTGGCTATTATTTTTTTTGTATCCACTTTTTCTCCTCCTGTTTTTCTGTGTTTTTCTCCCATCCCAATCTAGTCGTTACCGGACTGCTTGTGCTTAAGAGGTTAAGGTAACAGCGTGGTTAAGGTTAAGGTTCTGGTTCTGGTGAGGCTGGTAGCGTCAAGGTAAAAAGCATCTCTCCTACCAATGTAGCGCCACGGGTTTGAGCCCCAGCAGGCAAACGTATACACTTAACTGTGGAGACTACGGATAGCGCAAACGTGGTGCGTGTCAGACACACACCTCAGGGTGTCTGAGCGTGAAGAACACATGCAGAGGGACAGACGTGATAACGTGAAGCAGGAGCATGATGTGGGGTTGGTGTGTGTGCATGCATGAATGTGTTTGTATGCATGTGTGTGTGTGTGTGTGTGTGTGTGTGTGTGTGTGTGTGTGTGTGTGTGTGGTTGAGGGAGACACGGGTGCCTGTGTATGTAAATATGTATGTTTGCGGATGTGTGTCAGTGCATTTGTGTGAGTGAGTGAGTGAGTGAGTGAGTGGGTGGGTGGGTGGGTGGGTGGGTGAGTGAGTGAGTGAGTGAGTGAGTGAGTGAGTGAGTGAGTGAGTGAGTGTGTGTGTGTGTGTGTGTGTGTGTGTGTGTGTGTTTGAGGAGCTAAGGGACATCCCTGAAGGGCTTTTCAGCTTTGCTTTTGGAGCACCATCATGCATCAGATTCCTGACAGCCATTGGGATGTGGCTTTCGTTTCCTCATTCTTGTTTTGGTCAGGCGAGCCCTGCCTTCATTTGCATAAAGTAGCCTAACCCCTGCCTGGTGATGAGTTGCCGCGGCGACTAAATGGCCCCAGAGTACGATTGGCTTGAGCGTACTCTCTCTCTCTCTCTCTCTCTCTCTCTCTCTCTCTCTCTCTCTCTCTCTCTCTCTCTCTCTCTCTCTCTCTCTCTCTCTCTCTCTCTCTCTCTCTCTCTCTCTCTCTCTCTCTCTCTCTCTCTCTCTCTCTCTCTCTCTCTCTCTCTCTCTCTCTCTCTCTCTCTCTCTCTCTCTCTCTCTCTCTCTCTCTCTGTTATATGGAAATGAGAGAAGACATGGCTCTGGGGGCCAGGTCTGATAGAGGGGTAGGGTTGGGATCAGGACAGCAGGGGATCAGGGGTATTAAATATCTGGTTATGAAATAACATAAATTATATATTTTATTATTACAACAGTGAGATACATTTTTATTTGGATTCCTCAGCTCCCCGTTCTTCTATACACCCGGAAATTCTTGGTATTTTATTCTGTGGCTGCGCCTACTTTTGGAGGAAACACAGACACTGGACCTCATGATCGAACATGTTCGTAAGTATATTCGTAACTATCTTCGTAAAACATTTGTAAGAAAGATTTACGAAAATCCTCCTCCGTGACACGGGAAACGGTCTTTGTAAGTGGCCAACATGATCGCAGCTGGGTTCCCATGAATGAAGAACGTCGCCTCATTTAAAAAACTGGAAGCACGTTCTTGTACACCTGAATTTGCATTCAGAAACACCCCACCAGCTCCTTATAGGGATATAGAGGCTAAACATTGCATCTGTGTTGTGCTTTGTTGTTATCAACTTTGATAAAAATCCATAAAAAAATGTATGTTTGAGAACGACTGACCAGGAGTCTGCTGTCGGGGCGGAGCTCGATGGCGCAGTCGTAAGGCCGGTGGGGAGGCAGAGTACGGGCTCTCTCCTTACTGAAGGCCTCTCCCAGGTTGTGGTAGACCTCCGGTACAGAGGAGAGGTTGGGAGAAGCTGGAGGCGGTCGTGGAGGTACAGACAGGGTCTGGGCCGCGCGAAGACACCGTGCGTAACAGGCGGTGCTCCAGCTGAGGATACGTCCCTCGCCATAGCTGACATGGGGAACGTGGAGCTCGAGCCAGGGTCGTGCAGGAGATGGTCATGGTGAGGGGTTTCGAGCGGTGGGTAAGGGGAACCAGACTATGACCATCTAGGGCTGACACGGCAAAAGGAGAGTCCAGACTGGTGAGAGGGACAGCTGCAGAGCGGGCCAACTGGGTGTCCATGAAGCTCTCGTCCGCTCCTGAGTCAATGATGGCACTGACAGAGATGGTTCGTCCTGGACAGGAAAGGGTGACATCGAACCTGGCCAGGTTGGTAGTTGTTGCGGAGTGGGAAACATGACTCATCCGAAATCCTGCTACAGGTTTGTCTACTCTTTTGGTCACGAGGGACATGTGTCACGAAGGTGCCCCTTTACCCCGCAGTAGAGACACACCTGGAACTGTGGTGGTGGTTGACTCCCATAGAGGGAGGAGACTGGCTCTGGGCACGGGGAGAGCAGGAGTGGAGTCCGGGAGACGTGGCAAGCTGGCCTGATGACGGGTCCAGTCCCTCCGACGTTCCCGGATACGTTAATCAACGTCGATTGTCAAGGCGATCAAATCATCCAGGGTGGCCGGTCTGTCTCTGACGAGCTCGTCCTTGATGGTCTCATTCAGATCTTGGCGAAAAGTGCTCCTCAACCCTGCATCGTTCCAACCCACTTCCAGCGGCAAGGGTACGGAACTCTGTAGCAAAGACAGCGGCCGTACGGTTCCCCTGGGAGAGGGACATCAGACATCAGACGTGCCCCGACATCCTGGCCGACGGTAGGGTGGTCGAAGACCCGCTTGAATTCGGTGAGAAACATTGCATAATATTGCTGAACAGGTCGGTGTGGGTGCTAAGAGTGGCCTGGGCCCAACTCAAAGTCCAGCCGGTAGTCTGGGCGAATGTACCGTCAAAGGGGCGAGGGCTGGCTAGATTGGGTTCCCGGGGCTGACCGGGTGGAGGAGCGGAAGATGAAGCAGCGGAGGGTGGTGACACTGGAGGCTGAGCTGGAGCTGTAGGAAGAGTGGGTGACAGCGTGAGCGCGGCAACCTGTCCCGATAGCACCTGGATTGCTTTTCAGGTTTTGTAGATACAGTACTGAATTCTCCCATCCGGACCAATGTAATTTGAAATATTATTATAGAATATAGAATAGCAGGCTTATAAATGACCTTATTATAGCCAATTCACACATTTATGGATTATGCCAAATCTTATCTTTCAAATGCCCGAGTTCAATTTGGATTTAGTATCACCAGGCGTACATAAGAACAGATAATGAAATCTACTGTATGTACAGTAGGTTTATTATTCTGGCCAGAGTGCCGCCATTTTTTTTTTTTACAAATTTCTAATCTGATTGTTGCTGCATGCTAGAAATAGGGGAGAGAAACTAACTGCGCTCCAATATATGCCAATAGCGTTAAGTTTTGTGGATTATTATCCCGAGTAATAAAAAATTCATACAGAAGTAATTAGCTTGAAGCCCCATAGAGGCCTTTGGGAAGTGTTGTTCTGAAAAATTCCAACGCTCATTGAAAGCTCTCGATGTCCTCTTAAAAATGGCATCAAGAAAACTACAATTACCATTTGTAAATTTTTCGCGATCAAAACAGCACAAAAACGAATACTAAAATCGCACTAATAACACTTTAACCTATTGGTAAACGTATTGATGATTGATTGATGATAATATACATTATAACTGCTGTTGTGACATGGTTATGATGTTTATACTTGAATACGTTTGAGAAAAAAAACTATAATTTTGTCAGACAGTCTGAAGAGGTTGATTTATGACGTGATGTCATTTGCAGTCCGCCGACGGACCGCACAGGCAGAATAGGTTAACATTCAACGGCCCTCATACGGGTGGAGTTACTTTGCGTGGCGTTACTTTGCTCTCGTCTGTCGGCTCGGGGCTGCATTTTTCGCCGATCATCCAATACACCGTTCGAAAGTTTAATTTGCCGCCTTTCGATCGCCACCAATTGCGTGCTTTGGTTCTCGAGTTACAAGATGATATATCCGGCGAGGGTCATTGACCGGCGAGTGTCAAATGTCCACCTCCGGTTCAAAACGGTCCTGAACTGACCAATCACCGCTTCGGGCGAAAATTATTGATCACCATTGTAGCCAACGAGTGTCCTCTCCGAAAGAGACTGCAGCCGAGCGACTGAGAGTGAGGGAAGATGGCGAAAGTTGAAGAAGAAGACCGGTGTTGTGACTTAATCTTCAAGTCGATGGCCACCCTGGATGTCACGCTGTATATCTCAGGTACACACTTTACCAAAACCTTTCTCAAGCACCCATTTTTGAATGGATTTTTATAAATATTTGGACCTGTACTACATAAGACTTCAGGCTATGGAACCGTTTGATTTTCCAGCTACTACCTCTATGCTGGAACCCGAAAACAGGAATCTGGCGACAAGTCAACAAAAAAGTAAGGAGAAAATATTTTATTTCAGTGTGTTCAAACCTCTGTCTCTCTAATACATTAGCACTCAAAGTGATTCTTCTTTTTTTCTTTAGCAACTTCAGAATGTTACCTTTCAAAAGAGCGTGATTTGTTTCACCTGTGCCGATTGCGTGCAGAAGTGCAGGGTGTGTGTGAGACAGATACAGAGGGTGAGACAGACATGGAGGTGTGTGACGGTGGTATAGAGGGTTGTGGAGGTGAAACCGTATCAATTACAATGTCTAACATCTTTCATCAGGCTATCAAGACTAATTCATTTAACTTCTACAACTGTGAACTCAACAAAGTGCAGTGAATTGTGATTGTGAATATTGAAATGGTATATTTATTCTATAACATACAAAAGTGTTGCAATGTACAATCTTAGTTTTTTATCAATTTGTACAATTTGAACATTACCAGGTAAATATTTTGGGAATGTCTGGAAAATGTTGTGGTTCAGATCCAATACAGATAATTATGTTATGTTGTTGTAGAGCCAATTGAGTCCACAGTTTTCATTGAGGAATAATGTTCAGATAGAGGAATGCTCTTATTACCCAGCCGCTGTCAGCATGCATTATATCAAATACCACCAGAATCACATCCAGTCAAGAACATAGACAGAAATATGGACATTTTAAATGGAAAGCATGTAGGAACCCTGCCATAACACCTCAATCATCTTTACAGTGATATGCTAGTTATCAGGTTGAACAATTTTAGCAGGAGAAATAATTTTAGACCCAGTTAGGAGGGGGGGAATGCTATTTTAATTGAAAAAGTGTAGGAACCCTGATTTACATAATTACAATAAAGCTAATTGAGATAATACAATAATAATACAACAATGTTTAGGACATACAATTTGTCAAATAAAGTGTAAACAAATTGGAAATGCAGTCAGTGTCAACCCTAGCTGGGAGAAAGCCTGTATATTGTCCATGAGGGTCCATGGTTGTCCAGGAAAATATAACATTATGTTCCTTGGAGTACACCTAACAAACTAGACTGGTCGGACAACACAGAGGCACTCTACAGGAAGAGACAGAGCAGGCTGTTCTTCCTGAGGAGACTGGTGGTGGCAGAGAGGGGGATGAGAAGGAATCTGGCTGCTATCCTGGAGAATCCCTCCCACCCCCTCTACGATGAGCTAGTCAAGATGAGAAGCATGTTCAGTCAAAGACTCATACCCCCCCGACACTCAACTAAACGCCTCGGCCAGTCCTTCGTACCAGCGGCCATCAGGCTCCACAACAGTGGGAAGGGACCGCTGCCAGCAGCCGGAGGACTAACAACAGCAGAACTCGAAATCTACTAGGAATGTCTGATCACAGCTGACTCCCATAAACGTATAACGTATGACGTATATCACACACCACATGTGCCTTATGCATACTGCACCTGTGCATACTGTATACTTACTTAATCATAGTATATATTTCGATTATAGTGTCTATTGTAACTATATTTATTGTAATGCAAATATAACTGATAGGGCATACAGACCCTCATCTGCACCTTGATTTACACTGCCTACTTGCTCATATGCATATACTCAGTTAATTATATTGTTATATTGTTTACACTGCCTATTTTTACTTTTCTACTGTACTATAAATGTATGACCTGTATCATGTCTTCTACTATGACCATGTACCTGTATCTCCCCTCCATCTCCCCCATGCTGCTATGATGCCTGAATTTCCCCAAGGGGATAAATAAAGGAATATCTTATCTTAAAAGGAGGGTCTGGACCTGAGGCCTGCCTGGTGTTCTGGCGTAGGGCAAAGCTAATCAGGCCAGGGTCACGGTTGAGGCAGAACATGCTGTTTCCAAAAGCTCCTCCAGAGTACAGTAAGTGTGCTCATTGCTTCCTGGAAGGACAGTTATGAAATATTGGTAGACTACCCACAGGAAGCTTTGTTCTGGTCAAATTACAGCATAGCATACTGTAAGGACAACAATGACAAGGTAGTCGGTCATGGCAGAAAAAGGAGATTATCTCACTGTAGCAAGGCACAAGCATGCATTTATATCACATAAAAACAATATATCTCCCTCTAGCAAGGCAATGCATTTATATCACGTGTGTGTGTGTGTGTGTGTGTGTGTGTGCTCGCGAGCTGAGCGCAGGTGCCCAGGAGTGCGCAGCTCCATTATGTATCCACACCAAGTCGCCTGCATCAGGCTGCTGCATCATTAATAAACGATTGCTTTATTTGTAAAAATTTCGAAAAAATTATTTGTTTATTGTTTATTTATTTGTAAACATTCAAAATAAAATAATTCATTCATTCATATGGAATTTGTTAACCTGTTAACCCTTTCACTGCCACATGACAGAAGGTTAACCCTTTACTATCACACAACCGACGGTCGCGTTAACCGGTTAACTGTTTTGGTAGTGCGGCAGTGAAAGGGTTCGGGGTCACGCATGCAAGCCGTCATGCCCGTGCCTTCGTCTGTCAGCCTAGCGCTGTAGTTTTGCCGATCAACCAATACATTGTTGGACAATTGAATTTGCCGCCTTTCATCGTCACCACACTCGACCTATTGCGGGCGAGTCACCACTGATGGCGAAAATGAGTGACCACCTTTGGAGCCAATGAAATTGTGGAGCCAATGGTATATTACATGAGGGCTGATTCCTACGGTAAACGGTAAAAAGAATTTAAGAAAATTGCGATTTTCCATATTCCTCATTCGCCGTCCAAATGAATCAGTGGTCCGCTATTTTGGACAAATGATTACTAATACAAGGACATCTGTAAAACACACATTTTCCATGGGATTGTTATAATAAGACTTCAGGCTATGGAACAGTTATGTTTTCCAGGTCCTACCTCTCAGCTGGAACCCAAAAACAGGCATCTGGCAACAAGTCAACACAAAAGTAAGGAGAAAATATTTTATTTCAGTGTGTATAAACCTCTGTTTCTCTATTACATTAGCACTCAAAGTGATTCTTCCTTATTGTGTAAGAAACTTCAGAATGTTAGCTTTCAAAAGAGACCAGACTCATGCCTGTGCTATACCGTAATTGCCGGACTATAAGCCGCACCTAAATATAAGCCGCACCAGCTAGATATAGAAAGAAAAATAAATGTGTACATATACAAGCCGCACCTGACTATAAGCCGCAGGTGTCCACTAGACACCTGCGAGAGAGCGCCCCTGGTGGCTGTTCGCTGTAAAAATCCATAGATTAGCTGCATTGTTGTATAAGCCGCAGGGTTCAAAACATGGGTAAAAAGGTGCAGCTTATAGTGCGGCAATTACGATAAGTATAAAGTATAATAAATCGCAAATTACTTTGGGTATGCAATCGACAGGCGTTTTATGCCAAATGTGCCTGACTGGGGTTAAACAGGGAATATATTTTCTGGTATCCCTTCCCACTTTATCCAATGAGGAGAGCGAACCCTAGATATTTTTACTTATTTCATGAAAGCTTGCCAAAACCAGATTTTCTTACTACTATGGCAGATTATTTTACTTGTTTCAAGCATTTGCTTAAAGTTTTTTAGTTTTTGTCAGACCATTGTGTGGAGTTATCTCTCCCAATTGGATAACGTGGGAACGGGATACCAGATAAGTAATTTTCTGTTTACTGCAGAGTCGAGAGACTGAGAGCCTTGGAATGAAAACCCTTGACTTTAAGTTTAGCACTCAATAGTTTGTGGGGGCAGTGAATAAGCATTAACACCGGCATCCAAACAGCTTGTTGCAAGGCCTCTTTACCTTAAGGCTTCCGCTAATGTGAGCCAAGCTGTCGTCCTTATGGATACGCAGAGAGAGAGGGGGGGGCAGCAACCAAAACCAGCCTCCCGCAGAATAGATTATCCCCTTAAGCCGGATCGGTCCGGTACCGGTATGAGATACATTTCACGCCATAAATAGACCAATACAGTGCCTATTAATTCATGTCGCATTTATTTTTCAAATGTAGCCAAGAGTAAAGACCCTAACCCTATCAAAACAGCAGTAGATTTGTATATTTTCAGCACTACTTTTGTTTACCAATGATTTTAAGTGTTAATAGTGATTTATAAGCATTTATAAATATATCGGCGCATCCCGGCGGAAACTGGATGAATTAGACATAAAATAGAACGTAGTTTGTTTCTTTACCTTTTTGTGAACGTCTCGAAAAAACTGTGTCTCAATCCGATGAAAAATGGCGGAACTATTTACATTGTAAAAAAGTAACTGTACTTCCAGTAGATTTCATTCATGCTGATACTAAATTTTCTATTTATTATACTTTAAAGTATAAGTTTATAAAAATCCTACGGAAAATGTGTGTTTTACAAACGTTTTTGTAATGTGTGTACCGCAATAATTCAGCGTGATTATCCAAAATGGCTGTCCGCTGCCATTCATTCAGACGTGCGAGTCAAAACAAAGAACTTGTTGGTCTTCTTCTGCCCCTTTCTCGTTGCAATCAGCGCTCGTCTGGAATCGCTTTCGGAGAAGATGCTCCTTGGCTACAACGGTGGTCAATCATTTTCGCCATCAGTGGTGACTGGTCAGTTCAGGACCCGGCCAAACTGGACTTGGTCACTCGTCCAAACGGCTTGTCAAATGACGCTCAGCTGATATTTCGTCTTGTAACTCGAGACTCGAAGCACGCAATAGGTCGAGTGTGGTGACGATCGAAAGGCGGCAAATTCAACTTTCCAACCATGTATTGGAAGACGAGGGCAAAGTGCCACAACGTGCGTGTGAGTGCAAAACGGGTCATATACGACCCGCCGAATGTTCACAGGTTAAGAGGTTAAAGTGAAAGAGATAAATAAGGCTCTAGAGGTGACACGACAATGTTACACAACAATGGCGGAGGAGAGCTCAGATGACCAGCATGTTTTCAGGATGCGCTAAATAACAGCTACATTCAGTGTGCAAACCATATCACGATTTTCGCGGGAGCTGCCGCCGGGGGGGGGGGGGGGGGGGGGTGGCAAAAAAAAAAATAATCAGAGCGTGTTTTTATAGTCACATATTTGTCATGTGTAGGTGGGTTTTCCAGCAAACTCACCACTCTCGCTGCCGTTGAATTCGTAAGGGCTGCTACCACGTAGTAATACTTGGTGGCATCCGCGGTAATATCCCTGAGAGCGAATTGGGCTTCGGCTTGCGCGAACCAAGCGTTGGCACTCTGCGCAGCTTGAGTGAAACTGCGTTCAAAGTTCTGCGGTCTGCGCTCTGTTGTTCAGTTGACATGTTCGATATAATCTCCGAAATACGTCCAAGGGTCACAAATGTAGGAATGCAGTAATGATAGAGTAGACGGAGTCGTGTTCCGATCCAAAAACACTAGTTTATTACGCACGCTACTGTCGCACAAACAACACTTCCATTCAACTTTCACTCGTCTGTCTCTCTTTAACTACGTCATCCCCCGCTAAGGGTCATGGGAGATGTAGTAAACACCACAAAAGGCTAGAATGCCGTGAATTATGTCCCAGTAAGTAGCCACTACACGCAAATCATTAATCATACATCCAAAATAGCATACGTTTATTATTATACACGATGATGATACAGAAAATTACAGAAAAATGAGAAATGCATGGCAAATGTAGCATTTATTTTCAGTAATTTAGAGACCCCCCAAAAATTCACAAATCATGTTTTCAGGGGAGCTGATGTCTGATCTAAGGGAGCCATGGCTACCCCAGCTCCCCTGTGGATCGCACCCTGGCTACATTTATCCGTCGGATAGAACATTTACGGAAAGTATTACTGTCCGTTGGTTTGTTTTACAGATACTTTACAGATATTGAGCGAAATGGCTGGTGTCACCGGTAATACCGGTGTTGTTATGAGTCTATTAATCATGGGGAAATTCCTCATCACCGAGACAACCCTAACACACACACACACACACACACACACACACACACACACACACACACACACACACACACACACACACACACACACACACACACACACACACACACACACACACACACACACACACACACACACACACACACAATAAATGGACATACTTACATGCCTGTAACACACTCTCTCAGACCCTCTCCGGTGCAGTGAAGCAGCCTTTCGGTGGCCGTTTGCAGTTCCGCAGTGCAGCGTGTAACTGGAGCCCTTCCTGGTGAGAGAGGAGAGGAGAGGAGAGGAGAGGAGAGGAGAGGAGAGGAGAGGAGAGGAGAGGAGAGGAGAGGAGAGGAGAGGAGAGGAGAGGCAAGGCGAGGAAAGGAGGGGAGAGGAGAGGAGAGGAGATGAGAGTAAAGGAGGGGAGGGGAGAGGAGAGGAGAGGAGAGGAGAGGAGAGGAGAGGAGAGGAGAGGAGAGGAGAGGAGAGGAGAGGAGAGGAGAGGAGAGGAGAGGAGGGGGAAGGATATGGGAGAGGAGGAGAGGAGAGGAGAGACGGAAACAAACTTTGTACGGCCTCCAAATGCATTCCAAGCCCTGCCCCTTTTCATAGCTGTCGCATACTGCCAATTCTTATATCAAGGTGTCTGCCTAGCTCGGCAATAAAACAACCTAGTATTTCTTCAGCAGTGGATTTTGTTTACATTCAGGTATGGTTTTGAAAAATAAATACATATTTTTATTGTATGAGCTACAGACGCCTATACGGATTGGCAGTAGACAGTTATGAAAAGAGGCTTAGAATGCATTTGAAATACGAACAAAGCTGGTTTACATCTGTATTTTATAGTGAACCACTGCGTCAAATACAGCTGTCTTTTTCCATCTGCCAGTGTCTTCAACACTACATGTTTGTACCGGCAATTGATTTGGGCTTTAACCAGGCATGAGCTTCATTGCCTTAATTGTTGTCATACTTGGTAGAAGGAATATGGCTGATGATGACAGTGGTGATCAGTGGCGTTGTTGAAAATGGTTTTAAAGGAATATCACATAATTGATTAATCAACCTCTGTGGACAGCTGTGTGTGTGTGGGGGGGGGGGGGGGGGGGGGGGGGGTGTAATATGTTCTTTTTCTTTCTCCCATCCACCAATTTCGTCGTTATGCCAATTCCCTCCAGTGTGTTGTTGGTCTGGGGAGGGTGTAGAATACCCTACTGTCGGTCTGGGGAGGGTGTAGAATACCCTACTGTCGGTCTGGGGAGGGTGTAGAATACCCTACTGTCGGTCTGGGGAGGGTGTAGAATACCACATGCCTCCACCGATGCATGTGAAATCACCAGTCTTTCTTTTAATCTGACAGCAAGGAGTTTCACTGGGAAATCATAACGCATGCAGAGGTTCACGCTAACTCCCCCAGATCCCCTCCCTAAACCTTGTTCTCTTTAAGAACTGCTGCCTAATGTACAAAATTTGGCATAACTTGCCACCCCCTCTACTCTATAATCAATTCCATTTTCGCTCCTCTGTAACTGGTGCTACTGGAGTGGAAGCCAGATTCACCAGAGGGACAGCCAGAGGAGTCTGTGAAATCCCGTTTAGAAAGAACATAATTTGGTTTTCTCTTATAAAACAGTGGAATAAAATCCCACAGAACATTAGAGAGTTCATTTCATTCAACACCTTCAAGTATAATCTTAGGAATTGGTTGATAATCAAAGATGTGAACACTGATGTGTATACTACTGTATGTGGGGATGAACTGTGTATATTGCAAGGGTTGAAATATGTTATTGCTAATATGTTTGTACTGTACTGTATGTTTTTTGTAGTAGGTGCTAGCCCATTATTTCTGCCAGGGGCACTGGCAATGTAAACTAGCCTTTTGGCTACAATTGGGTACATTTACACTATATTTCATACAATGTTACTTAATGTACATTGTCCCTCTCTAACAAATAAATATAAACTAAACTAACAAGGTTTCTGAACATAACCCTGACCCTAACGAGCTGTCTGAACATAACCCTGACCCTAACAAGCTGTCTGAACATAACCCTGACCCTAACGAGCTGTCTGAACATAACATAACATGAAAGCGTTGCAGTCCTAAGACAGAAGAGACCCAGGGCTTCCAATAGACATCGGAATGTCATAAATCTACACTACCCAGCTCACACCAGCCTCTGTGAAAGCTGCTGAAAATATTGTTTGTTTGTTTCTTTACCTTTCTGAGAACGTCTAGAAAATAAACGCGTCTCAATCTGATGAAAAATGGCGGAGCTATTTACATTATAAAAAAGTAACTGTACTTACAGTAGATTTCATTCACGGTCGTTGCTGCTCTGTTGGTACTAAATTGCTGCTCTGTTGGCGCCTGGTAGTACTAAATCCAGATTGAACTCTGCCATTGGAAAGAGATTTGGCCCGATCCATAGATGTATGACTTGGCCATAATAAGGTTATTTATAGGCCTGCTATTCTATATTATATATTCATATTTCAAATTGCATGTGTCCGGATGGTAAAATTCAGTACTGTATCTACAAAACCCCCTGTAAATCATCTGCCCTTTATTAATTTGCTTAGATTTTGTGTACACTTGATTTCAAGAAGTGCTGAATGAGCTCAGTGGCAATTGTTCATGTCTGGTCAATGTTAGCATGGTGTTATTCACTGTCAAAGATAATAAAAAAAAAAAAAAAATGATATTCTCCTTTGGTTCATTACAATTTACTCATAGGCAATAAGGTGAACCCCGTTTTCGTTTCATCCCGTTCCCACCATGGGGAACCACAAATTTGTCACTCTGGGTGAAAGATCTATTGGTGTAGATTTAAGAATAAAAAGTTCTCCATCTACTATCCTGGCGGTTTTTCGCATTATACTTTTAAAGTCGGGACTAGATCTTTCCTCGTGAACAGATACTTTGGTCATCACGTAGTTATATTTGATGTAAATGATGCGAGTTCTGTCACGTGTCTTGCGCTCGACCAATAGCAGCCACTTTGTTGCCAGGTTACAGATGACAACAAATGTGTGTAAACAGTCTAGCATGGACGGAGTACATCTCGACGAGTACAGAAGAGGACGAAAATGAACAAAAGCCACTTTCTAAAGTTTGCAAAAAGGTTTCTAAACAATGTTATATGCATTTCACGTCCGTTCAGAAAGAACGGGTACAAGATTTTACACAGACACAGTGGGATACATATAGAAACTGCGTCGAACGGTGGCTTAACTTGCCAGGCGAGAATCGTACCATTGCGGAGACATACAAACATTGTTTAGAGATCGAGTTTGCCAATGTTGCTGGATATGCTGGTTTTCACGCTACTTGCTATAGGTGTTTTATTGACAAAAAGCGATTGGATACAGCTGAGAAACGGGCCACGTGTTCTGCAGCTCAAGATGTGGATGCAGGGGAGTCTGAGCTTACAGAACATGAAACAACAAGTGAAAGTCCTCTGAAAAAACTTCGATCCAGGACAGACCTACCAGATTTAGCTGGCTCTATACTTCCAGTCTTGTGCATAATTTGCAAGAAAATGGACAAGTATGTGACTGTGAAAGGCAAACGCAAGAGATACCATCTATCACTGGCAGAAACATTGTCTGCAGGTATGAAAAATAAGTCTAGCTACACTAATATGAAAAATACACTATTTGATGCTGTGCTGAGAGACAGCTGTGTTTTTATAGTCTACCTAACGTAAGGTTATGTATATAACCAAGTTCTATGAATACTGGTGACGCTCAGCGTCAGTCTGCACACATCTCACTCCAGTGACGTGCACTGAATAAAATTTCACAATGTACCTTTACATACCAACATCCGTCTCGACAAATGTACCCCGCTGAGGCCCCCCACAACCATCAGACCGGAGAGGACCGAACCCCCCCGACCCTCCCTAATGGAGGATACCCTCCCTATTGGAGGACGGGAGGGAGACGGATCCGACCGTGCGAAGAGAAACTCGAGCAACTCAACGCACAACCTGCATGCCACCAGGGAACGAACGGAAGGAACAACCCTCGTTACTGCCACCAAAATCACGGGGTCAAGAGCAAACTCAACCCTGTGGCAAGGCCGTAGCAGCGGAGCGTGAAGGAAGACCCAGACCCACTGAAGGGACTGGATCCCCCAGAAAAAGGGGCCCCGGAGAGGTCTATGACGCCAAGCATCAAGACCTCACCAGGCGGTCACTTAGTGACACCGCCACCCACATCGCCAGCGTATTCGGACAGGGCCCCTCCAAGAGCGGGCCCTTCCCCCCACTAGTACGCCGCCTGGCACACTGAGCCTGCAACACAGGCAGTCAGCATGGCCGTAACTTGAAGCACTCAAAAGGCTAAACTATAGCGGAAGCAGGCAGCGCACGGGGGAGACGACCCCAGAGGGGTCGATCCCTTAAGCCAGGCAGCAGGCTTTAGACCCGAGCCTGGAGCACTGCGGACGAGACAGGCGCCAAAGGGGTCAACTGAAAACAGCACCCCGGCGGAAGGGGTGTATGCTGGCAGGGAATCAACCACCCTCTTTGTACCACATGCGGTGGTTGTTCCTATAACCCCTCAAGAAAAAACTCCAAAACACACCTGCGGGTATACACTGGCTATACCGCAGTACAAGTGTTCTAGTTTTCAAAAAGGGTTATTCCAGGCCTACGGGTCAACGAAACATTACTTCGGACCGGGCCCGGCAGCTCGGGAAGCACACAGGGTCACCAGAGGAGGTCCAGAAGACCACCCCAACAGCCCCCTCTTCGCCATGCGTGAGAGAGGAGCAAAAAGAAAGGAGAACCAGCCCCTTCATGATAGCGCAGGGTACAACATGTACCCAACAAAGGGTCTCCATAACGCCCAACCCTGTGACACCCGGGCCGACCTGGCATTTTTTCCCCCGAAAAAAGCACAAGTCCCTCAGGGTACCAGAACAGCAGATCTGCGTCCCCGGCGGACAACGGGTTAACTGACCTGGACCAGCGTGACCAGAACCAGTCCCGTGCCCTAACCACGCCGACATCCCCACTCCAGGAGAGGGGGTAGGTATGCGTGTCGATCTAAAACATGAAAAGAGGGCGCCACCCAGACGGTCCCATTTGTACCGCGCTCAGTGGCCCACCCCAAGGGCGTGAGACCCCTCTACCTATGTTCTGATCTATTCCGTTAACATCCCCCAGATATGAATGAGAATTCGTCGAGACAAACCTAGTAAACTGGCGCTCGGAAGAGACAAACTCCATCCCAGTTGCCCTATAAAAACGCCGTTTTAATAACGAGCAACCAAGGCGCACCAGCCTCATGCAGGATTCCTATCAGAAACACCCAGAGCCTGCACTATGTACGCGTAGAGACCCAAACACATCAATGGATAGTCTAACAAGACACCAGACATTGTTCCTCCAAGTCGCCTGGGAGAACGACAAGGAGCCGTCGTGCTTCATGTTCTTTCCTCTTTTTATTTAAAAAAGAAAGAAACACAGACTGGCATGAATCCCACGTGATGCAGCTGAGGGTAATTTTTTTTTTCATTTTTACATCCCGCCACTCTCGCCACAGGGAGGAGACGGGAATCCCCAGAGAGACTTCCCACGCGAGCTGTATAGATTGAAAAGAAATATTGCAACATTGAGCTATGTAACACTTGGGTTAGGGCTCTCCGAGGAGGAGGCACCGAACCAATACACACTCAATAATCGAATTGAATCGAATACACACACAATAGAGCAGAACTCCTTTTTGAAGTTCTACTCACCTTGACAATCTGAGGAGGAGGCTCTGAAACTCTGAGGAGGCTCCCTCACTGGAAAGGAGAGTCCGAACTCACAGAAGGCACTTCTCCGTGAGGAGGAGCTTCGTGAGGAGGAGCTCTGACAACTCCCTGAAACAGATCCATAACATGGACCTGAACAACTCACGGAAGTCTTACCAATAGAGACGCGCTCAGTGACGTACTCTATGGCGGGGGAATTTCTGCGGTGCACACGCCCAATTTTTCAGGGTGTGGGACCAGGAAACTCCCCCCCCAAACCCCCCAAACCCTGTAACGTGCCGAACAGCAACGTGACAGGAACCCTGAAGGACAGGGGGTTTTAACCCCTGACCAATCAGAAAAGGGGAGGAAGGATTACCAGTTCACCCCTTTACGACCCCTCACCCCTGATACGATGTAATGACAAAGTAGAGTATGACACAGTCATAGCATGCTACATGAAGCATCTAACAGCTTCACATAGCTCATGTGCTAACCTGCTATCTGAGTTTTACTAAGGAAAAAACACAGAACAGAGAGGGCCCCTTTAAGAGCCCCGGTCCAGACTTACACATGTGCTTCTGTGGGCCAAACTTAACCCAGTTGTAGATCACAACGACACACACAACCCTTCATCACAACAAAAAATGGCAAAAGTACACTCTTACTACAGAGGAACGCCGTTTTTCATAACGAGAGAAGACACAAGTCCTCGATTACGTAATGGCCACAGACCTTGCTAAGCACACATGATAAGTGACCAAACAACCTTTTCTTTAGGAAAAAATTGTTTCTCAAGCGGAAGCACAACCCCAGCAACTTAAGCTGAGGGTTACATCGTATCCCCACAAACACAGTGACACAATATATTGTAAACAACATGTCTGAGAGGAGGGGGGAAGCTCCAGGGAAACCGGGGGGTCACCCCTCCTATCTTACCCTTGATACGACCAAGGTGAACAGGCACCCCTGTTAATATGTGAACATGCTGTTCATTGTCATCACAGGCTGAGAAAAAAATGCATTCCTCAATCACATGTCACCAAGCATAGCTTCACAGGTTAACTAACCCTCTTAGTTGTGAGTTTCACCCACGTTACAACGTTACATGAACACACATGTTCTCATCACAACCAACCAGTTCATTTTTACACATGTAAAAAACAACGCCGATTTACTATGGAGAGAGAAGCTATACCAGTGACAAGACCATTCACACACAACACGCGTCGTATCCTCAATGTATTGCAGCAACACATGTTTTGGAAACATCGTTATTACAAAACATTTAGAAGGGAAGAAAAGAAGAAGTGTTTAAAGTCCTGTCAGGACTCCTACCTTTACCCTGAGCGCAGGCCGAGAGGACTGCAACACTGGTTAACGGGACACCGAGTCGAACCCAGCATCTCCTGCGTTGGTGACGAGGGTATGTCCGCTACGCCACCCAGCCGCCGTTCTCCATGTTGACGAAGTCCTCACTGGCACTGGCACCCGGGTGTAGGGTCGACATAATAAGCCACACTTCAGACAGGCCGCCGCCTGAGTCCCTCCCCATCCTAAGAGGGAAGAGAAAAAGAAATGTCAAACACAGTTTTCAACAGTGATTTACCAGACATACAGCGGAGCCGGCACAATTCCCATCCGGGCTGCAGCCGACTTGAGCATGGATCTTCCGATAACGAAGATCCATGTCCACATTTCCTCGTTAGGGTGTACTTCCACATTCATGTGAAAGATGGGGCCTGCACGGGACAGAGAAGCATCCGCTCGTCCAGAGAATCCCGGGTTCAAACCAGGTCTCGGTCGCGGCCCACTAGGTTGACCATCATGGGCGTCAGACCAAGATCCTCCGTCCGCCGCTTAAGAAGCCGAGCAGAGGACCCCAGTCCGGGGTCGGCTTTCGTAAAATTGTCAGCTAACCCCCATAGACAGACAACTAGGGCTCGCAAGCAAAACAGTACTCACCCAACACGGAAGCAACCCAGTTTCTCACAACAGCCGGTGCCTCCCACAGTCCAGCTGTATGACCGGAGGGTCAATACCCATCCAGCCGCAGCAAGGAGGACTGCAGTTGGGGAGTATATCAGCGGCGCGAGCCCCTAATACGAAAAATCCGGTGGAGGTCAGAATGATCATCATCTTCCAGACACTCCAGTGACGAAGACAATATCGCCGTATTTTCTCGCAAATAGTGAGAGAGAAAATAAAGATATAATGTCAACGTATCTCCTTGTCTTCTGTTTTCCTCTCTTCAGCTAAATACTTTCTTTCCTCATTTCAAGTGATTGGTATACAGGTCACTTCTTATTGGGGTGAAATTTGAGAAGGAGATGAGTGTGTGGCCCCACCCCTGCTTATATAGGAAGCAGATGGGGGTGTGGTCAGACGGATGTTGGTATGTAAAGGTACATTGTGAAATGTTATTCAGTGCACGTCACTGGAGTGAGATGTGTGCAGACTGACGCTGAGCGGAGCCAGTATGATATAGAACTAACTTTACATTCTTCAGATACTGTATGCCATCTAGTTTTATTGTTTTACAGTGACATTTCTGTAGCTCTGCTAGTTCATAGTTATGTTTAAAGTATGTTAGCTTTGTGAACCAATGCTTGTGTTAACCTCACCTCACCTCCCCCCCCCCCCCACACACACTAGGACAATAGAGCTAGCATGCTGTAGCTCTATTGTCCTAGTGTGTGTGTGGGGGGGGGGGGAGAGGTGAGTGTGGCCACAGGCCTGCTTGTTGAGTTAATGATCAAATACAATCAAATAAATTCTCACAGTCACAACACACACTCATGTCATTTTCAAATTTTATTTAAAGGCTGGTTGCTGAAAGCTGCCCAGATGAAGCAAGACACCAGGGCCCTCATTTATCAATGTTGCGTAGAAAGTGTTCTATTTCCGTTCCTACGCACGGAATTTAGAATGTGTCCTATGCACAGAAATATCGGGATTTATCAACCGTGCGTACACGGGTCCTACGCACATATTGTATTGATAAATACCATTTGTTCTTACCGTTAATGCTTGTGCATGATTATCCATATGGTAATGAAACATCCCCCATGGGATGTGAAATAATGGACTAACCAGAGCGAACTCTGAGAAACTCCACGAGCGAGATTGTTCACGGAGGCGCTGTAGAACCAAGAAGACACAACCCGTGTTATGGGATAAATAAAAGGCGGACTTGTACACGGTGATGTCAGATATCAACGACTCCCTAAGACCATTGCTGCAATTCTGCAGCCTGGACAGCTCAAAATACTAATAAAGACCGTTAACCACTGTTTGGCGTTGGTGTGTCATCATAACCATGCTGGAATATGAATGCCTTTATCAGTTTCGTTCGATTGGCTACCTGATAATATGATTTGTAGAGGCATACAATCTATTTTGTTGTCGGTATTAGGTAGCCTATATGAATTACATAAAATAGCAGCCATAGCCTACATTATGCAACAGTAAATTGCGCATATATAATAGCACATGGCACAGTCCTGCGAAGCCTGCACAGTAAACTAACTTGATAGTTCATCTAGCTGTATCTTTACGCTTATGAAAACATTAAATAATATGTATAGGCTATAGGCCGTCGTTTTGCATTAATAGCCTATATTCTCAAAATATAAATCTCCTCGCTGACGGACCCGTATATCTTATATCATATCATATTCCTATATGTCTCCCAGGAATCGTGGGGCTCTGGGGAATAAATGTTGGGAAAACCCTGCTATTATAGCCTATCCTTTATAATGTTATAGGCTATTTCATTTATTTATTTTCATTTATTCATTTTCATTTACAGCCTACCCAGCATGTAATACGTTCTTTGTTAGAACTCAACTCTATTATTGTTATTATTTTGCGCATAGATTGCAGAAATACGGGAACGTTTTGATTTATATTTAAAAGGCTTTGACATTGTAAAACGAAATAAGTGGAATTTCGAAGTTATGTAAGCAGAATACAAGTCATATCACCCACACGATATATGCTACCTGTATATCCAGAGCATGTATGCTTTTCATTCATTTAAGACACATTTATTGCAAGGGTTTTGTAATACACATAAACTCAACAAATAACCTCTGTTCTCGTTGCAATGCGTTTTTAATTCTTTCTTATAGTAGGAAGGGGGAAGAACACTATATTGTGCATGTTCATATGACTTGTATTCTGCTTACACCATCGAAATTCCACTTATTTCGTTTAACAATGGCAAAGCCTTTTAAATATAATCAAAACGTTCCCGTATTTCTGCAATCTATGCGCAAAATAATAACGAGTTGAGTTACGCGGAGCGCAGTCAGTACACCTGTATATTCCGATAACGCTATATATAAACCATGCTGCATTCATTCAGAAGGAAAGACCTATTATTCCAAATGCTATTTATAGGGTTTTGACCATAATTACACTACTGTTGCTATTTTACAATTAACTATAATGAATTACGGGGGTCATACAGAACACGTCAGTCAAACTAATGAATGAAAGCTTATTTCCACGTTGAAACTAATGCATGAAACTGATAAAAGCATATGCCGTCCGTCTGCAGTATCCATATTCTACCGCCGGGCGCCAGGTACGCATGCCCTGAGCTGTGCGTAAATATACGCACAAAGTCAAGCACACGTTTAAATTGATAAGTCCCACACTTTGCTTAGAAATTATGTACATATTTCATATCTGTGCGTACGCAACGTTGATAAATGAGGGCCCAGCATTCTTTTGCATATCCAAGAAAAAGACTGTGTGGCCTTGGAGGTGCGAGTCCTAGTCCTGTTACAGAGAGTACACCAGATTATTGACTAAATCAACTGCAACAGCTACTGGGACCTTAGAAGAAACTAGCCACATTTTGATGTCAGCTACAAAATCTTCTGTGAGAAGATCATCCGGCAAAGAATAATTGTCAACCAAGTTATGATTTTCAGAAAATAGGGCTTAACAGGTTAGGTGTAATCGGCATAGCAGTGATATGAGACATGAGACATGATAATGTTACCCAGAGATTTGGTGTAGAGAAGAGGAGGGGTCCAAGGACCAAGCATGTACACACAGTACATAAGCATATACACACTGACAAATAAACATAATGTAATGCACACACACACATGTACGCACGTGCACACAAACAGGGATTTGTGCAAGATCCAGTCAAGATATGTGTGTGTGTGTATGTGTGTGTATGTGTGTGTGTGTGTGTGTGTGTGTGTGTGTGTGCATTAGGGCTGTCCCCGACTAAGGATTTGGACGGTCGACTATGATTGGCCAAAATGTGCCGTTAGTCGACTATTGGTCAAAAAAAAGAAAAAAAAAGTATAATTTTCTTTTTTTTATTGTTTTATCATTCCATTTGGGCTGTGGGGGTCCATGCAATTGGTCCACTGATGGATACATCTTGATATTTGTCTAGTCTAGTGTGTTCATTAGATGGGTGAAATCCTCTTTCAGCGCCTCTGTGCCTGTTTTCGTAAGCAGTTAGCCTCTGGTATGCGTGCCATTAACGTTAGCCACGCTTCTAGTCCTCTTTTCTTTTGGAAAGAATGATCAAAAAATAAAATTATAGGCTAAATATTATTATATATTTTTTTTATATATTCGACTAAGCCAGTCGACTACGGCTCCTTTCGACCGGTTAGTAGACTAATCGACTAATAGGGGTCAGCCCTAGTGTGCATGCATGGTGTATGAGAGAGCAGACACATTTACATGTATGTACAGTATGTGTGTTTGTGTGTGCATGTGTGAATTTTAAGCAGGACCTGTCTTTGAACCCCGCCCAGTGTGCGTATCTCCCGTCCCTCGCTCTAAGTGCTCCCAAACGAGATCAACTGCAGCGGAATTCCAGCGCTCCGTGAGACAAAAACACATCAATTTCAACGACAAACCCCCCCTCCTCTCAACTCCCGCCTCCTATCTCTCCTCTCTTATCCCTCCCATCCCTCCTTTCACTCCCTTAAATCCTCCCCCCATCCTCCCTTTTTTCCACAAGAGAAACCTGCTGGAGCAATTAAGCAAACATATGCTACATGCAAAATATTCAAATGCATGCATTTGTAACAGACGTCGCTATAATGGGGGCTTTAAATATGCAAATACTGGTGGTTGGGGGGATTTGTGTCTTGAAACACAGCCATAGGATGCTTTCATCTTTGAATTCTTTACCCTCACGTAAGCGCTCTCCTGTGTACGTATATGTGTGTGGAATGTCGCTGTGTGTGTGATTATGTGTGTGTGTGTGTCCACACACCAAGGAAAATTAGAACATAGGGGCGTATCATTGCTTGATTAAGAATAATCAATTACCGCCGTGACATGGTGTCCCTAGTTTGAGAGTTTGCATTCCTGAGAACCGTGCTGCGGTACATGTCTCTTCCCCTAAAGCCCCCCCCCCCCCCCCCCCCTGCGCGCTCCCTGCCAACCGCGGGCCGGACACGTTTGCTAGTGTCGAACGCCGATGATTGCCATTTTGAAAATGTTAGCATGCCCTTCATAACTGGTAACTTAATAACAGCTCAGACATGTGATTGAGGTGCAACACTCGTATCCAATTACAACGTTTTTTTCTACGTGTCCAATCTGAATGTTATAGAGAATAAAGGCCCCCGGGACTCTTGAAGGCTCAATCTCACCTGAAGCACACACACACATGCACGCACACACAGTGGGGTTAAGAGAGAGGGATGGAGAGTATAGGATGTGCATGACTGACCAAAATCATTTTAGAATAGTCTACTGTTCTTAAGACCGAATATTTGAAAATTAAAATTAGATAAAAAAAATGTATTAGATACAAAATATATAGTTATTTTCTGTTTCAGTTTAAATTCAGTTAAAATGTTCAGTTTCAGTTAAATTCAGTTATTCTTTTTAATAGAATGGATCATTAAAATCAAAGGGTATTGCACATAAATAGGCACTTCCGAATCTGAAGTTCAGATAATCCTTCAGAACGTTGATCGGCTCAGCTGACCGACAATAAATCTAAATGACACCATTCACCATCGTAGCCTATAATAACAGCATTGCATTGGCCTATCAACCGGTTTTAATAAACAAACAGAAACAGTAGCATGTGCATCTTTTAGATCAATTAGGCTATGAAAATTAGGCTGCCTCTAAATATAAAAAATGAATTAAATAAAAATAGTTTGCTTCAATTAAAGATTTTATTATTTTATATAAAAGAAAAATTATTCGACTCGACATGAAAATCGAATGTGGAGACTGGGACTGGGAAAATTCGAAAATTCTAACTCATCCCTAATGGTGAGAGACAGAATATTCCTAATGTAATGGTCATTGTTGGCTAGGAAGGCTTCAGCCTATACGTATCAATAAAGAGGCTTTTTTTCCTCCCATGGCAACTCTCCCAGTCCACTCCAAACCAGCCATGTCTGCACCACCTGTTCACCTGACTGAGTTCAGGACTGACTGAATGAGTGGAAGGCTTCTATATCCCCACATTTATTAAATGGCTTTATGAAAATGGGCTTCTTCTCAATTAATCTCTGCCTTCAATAGCACCATCTAAACGTCTGTCGCGGTGGGATCCTCGAAATCCATAACATAAAAAAAAATAAAAAAATGAAGTGGAAGTCCATTCCGATTGAAGTTAGGCAAGAGTTAAAAGCCTCTCTTTAGTGTGTAGCTGTTCTCCATTCAGTCAGGGGTATACAATGATGCACACAGTCTCTCTATCAGCTGCTCTCTATCAGCTGCTCTCTATCAGCTGCTCTCTATCAGCTGCTCTATATCAGCTGCTCTCTATCAGCTCCTCTATCAGCTGCTCTATATCAGCTGCTCTCTATCAGCTGCTCTCTATCAGCTGCTCTCTATCAGCTCCTCTATCAGCTGCTCTCTATCAGCGCCTCTATATCAGCTGCTCTCTATCAGCCCCTCTATATCAGCTGCTCTCTATCAGCTGCTCTCTATCAGCACCTCTATATCAGCTGCTCTCTATCAGCTCCTCTCTATCAGCTCCTCTCTATCAGCTCCTCTATCAGCTCCTCTATATCAGCTGCTCTCTATCAGCTCCTCTCTATCAGCTCCTCTCTATCAGCTCCTCTATCAGCTCCTCTCTATCAGCTCCTCTATCAGCTCCTCTATCAGCTCCTCTCTATCAGCTCCTCTATCAGCTCCTCTATCAGCTCCTCTATCAGCTGCTCTCTATCAGCTGCTCTCTATCAGCTCCTCTATCAGCTGCTCTCTATCAGCTCCTCTATATCAGCTGCTCTCTATCAGCTCCTCTCTATCAGCTCCTCTATCAGCTCCTCTATCAGCTCCTCTATCAGCTCCTCTATCAGCTGCTCTCTATCAGCTGCTCTCTATCAGCTCCTATCAGCTGCTCTCTATCAGCTCCTCTATATCAGCTCCTCTATATCAGCTCCTCTATATCAGCTGCTCTATATCAGCTCCTCTATATCAGCTGCTCTATATCAGCTCCTCTCTATCAGCTCCTCTATCAGCTGCTCTCTATCAGCTCCTCTATATCAGCTCCTCTATCAGCTCCTCTATATCAGCTCCTCTATATCAGCTCCTCTATATCAGCTGCTCTATATCAGCTCCTCTATATCAGCTGCTCTCTATCAGCTGCTCTCTATCAGCGCCTCTATATCAGCTCCTCTATCAGCTCCTCTATATCAGCTCCTCTATATCAGCTGCTCTCTATCAGCTGCTCTATCAGCTCCTCTATATCAGCTGCTCTCTATCAGCTGCTCTCTATCAGCGCCTCTATTTCAGCTCCTCTATCAGCTGCTCTCTATCAGCTCCTCTATATCAGCTGCTCTCTATCAGCTCCTCTCTATCAGCTCCTCTATATCAGCTGCTCTATCAGCTGCTCTCTATCAGCTCCTCTCTATCAGCTCCTCTATATCAGCTCCTCTATCAGCTCCTCTATATCAGCTGCTCTATATCAGCTCCTCTATCAGCTCCTCTATATCAGCCCCTCTATATCAGCTGCTCTCTATCAGCTGCTCTCTATCAGCTCCTCTATATCAGCTCCTCTCTATCAGCTGCTCTATATCAGCTGCTCTCTATCAGCTCCTCTATATCAGCTCCTCTCTATCAGCTCCTCTATATCAGCTGCTCTCTATCAGCTGCTCTCTATCAGCTCCTCTATATCAGCTCCTCTATATCAGCTGCTCTCTATCAGCTCCTCTATATCAGCTGCTCTCTATCAGCTGCTCTCTATCAGCTCCTCTCTATCAGCTGCTCTATCAGCCCCTCTCTATCAGCTGCTCTTTATCAGCTCCTCTATCAGCTGCTCTCTATCAGCTCCTCTATATCAGCTCCTCTATATCAGCTCCTCTCTATCTGCTGCTATATCAGCTGCTCTATCAGCTGCTCTCTATCAGCTCCTCTCTATCAGCTGCTCTATATCAGCTTCTCTCTATCAGCTGCTCTATATCAGCTGCTCTCTATCAGCTCCTCTATATCAGCTGCTCTATATCAGCTCCTCTATCAGCTGCTCTATCAGCTCCTCTCTATCAGCTGCTCTATATCAGCTCTTCTATATCAGCTCCTCTCTACCAGCTCCTCTATCAGCTCCTCTATATCAGCTCCTCTCTATCAGCTGTTCTATCAGCTTCTCTATCAGCCTCTCTATCAGCTGCTCTATATCAGCTCCTCTCTATCAGCTCCTCTATCAGCTCCTCTCTATCAGCTCCTCTATACCAGCTGCTCTCTATCAGCTCCTCTATATCAGCGCCTCTATACCAGCTCCTCTCTATCAGCTCCTCTATCAGCTGCTCTATATCAGCTGGTACATTGTTACATTGCACGGTTTGCTATAATCAGCTTTATTTCCATCATGAGTAATTCTGGCTCTGATCTAAGTAATTTTGTTGTAAAAAAATAAAATAAAAAACGACCAGCCAGTCAAACAGAGGACTCATAGGATCCGGGTTAATGGAGACCACAGACTCGTGATTCCTGATTCAGTACAAAGATTCAGATTTTTAACCCGGATGAGTCAGGAACCGCCCAGCTCTACATTTAACTGTTGAGGACTGCAGAGGAGTGGGGGCAGTGTTGAGTGGTAGATCAATAGTGGGAAAAAAGGATTCTGGAATTTCCAGGGTTTTCTGTAATCATTTTAGAGAAGTAGTCCATCCTACCATTTTCTACCATTTCATTTAGAGAGCGGTCATGATTATGTGGTTCATATAGTCTGATAAGATCGGTGAACTTTGATTCAGCTTTGTCATTAAGGAGCCTCTTTTGAACTATGACTTATTTTTTAGTTTTAGTAAATGTTATTTGAGCATCAAAGAGTATGCAGTGATGGTCAGAGAGAGGTAACTCAGTTATTGAGACATTATTGATGTTTAGCTCAGTTGTTATCACTAAGTCTAATGTATTACCATGCCAGTGAGTTGCATTTGTTATATACTGTGTTAGATCAAAGCTATCCAGTAGATTTGTAAGCTCTATAGTTTTGGAGTCTACTTTTTTATTGAAATTAATATTCAGGTCTCCGTTTAGGATCACCTTATCATATCTGGTAACACATAGTGAGATCAGTTCAGAGAACTCCTGTATACATATTGTGAGTGTCTAGGCGGGCGATATATTGTGACTATTATGGTTGATTTGGTTTTGAGTTCAATGGCAAGATATTCCATCGACATGAACTCTCTAGAACCTAGTTCTGTGATTCCAAACAAAGGTTTTGAGGATAAAATGGCTGCAACCCCTCCTCATCTTCGTTTTTTCTGGGCAGTTGATGAAAGCTATAGTCTGGTGGACAGGTCTCTATCATTATGGATGTAGCTCTAAGTTATTTTCTTTAATCAGATCATTAACTAAAAAGGTTTTATTATTCAGAGATCTGACATTTAGGAGGGCTAATTTTATTTGTTGGACTTCTACGTCGTGAGAGGAGATCTGCTTTGGCTGGACACTGATAACTTTGAGGTTAACAGCACGAGTAGGCCTATTAGATGGTGTGTGTTTATAGCTTTTACCATGCCATTGGCTGTTTAACCTGTTAACGTTGCGGGCCGCCGCACACACTTCGCGGCACTCGTCTGTCGGCCTAGTGCTGTATCTGTATCAACCAATACATTCTTGGAAAGTTGAATTTGTCGCCATTCGATCGTCACCCTACTCAACCTATTGCGTGCTTCCAGTCTCGAGTTACAAGAAGAAACATCCGATGAGCGTCATTTGACAAGCCATTCGGACACGTGACCACGTCCGGTTTGGCCTGGTCCTGAATGGACCAGTCACCGCTGATGGCGAAAATGATTGACCACCTTTGTAGCCAATTCAATTCTGGAGCCAACGCTATCCCATGCGAGGGCTGATCACAACGAGAAACGGGTAGAATAAGCCAGGGAAGTCCTTTGTTTTGACTAGAGCCTCGGAATCAATGGAAGCGGGACGGCATTTTGGATAATCATGCCGAATTAACGCCGGTACACACATTACGAAAACCTTTGTAAAACACAAATTTCCCGTTGGATTGTTATAAACTTTGGACCTGTACTGTAGATAAGACTTTGGGCTATGGAATCGTTGTTATGTTTTCCAGCTCATACCTCTCAGCTGGAACTCAAAAACAGGCATCTGGCAACAAGTAAACAAAACGTGTGTAATTTTTATTTTTATTTCAGTGTGTTCAAACCTCTATTACATTAGCTGATTCTTCTCCTGTTGTGGAAGAAAGTTCAGAATGTTTCCTTTCAAAAGAGACCAGACTGCTTGTGTGGTTCAAGTAATAACTCGCAAATTACTTTGGGTATGCAATTGTCAGGCGTGTTATGCAAAATCACCAGCGGAGGCAGCTACACTACTCACCAGCAGAGGCAGCTACACTCACACTCACCAGCGGAGGCAGCTACACTCACACTCACCAGCGGAGGCAGCTACACCACTCGCGGAGGCAGCTACACCACTCACCAGCGGAGGCAGCTACACTCACACTCACCAGCGGAGACAGCTACACTCACACTCACCAGCGGAGGCAGCTACACTCACACTCACCAGCGGAGGAAGCTACACCACTCACCAGCGTAGGCAGCTACACTCACTCACCAGCGGAGGCAGCTACACTCACACTCACCAGCGGAGGCAGCTACACTCACTCACCAGCGGAGGCAGCTACACTCACTCACCAGCGGAGGCAGCTACACTCACTCACCAGCGGAGGCAGCTACACTCACACTCACCAGCGGAGGCAGCTACACTCACTCACCAGCGGAGGCAGCTACACTCACACTCACCAGCGGAGGCAGCTACACCACACTCACATTCACCAGCGGAGGAAGCCACACCACTCACACTCACCAGCGAAGGCAGCTACACCACTCACACTCACCAGAGTTTGTCTTAGAGCAGGGCGATAGACCACCAGCCCTGATTCCAAACTCTAACCTTAACAAACTTCGAAAGAGTCGCCAAGCTTAACCAGTGATAGAACTAGGCATTAGCTAGTGTGGTAATATTGACCTTGAATTCCATAACTAATATGTGTGAATAAAAGAAATGAATCCATAATGTAAAAACAGGGCTTATCCAAAAGTGCATTCCAAACAAACCCCCGCTCAGGGGTAAGACTGGATTAGAGAACAACAGTTGCCGGTCATAAAAGGCCACAGGGGAAGTCACACCCCACAGTAAACAGTGGCTCACTTTAAATAGCAGAGGAACAAGTGTTATTACACTCTTGTTATGGAATCCTGGTATATGTATCACAGATAGACAGAGTTTCAGTCTGGTGAATAAAGGTTTGTGTGGTTTCATAGGATGTCTGGTATCAGTCTGGGAAAGCACTGACTGTACTTGGGTGATATTAGACATCTATAACCATATAGAAGGAATGTTTATTCGGTCAGAGGAGATTTGAGCAGCCAAAGGAGAGGGGCCATCAAAAGCGCCCTCCTCGATACTCATCAAAGGAACCACACCGACGGGGGCCACCAGTAGAACCCCTCTGTACTCAGCAAAAGACCACACCGACGGGGGCCACCAACAGACCCCCTGGACTGAGAAAAGACCTGAGCAGCAAAAGAAGGGGGGGGGGGGTCAAAAGCAGACCCCTCGGTTTACTGAAGGCCGACACCCACCCAGGAGATCGATTGGGGACGGCCCCCACAGAAGACCACCTGATTGGACCAAAATGTACTACTAGAATGTTATGATTGGTGGGAAGTTATAGTATATAAGAGCGAACATAGTGTTAGTTCAGGAGCCCAGACCACCTCCCCAGGTCTGCGGCTCCACCGCCACCCATCCAGAGACTACTGTGAGCTGATTGCATTTTACGTGAGTAAATCATGGGAAACACCAATTGTTGTTTAGATTAGAGTAATGTACAGATCCCTGATCTGTAAACCAGATTTACTCAGGTGTAATGCTTACAGTATTTTCTCTAATTACATTTATGTTAACACTTTGACTGCCAGGGGGCGTCTTTAGACGTCTTTGCTGGCCATGCTAAAGTTGCCGGGGGACGCTGTACGTCGTCTTTATATCAATATTTCAAAAATCTGCGATCGGATTCATAATGTCCCTCCGCTGGCCTGAGATTCACCAGCAGGACCCACTGAGCTCTCTGGCGGTTCAGGAGCGCCATCTGGTGGCCGATCGGCGCAAGCGCTTAACAGGAAGCGCACTAGAGGTTTTGCTAGACGTCCGTATTGCTTCCGGCCACTCGGTACATGTCCCGTGACTCTAGCTCGTCACTCTACATAGCGATCGATTGCCAATAACTCGATAAACAACATGATTTGGACGTATATACCATTATACAAGCTGGAGATGGACCGGGTAATAATATATCCCATAATGATAAAATTTCTACTCGACGATGATCGCCCAACGGCGCGCGGAGACTGGGGTGAGTTTCAGCGTGTAACGTTACCGTCTTCGATAATAACTGATATTATCAACATTTGACCCACATTAGATGATTGTTATAACGCTGCCCACGGAATTATAAACGCCCCCTCGCCCATCCGGTCAACATCAGATGACGTGTAGTAACTTCTAGAAGTACGTCTAGTTGGAATTTTTTATATCGCGCTGATTGCCATCAAACTGTATTTCATCATCAATATAATGCATTTGGGGCTATATATCACGTTCTGGAGAAAGCTGCAGAAAGAGATGAAAACATACTTATACATTAGACCATACTTTACTATGAATATGTGAATGAAAAAGTTTAACGTTGCTACACAATGAACAATACATATAGGACTTTGAATGGGCCCTAATAATGGCAATGTAGCAATAGAATTTAAAAAGTTATAGCCCTGCAAAGAAGGGGACTTTCTCCATAGACAAATAGCGCTGGCAATCTATGGTATATCATTAATTTAACCTTAGGCAACCAAAGTGTTAACACTGACTGTTGTATGTACCAACATGGTGGGGTTTTGAGATGCAAACCTTGTTGATCCTGTGTACAAAACAGACATGATTAATGTATTCTGATAATCCTTGTATGTGAAAAGCAACCTTTTTATTCACTCCTGGCCGCCGAGAGAAATAAATCCATGAGTTGAATTCGAACTCTGTTGTCTGGACTGCACATTTATTCCTTGCTGGCTATATTGGGAGTCAGATGAGGAGACCAAATTCTATCACTTATGATCCTTTTTCCTCCTCCAGTTAACGACCTCCTTGTACTGTACAATAACCTTAGATTATTGTTAGGATTCTACTACACTAGCTAGCAGGCTGTTAGAGGCAGAAATATGCGTAACGCGATTGGCGCAGAGAGAAACGTCAGTGGCCAATCAGATCGCGGAACCCGAACGCGGAACTGCAACTCCGTTGGTAAAAGACTACACGCGTCCTGGAGGACCAACACCACGGCCATTATTAAGAAGGCACAGCAGAGACTCTACTTCCTGAGAGTACTCAGGAACTACCACCTCAGGCAGGATCTGCTCGTGTCCTTCTACCACTGCTCTGTGGAGAGCATCCTCACATACTGCAGCTGTGTATGGTTCCTCAGCTGCACAGCTGCAGAGGAAAATGCTCCAGAGGGTCGTCAACTCGGCCCAGAAGATAACTGGATGCCCTCTCCCCTCCCTGGAAGAACTGTACAGCCCCCACTGTCTTAAATGTAAATGTTTATATGTGTACCAATTATGTGCCTGTGTGCGTGTGTGTGTGTGCATTACATATGTTTATTTGTCACTGTGTGTACATGTTTATATGTGTGTGTGTGTGTGTGTGTGTGTGTGTGTGTGTGTGTGTGTGTGTGTGTGTGTGTGTGTGTGTGTGTGTGTGTGTGTGTGTGTGTGTGTGTGTGTGTGTGTGTGTGTGTGCGTGTGTGTGTGTGTGTGTGAAAGAGCGGGAGAGAGATGATTACTGAGAGTTGGTGAAGAAGCTCATTTGCATAAAACCTGGCAGTCAGACGCCCGCTCAATCAGCTGAGGGTTGACTTGGACCGTCTCTCTAACTCCCATCTGTCCATCGGTTGTCCTCTAGAGTGTCTCTAGGGTGCAGATGAAATGGACCTGGTCTATTCGTAGCAGGTTCCCAAAACGGCAATATAGACACAATGGATTGAAAATCGAACAAGGAAGTCTTTATTTGTACAATCAATAGAACACAGTATCATATGGGGAAGATGTTCCTTTTACAGCGGTGCTGGATAGTGTCTGGGTATATGCAGGGTCACATGACAGGCCACTGGTGAAGGGAACCTACCTACCTACAGTACCTTCACTGTGGCTGGAGCCAAAATGGCGAAGGATATCACACACTACAAATCTCAACATATGGTTAAACAAAATGGCAAGTTCTGTCACACATTATAGATACTGATGCACTTCTACATGCGCTATTTAGTGGGCTGTGTATTTTATACCTAGGCCTTCAGTGCTATGAATTAGGCAATTTAACTAACTTTGGATAACCTCACCATGACACCTAGGCTATTAGGCTATTGTCATTCAACGTAACCACCCCATATTCACAGTAAATTATCGGGTGGAATCAAGTGATTTAACATAAGGCTCAACACTTGAGAGTTACAATACAGTAATTTGCAGAGACATGATGGTGACTTAAACAATTTTTTACGCAGTATGACAGGATGCTGCATCACAAATAGACATTGCATAGCCCAAATCAATGCAATTGCCAAGAAATAATAACAAACTCACAACAACCAGTTAAATGTACTCAATACGACCACCAAGCAAGCACAAATCTCATAAAACACAATACAAACAGTATTCAACAGGCTTCCACACAAATTTCACACAAACTGCTGGGATTAAACACACAAATGCCACCACACAGATTCCAACACCGCCTCAGTGATCGGGAAAGCTCAGCAACGCCTATACTACCTAAGGAAGCTGAAGCAGGCTGGCCTCGTGGCCTGCCACGAAATCTCCTTGTCAACTTTTATCATTGTGCGGTTGAGAGTGTGCTGACCTACGGTGTGTCTGTGTGGTTCTCCAGCTGCACAAAGGCAGAGCAAGAGGCTCTACAGAGGGTGGTGAAGGCGGCAGGCAGGATCGTCGGGACTCCTCTACCAAACATCACCTCCGTCTTCACCTCCCGCTGCCTCCACCGCTCCAAGTGTATTATCAAGGACCAGTCTCACCCAGCACATCACCTCTTTCAGCTCCTTCCCTCAGGGAGAAGATACCGGTCCATACATGCAAAGAGATTCAAGATTTATGAACAGCTTTTTCCCCCAAGCAGTCAGACTGTTAAACTCTCATTGACTGTCCCCTCACGTGCACCATGCACTTACCTGGACTTGATAACCACTATGTTACCGCTCATCATGCACTTTATTATTTAAAATATTCTGTTATATGTACAGTGTTATGTGTTACATGTATGTATATATTGTACTACGGTCTGTGGGAGCTCCCCTGAAATTTCGTTGTATACTTGTGTGCAATGACAATTAAAAGTCTATTCTATTCTAAAGGCACAGCCAGGCCACTGAATCTGAACAGCATGACCGTGGCTTCAGCTGTATTTAATGAGAAACACACCCATTTGTCATATGTCATATGCTTACATACGCTAAAAACACAACAAAGGAGGGGAGCAGTGCACCAGAGAGGGGGGGATACAAATAAATGTAGGTAAGCAGGAAGTATATTTTGCCCCTAGTGCGTATCCCTTTGTATGGTCTCCCTCGGCTAATAGAGTTTTTATTGTGCATGATCTAGTACAGGTCACAGAGTGTGTGTTAGCTGACCTGTTAGCAGTATTAGATTATGTGGTTTGCAGTGCTTTTGTACACATGAGTTGGCTCTTATGTTGAGCGTGACACCCAGGTGCAGAGGTGGGCCGGCAGGGCGAGCAAAGCCTTCTCTCATTGTCAGAAAATATATTTTTTTATCATTTAATATAACCTATATTTTCATTAATGTTACAACAACTGGTCGATGTGTATGGGTGTGTAAAGAACTGGACTATCACATACCACCCCCAAGGAAATTGTGGGTGTGAGCGCATTAATCAAACTCTCTTGTTTCTGTTGAGTATTATAGATCCCGAGGCCCACTCCCACTGGCATCGATGACTACCAGCCTTGGTGCACACCTATAACAACATGCCTCATATCAGCACCGGAATGACCCCTCACTTTGTGCTGTTTGAACGTCATTCCCTGCTACCAACGTCACTCCAGGCTACCAGTGGATGTAGCACATGAGGTAACTATCTCCCCCCAAAGTGAGACAGCTGGACCCAGATGTAGCACTTGTGTCACTAACAGTAACAGCTGTTCGCCACGGACCAGTTCTAGGTTCGAATGAGGAGAGGAGTGATATACACAGTAAAAGGAATAGTAGACCAGACACAAGGTTATAACAGTGACCGGTAATTTATTCAGTTTAAACAGCAGCGCTAGTAAGACAATGACGACAACATACAGTACAATGAGTAGGTGAGGTAAAGTGAAGTATCCCTTTTTGGTTCTTTCATTAACCACTCCTTCTTTCAGGAAGGTTAGTTCGATATCAAGTCCTAGGTTGATTGGATCAACACATTCGGTTCAATTCGACCCCTTCTCTCAAGAAGGTTAGTTCGGAGGCGGCTGGGTGGCATAGCGCAGATTGCGCTCATCACCAATGCAAGAGACTCCGGTATCGAATCCCAGTCTCAGCATTGCCTTCGACTTGGGCCGGCCGTCGTACTGGCTCATTTGGCAGAGTCAGCGGGTGGAAAGTCGATGGGTGGGGATTGGACGTTGTGGACAGCGACTCCTACAGGTCGGTTGGGTGACGCCTGCACAGCAGAGACAGGAAGTATCGGGGGCAGTGTGAGCTTCCCACGCGTTACTCCTCGCCACTGAGAGTCCGCGCTATTATCCCGCTATTATCCCTGTACCCAAAAAATCCAAGCCTGCTTGCCTCAACGACTACCGCCCTGTAGCTCTCACCTCCATAGCCATGAAGTGCTTTGAGAAGCTAGTAAAGGGCTACATCTGCTCCTCCCTCCCCATCAACATGGACCCCCTGCAATTTGCATACCGCCCCAACAGGTCCACGGAGGACGCCATAGCCCATGTGCTGCACACAGCAGCATCACACCTGGACAAGAGGCAGGGGAACTATGTGAGAATGCTATTCATCGACTACAGCTCGGCATTCAATACCATAGTCCCCTCCATACTCATAGCCAAGCTCAGGGACCTGGGCTTGAACTATGACCTCTGCCAGTGGGTCTTGGACTTCCTGACTGGCAGACCCCAGGTGGTGAGAGCAGGCAACTGCACCTCCTCATCCATCACCATCAACATAGGGGCCCCCCAGGGCTGTGTTCTGAGTCCCCTCCTCTACTCCCTGTACACACACGACTGTGTGGCTCAGCGGAGTAGCAATACAATCATCAAATTTGCTGACGACACAGTGGTGGTGGGCCTGATCTCTGCCAACGACGAGAGGGCCTACCTGGAAGAGGTCAAGGTCCTGGCGGGATGGTGCCAGGAAAACAGCCTCTCCCTGAACGTCAGCAAAACAAAGGAGATGATTGTGGACTTCAGGAGGTCGGGGGTCAAGGACTACAGCCCCCTCAGCATCGACGGGGCACCGGTTGAGAGAGTCAACAGCTTTAAGTACCTCAGAGCCTACATATCCGAGGACTTGACATGGACCACACACATTGACAGTGTTGTGAAGAAGGCACGACAACGCCTCTACTTCCTCAGGCGCCTAAGGAAGTTCCAAGTCAGTCAGAAGATCCTTAAGAACTTCTACTCATGTACAATAGAGAGCATCTTGACCGGCAACATCACCTCCTGGTTTGGGAATAGCACTGCACAAGACCGAAGCAGACTACAAAGAGTGACACGTTCAGCCGAACGCACAATTGGAGGGGGGCTCCCCACCCTCCAGAACATTTACAACAAGCGTTGCAAGGGCAAGGCTAAGAGAATCATTAAAGACTCCAGTCACCCGAACAACTGCCTCTTTGAACTGCTGCGGTCAGGCAAGCGATACCGGAGTCTCAAGGCGAGCACAGAAAGACTCAGAAGAAGCTTCTATCCCCAGGCCATCAGGCTGCTAAACGAACAATGAATGAACACTACACAACAACAACCACCATAGATTCTCCCCTACACAACAACAACCACCAAACGCACTGTAGCACCCACTCCACACACTTTATAGCACACACCCACTTTAAACAAACACACTGTAGCACCCACTCCCCACACTTTATATTTATTGATGAAGGATTGCACTACAACTCGTACACCTTACTGTAAATTGTACCTAAATTGTACCTCATCCCATTTCTGCTTTGCACTATATAGTACTGTACATTAGTACACTGCATAGTATTGTATATTATATGGTAACTCAGAACATTGTACATATGTCTATACCGAACACTGTGACCTCATTTTCTTCTTCTAAACTACATGCTATACTATGTTATTTGATACTATCTTGTCTAGCACAGTCTCTGGAGCGTAACAGTAAGAAGCATTTTGTATGAAAGTATTCTGTACTTCTGTATGACAACTATTAAAGAAACTTGAAACTTGAAACTTGTCTTGTGAAAAGATGCAACAGGCTGCCTCCTCGTGTACCGGAGGGGACACGTGATGCAAGGCATCTATCCTCACTACAACCGACCAGTGGGGGGCATAGTCTAGCAACGTTAAAGACAGGGGAGGGGAGAATTGGCAATACGAAATTGGGATGGGAGAAAAATAGAAAATTAGGAGAAGAAGTGGATAAAAAAATAAGGTTAGTTCGGTATCAGGTTCTAGGTTGATTGGATCAACACATTTGGTTCGGTTCAGACGTCTCTGAAGTTATCACTAGCTAAAAGCTAGGTTTAAGGTTGGACATACCTTTTTCGTGAGTAACTCGTTATCTTTTCTTCTGCAATTGCAGATCAGTAAACTCTATATCAGTTTATCATTTCAGTAAACTCTATATCAGTTTATCATTTCAGTAAACTCTATATCAGCTTATCATTTCAGTTCGGTAGGTAAGTATTTAAACATATTAATTTAAACCTTTAAGTGTGCAGGGAATGCAAGTACCTTATTAGGTGCAATGACCCTTTAAACTCTTCCTTTGCAGGTGTAATGCCAACAAAGTACCAATGGAAATATTCAAGGTTATAGGAATGCAAGTACCTAGGAAGCATACTAGGACCGCTACTGTTCCTAATTTATGCAAATGACATGTCGTCAGTTTGTGACTGCAACTTGTTCCTGTTTGCGGACGACTCAGCCCTGCTGGTCTCTGACAAGAACAAGTTGCAGGTTGAAAAAACCCTCAGCTCGGAACTAGGCAAAATCTGCATATGGCTTGCCGATAACAAACTATCATTACACATGGGCAAAACAGAGTCCATTCTCTTCGGTTCAAATAACAAACTACAAATAACTACAAACTACAAATAACAAAGACCGACGGCTTCTCAGTTACAGTGGGTGACAATATTGTCACAAGGAAAGATGAAATTACCTACCTGGGTTCCATCCTAGAGGCAAATCTTTCCTGTGACAAAATGGCATCCAATGTAATAAAAAAAGTCAACCAACGAACTAGATTCTTGTACCGAATCTCCTCTCTGGTAAACAAGAATACCCTGAAGACACTGGCAGGAGCACTCATTCAAGGGTACTACAACTATGCTTGCACCTCATGGTACCAAAGCACCTCAAAGGCGCTAAAAACAAGATTACAAACATCACAAAACAAACTAGTCAGACTACTACTTGACCTTACCCCTAGAACCCACCTCACCCCTGCACACTTTGACAACCTAGGATGGCTTAGAGTAGACGACAGAGTACAGCAACTTGCAATGGGCCTGGTCTACAAGATACACTATACGACTAAGGTACCCATGTACATGTCAAAATACTTCCCAAAGGTCAGTGAATACCACGACCACAACACCAGAGGAAGCTCAACAAATCATGTTAAACCCAGATTCGGCTCAAACAAGGGACTACACACGTTTCGCAATTATGCCACATCAATGTGGAACGCCCTACCCAAAGCTGTAAAGGAATGTGAATCCCTACCCACATTCAAAACCGCTCTTAAAGAGCACCTACGGGACGCTGCAATTCGAAACTGGAGACCGTAAATGTCCAAACCCCCCACCCCCACCCCCTCCCACCGGGGCTCGGCAGACGGGGCTCGGATATCTGCCGTCGCAGACACTGGCGCGCAGTCGGACCTTTGGTCTCTGGAGGAGTTCCTGGCCTGCGGTTTCGCGAGGGATGACCTGCGACCCGTCAGCCTCAGCCTGTCGGCCGCCAACCGCTCCCCTATAGCCATTGAGGGAGCGTTCTTTACTAGGCTCTCGGCGACCTGCAGCGGGGGCCGTGTTACGTCCTGCCGTTCCATGGTATACGTGAGCAGCTCAGTCCGGTCCATGTACCTCTCCTACGAGTCGTTGCTCAACCTCGGCCTCTTGCCCGTGAACTTCCCGTCGGACGACATTGCAGGGGGGCATAGCCCTGACAAGGCTGACACGTCAGACCAGCCCTTGTCCGTCACCGCTATGAGGGCTACCAACGGTGGCTGCGTAGGGCCGGGTGACCCCCAGGATGCCCAGTGCTCATGTCCTCAGCGCACGGTCCCCCCGCCACGCCCCGCAGCACTGCCATTCCCTTGTACGCCAGAGAACAACAACCGGATGAAAGGGTGGCTACTCGGGAGATACGCCTCGTCGACGTTCAACACTTGCCCTCATCGGGCATTGCCATGCATGGAAGGGCCGCCTATCGAGATGCACGTGGACCCCGCGGCTACTTCCAAGGCATGCCACACTGCGGATAACGTGCCTCTACACTGGCAGCGGAGGGTCCACAATGACCTCCTGCGGGATGAAGCCCTTGGGGTCATCGAACGTGTGCCATACGGCGAGCCAGTTATGTGGTGCCATCGTATGGTAGTCACTCGGAAGCACGATGGTTCCCCCCGCAGGACCGTGGACCTATCCCCCCTCAATAAGTTCTGCCAGCGTGAGACCTTCGCCACTGAGTCCCCGTTCCACCTCGCACGCCGCGTCCCGAAGGGCACCTGGAAGACCGTCACGGACGCCTGGAACGGCTACCACAGTGTCCCACTGCGTGAATCGGATCGCCACCTCACCACCTTCATCACACCCTTCGGCCGTTGGCGCTACACCAGGGCACCACAAGGTTTCCTGTCATCAGGGGATGGCTACAACCGTCGGTTTGACGCCGTCCTCTCGGACTATGAGCGCAAGGAACGTTGTGTGGATGACACCATTCACTATGACACCGACCTGGAGCAACACTGGTGGAGGACCATCGACTTGTCGGGCATCGTGTTGAACCCGGACAAGCTTCAGTTTGCAGAGAGGTGCGTTGATTTCGCTGGCTTCAGGGTGTCGGAATCTACCATCGAACCGCTCCCGAAGTACTTGGACGCCATCCGGGACTTCCCTACACCGGGCTCCACGACAAATATCAGGAGCTGGTTCGGCCTTGTCAACCAGGTGGCTAACTACGCCCAGCTGCGTGACACGATGGCTCCATTCAAGCCGTTCCTCAGCCCACGTTGTGTGTTCCTATGGTCCCCCGGTCTGGAGGAGGCCTTCCAGACGTCCAAGCAAGCCATAATTGAGGCCATCCGTGAGGGCATGGAGATCTACGACATGCAGAAGCGTACCTGCCTCCGCCCTGACTGGTCCAAGCGCGGCGTTGGCTACTTCCTGCTCCAGCAACACTGTCACTGTGCCTCTGGCATACCGGACTGCTGTCCTGGAGGATGGAGGATCACCCTCGCGGGTTCGCGCTTCCTGTCCCCTGCGGAGCAGCGTTATGCGGCTGTCGAAGTAGAGGCCCTGGCCGTGGCCTGGGGTCTGGAACAGACGCGGTACTTCACGCAGGGGTCCGACAACCTCATCGTGGTCACCGACCACAAGCCGCTGGTGAAGATCTTTGGCGACCGCACGCTGGATGAGATAACAAACTCTCGTCTATTTAGACTCAAGCAGCGCACCCTCCTGTGGCACTTCGACATTGTGCATCTGCCTGGCAAGAGCAACTATGCCGCTGATGCCGCTTCAAGGCACCCTTCCCCCTCGGGCTCGGCGAACGGCATCTCACTGGGGCTGCCGAGCGAGCCTGACGCCGTGGAATCAGCACTCATGGCCTCCATCCGTGACGATGCACGGGAGCTCGGTGCCATCTCGTGGCCCCTCCTCGCACGAGTGCCTTGGCCACCTCCTCCGCCTCATCGAGCAGGAGGGTGGGATCGACGTCAACGACCCCGCCCTGGCGAGTCTGTCATCGGTCTGTGAGTCCGTCTACGCGCAGGACGGCGTCCTGCTCTATCGGGACCGCGTCGTGGTTCCCCCATCCCTCCGTGAGAGTCCTTCGGCATCTCCACGCCGCTCACCAGGGGACTTCAGCAAAGGGGCAGCATGCCCGAGCAATAGTCTACTGGCCCGGGATGTCCGGGGACATTCAAGCCACCAGGGACGGGTGTGCAGACTGCAACCGCAATGCTCCATCACAGGCGGCTACACCCCCCCTGCCGTCCTCACCCCCGTCCACTCCGTTCGAGGCGGTGTTTGCTGACTTCTTAGACTATGGGGGCCGCCACTACCTAGTTGTCGGGGACCGGCTCTCGGGCTGGGTAGAGGTCCTGAGCTCTACGGCGGGTACTGCCCTGGCGGGCTCAGCTGGCCTGGTCCAACACCTCCACCTCCAAGCGGAGGAGCTCTCAAGGGATGGCGGCCCGGAGTTCAAGCCGAGCCACACTGAGGACTTCCTCCGCTTATGGCACGTCAAGCACCGTGTATCTTCCGTCAGCTTTCCGCAGTCAAACGGGAGGGCGGAAGTGGCGGTGAAGACTGCTAAGCGCCTCCTGATGTCCAACACCAGCCCATCGGGCGGCCTTGATCAGGACCGCTTCCTGCGTGCGATGCTGCAGTTGAGAAACACGCCTGACCCAGACTGCAACCTCTCGCCGGCGCAGATCATATTCGGCCGCTCCCTTCGTGGCTCGCTCTCCTTCGTGGCTCGCTCTCCTTCGTGAACCGCCTCGAGAAGTTCTCGAACCCGCATATCCCCCTGCTATGGCGCGAGGCATGGGCGGCGAAGGAGGACGCCCTGCGGACCCGTATGTCCCGTACCACCGAGTCTCTGGGGACTCACTCAAGATTGCTCTGCCCATTGGCACTCGGCGAGAGAGTATTCCTCCAGAACCAGCAGGGCCCGAGCCCCCACAAATGGGACAGGTCAGGGGTGGTGGTGGAGTCACTAGGCCACGACCAGTATCGGGTCAGGGTTGACGGTTCGGGACGTCTGACACTGCGCAACCGGCGGTTCCTCCGTGCCTACACGCCGGCCACACCCTGCGCCCATCAGCAGTCGGCTGCGCCGCCGCCCACTGTCCACCCAGGATATTAGCCCCCACCTGACCACCCAGGATATCAGCCCCCACCTGTCCACCCGGGCTATCAGGCCCCACATGTCCACCCAGGATATCAGCCCCCACCTCGGCAGCCGGCTGATGGACCCCGCGACTCAGTGGTGGGCACTCCCCCACCGGCGCCTGCTGATGAGGCGACATCTGACCTTGTCGTTCCTACGGTGTGTGAAAGACGCGTGAGGAGGCCGCCTACACGATACGAGCCCGAGTCCGGCAGCTGGATACGGGATTTAGACCGTTAATCTACTCCGGCCCATAGCTTTCCGGTCTGGGGGGGATGAAGAGTTTATCGCCGGCCACTAGAGGGCAGCGTCTCACTACTATCCGACCGGATATGCCGTGCTCCTATTCAGCATTGCCGAGCGGCCATCTTAGTTTTAACGTTACTGTTTCACTCCGTCTCCAGGCAAGACGTCGTTCAACTCATTCATGTGAGATTGTTTACATTATTGTTAGTTAGTGTATTTACTTTATATCCTTATATATATATATATTTATATGTCTTTATATATATATGCGTCATGTTAGTGACAACATTCATGTATGTAAATCTTTGTCAGCTTATTTTGCTGTATTGTCTGTTTCAGGGTGTCGTCATCCTTGTCAATTAAATACTAAAACTGACACTGAGGAGTGTATTTCTTCAGGATACTTTTCAAGCTACTTCCTATGAACCATGGTGATATCACAAAACGTATTCAGAGATAATAGCCTTCAAGAGACGAGCAGGCTATTCGGTGACAATAGTGAAACAACTACAACACTACCCAGAATTCATTGTAATCCATGGCCCCCCTCTCTCTAGGACAGTTAACACCTGGCAGCTTTCCAGTCTGAGGCCCTTTGTTGTGCAAACACAACACCCAGAGGAAAAAGGAAAAGTCATGATAGTTTATTAAAAAATTTGTGTGGTAGTGAAAGGTTAACCTTCTGTAGTATCGTAGTGAAAGGTTAACCTTCTGTAGTGTGGTAGTGAAAGGGTTAGCCTTCTGTAGTGTGGTAGTGAAAGGTTAACCTTCTGTAGTGTGGTAGTGAAAATGTTAACCGTCTGTAGTGGAAGTGTTAACCGTATGTAGTGTGGTAGTGAAAGGTTAACCTTCTGTAGTGTGGTAGTGAAAGGTTAACCTTCTGTAATGTGGTAGTGAAAAGGTTAACATTCTGTAGTGTGGTAGTGAAAGAGTTAACCTTCTGTAGTGTGGTAGTGAAAGGTTAGCCTTCTGTAGTGTGGTAGTGAAAGGTTAACCTTCTGTAGTGTGGTAGTGAAAGGGTTAGCCTTCTGTAGTGTGGTAGTGAAAGGTTAACCTTATGTAGTGTGGTAGTGAAAGTGTTAACCGTATGTAGTGTGGTAGTGAAATGCTTGTGGGGAAAAGGAACTACAAATAATTGATGGCAATGAAAACCTGACTTGTAGAGTCTGGCCATAGAGATGCCAGAGTATCAATGAAATACGTTGCGCTCAGGAAATGCGCGTCCCAATCATCCCGAAGACAGCATTGGAACGTTTGTCAGTAGGCTCGGGACAGATCTATGCTTAGCTTGCTAACGTTAAGATAGCAGTGTAACTTAAAGTCAATGTTCAATGTTCAGATTCAGCGTCATCAAATCCGTGCTGACTTGCCAGCGCGCGTTTGTCTTCAGCAGCAACAACAACAATAATGTTGTTGCTGCGTCCTATAATGATGGTGACTGTCAAGCAGAGCACTGCCTGCTCGCTGTTTAATACCCATCAATGGGTATTAACAGATTGCAGAATGGGTACAATACAGTACAGCTCAATACACACAATTGTCTTGTTTACATCAGGGTCCCTCATTTTCAATTCATCAGGATGGATGGTGGATGGTGTGTGTGTGTGTCGCTATAAGTGAAAACAACAACAACCTCTCTCGCTCCGATGAAAAGCATTTAATGACACCCGCGTCCCGACACGCGTTTTATGACGCAGCCTTTCTTTTTTTTTAATCTTTTTTATTTAGACACTGCGTTTGTCACAAGTTACGTTGCTTATAACTTATAACATTAAGATAGTGTATTAACATTGTTATTCTCTCTCTAAGAAAGTAGAACGTGTGTCTGTGTGTGTTTCAACACCTCGATAAGTACCTGTACTTAATACGCGCGGACAGGCCACACCCAGCGAAAAGCCCTCGCGTGTAGTTTTTCCACGGTATGAGAGACAACACTTGTCGAACTATATAACAATAATTACCTCATTTACAAGTTGTATTTAAGTTTGCAAATAAGGGTAAATAAAGGAACACATTAATGACAGTTCAAAGATGTAAAAAAAAACAAGATTTCGATTTTTTGGATTTTCTGAAGAGCAAGACATTTGTTCACTTCCCGACACCTCTCTCTGCCCGAATCAAATCGGGTTTGGCCGCGTCGGGGCAAATATTTGAATACCGTATATGTCACAAATGTATCAGTACTAAATACCTATATGTCCCTATGCCATAAATGTCATGTAACAATTGTGTGTATTGAGCCGTACTGTATTGTACCCATTCTGCAATCTGTTAAATAAAGTTTTCATTCATTCATTCATTCATTCATTCATTCATTCATTCATTCATTCATTCACCTTATTAGGTGAAATGACCCTTTAAACTATCTTTCTTTACAGGAGAACCATCAGCGATTCAACTATAATCAATATGTTATCATTGAGATTCAAGTATCTTACTGGGTGCATTGACCCTTTAACTCTCCCTCTTTACAGGAGAACATCAGTGGTTCAGGTATCTTATTGGGTGAATTTACCCTTTAACTCTCCCTCTTTACAGGAGAAATCAGTAGTTCAAGTATCTTACTGGGTGCATTGACCCTTTAACTCTCCCTCTTTACAGGAGAAATATCAGTAGTTCAAGTATCTTACTGGGTGCATTGACCCTTTAACTCTCCCTCTTTACAGGAGAAATATCAGTACCCATATATACAATATCAAAAATACAAAAGGTGAAACAGGGTCAAAAGCCCTTGGAAGTCCTTGTGTTCAAGTGCAATCAGTTCGTATCATAGAAAAGGATAGGTCATACCGTCCTTGGTAGTTCTTGTGACTCAAGTTCAATTAGTTCGTTAATTCCTGATCCACTTCCTCACTGGGAGTGAGGAAGGCAATTCACAATCCTACCAGACAGGGCCGCCTGGAAGAAATGCGAGGCCCTGTGCAAGGTTTAAACCGAGCTCCACTTCTTAACAACCTGCCCACTATACCAAGACATATACTTCCCACAAATTGCAAACACCCAAAGAGACTTTGAAAACATGGACAATAACTCAAAACTCCCATACCTACTGGGAGAAATACAAGAATGTGAAATAAAGCCCATTTGAATTGAAGAGAGAGAGATAGATAGAGCATGTCTGTGTGTGTTAGAAAGAGAGAGATAGAGAGAGAGCATGTATGTTTGTGTGTGTGTGTTAGAGAGAGAGCATGTATATGTTTGTTAGAAAGAGAGAGAAATATATAGAGAGAGAGCATGTCATTTTGTGTGTTAGAGAGAGATATAGAGCATGTCTGTGTGTGTTAGAAAGAGAGAGAGAGAGAGCATGTATGAGAGAGATAAGCAAGACAGCTAAGATGAGCCCCTAAAGGATATTCAACCTTTAATGGAAGAACAAAACAGAAGGAAAATATAACTTCACAAAGGCAACATGAATATACATAGATCCAAAAGGACAAAGATCAACACTTAAATCCAAAGAGAAGAGGGTCTATACCAGAGAAAACAAAGTAGCAAGGAGCCAACGGCCGACATCAGCTAAATAGGCTAACTGCAAATAGAGTAGCCAGGTACTGACACCAGGTACACACCGTTAGCTACAACAGCTAAACAGCCGTTTGGCTCAATATAACGTTAGCTACGTTAGCTAGCCGGCCCGCTTTGGCTCAATATAACATTAGCTACAACAGCTAGCCGGCCCGTTTGGCTCAATATAACGTTAGCTACGTTAGCTAGCCGGCCCGCTTGGCTCAATATAACATTAGCTACAACAGCTAGCCGGCCCGTTTGGCTCAATATAACGTTTGCTACGTTAGCTAGCCGGCCCGCTTGGCTCAATATAACATTAGCTACAACAGCTAGCCGGCCCGTTTGGCTCAATATAATGTTAGCTACGTTAGCTAGCCGGCCCGCTTAACAATGCTGCACGCGCTCTCTCTAGGTTAGCTAACGCTAGTTAGCCTTTAGCTAAGCTAGCTACTAGCCGACATGGCTATCCCAACTGAACCACACGTTAGCACTCGATATTATAACGTAGCTAAAGCTAACTAGCTGTCCCTGCCCCTAAGCCGACATGGCTAGCCTGACTGAACTGTCTAACATGCAACAACTTTCATCTTCAGTCCATCTGCCGAACGACCGTCCTCTTCGTCTTGGCTGGCATAAGCATAACCTCCAATGCTGCACGCGCAAAATAGTCAAACGCAGCTGACGCACGCCGGCCGACTGTACACATGTAACCCCTCCCTTCATTGAAACCAATAGTATGTCTGCTGCAGAGCCCCAGAGCTCCAATAGTGAGTATGTCTGCTGCAGAGCCGCAGAGCCAGGAACAAGTCAGACACATTCTACAAACGTGTCTAATGTGAAATATATAAGCATATAAGCAAAACTAGGTTTTTAGGTCTGTGATGAAAAAGGGCCTTGCGGGAAGGGGCGCCTCGCAAAAAAAAATACAAAAAAAAAATAATAATAATAATAATTTTTTGTGCGAGGCCCCCCTTCCCGCAAGGCCCTGTGCGACCGCACTGCTCGCACACCCCCTGAGCTTGGAGTTTCGCTAGCATGACTCAGGATGAAGCTACATTATTAGCTAGCCATACAGTTCGCCGACGTAGTTTGTGTTGTTAGCCGATTAGCATTGAGCTAGCGATTTTATACATTCAACAATGAAACAGCACAATATTGATGAAACTCACTAAAACCGTCTCTGGAAGTGGTATGTTCTTTAACAGCAACAACCTCTTCGGTTTTGTAACTGGGGGAATCTTTTATGACTGTTTGATAACTATTTCGTGGTGCTAGTTCATTCCGGTTCTATCAGCATTCAGTATCTGCGTCAGTCTCCGTCAATCTATGATCTTCATCTGCGTGAGGCGAGGCACGAACTGCTCACCTAACTCATGTTCTGAGGTAACTTAAAGGGGCAGTGAGGCAATTCAAAGGATTTGGTCAAAAGTTGTTAACCTCACATGAATATACACAATATACAATAACATTAACTGTTTATGTTCTTACACAATAGCATTAACTATTTATGTTCCTATAACTAAATAGTTATGAATCTGAAACCTGGGTTACACAGACACACCATCACACCTTGTTAGCTGCTTATGCTAAAGTCCCATACACAACAACAACAGGCTAGGGACTAGGTCCACTACTGCCCCAAGGCCCAAGTAGATACACTCTAACACCCTCTCTTTTGCTGTTAGAACATCGCTGAATATACAATTCATCCAAATAGATCAGTAGGGAATTGTTCACCTGGTCTCCTAGGCAGTGTTGCATCAGCCTCTGGAAGGTAGCTAGCTAGTATGTTGCACAGGCCAAACGGTATCCTTTCAAAGAGGCCCAAAGGGGATAGTGAATGCCATCTTCTCTTTGTCAACAGGGTTGACTTCCACTTCCACTGGCCAGGTCCAAGGTGGAGTATCACTCCTGGGTAAATGGAAAGCATCTTTATGAGTTTGGCAGACTCTAACGGTACCACAAGACCTTTTGAGTATTGAGAGAGTAAAAATGGCCTTTACAGCAGAATATGATTTCGACCCCCGTTTAGAGCTTCCTATGTCTACAATTATAGCGGGCCCGAGTGGTTGTGGAAAAACATATCTTGTACAGAAACTATTACAACATTGTAAAGAATCTTTGTCGAATGTACCAGATAATATTGTGTGGATTTATGATTGTTACCAACCAATGTATGATGACTTGTTGAAGACAATAAAAATCACTTTTGTCAAAGGGTTGCCAGAATCATTCAACAATGAGACAATGTTCCCTAGCAGTATGAATCATCACCTAATTATTCTCGATGATATGGTATTCTCAGCGGGAGAGCATCTCGAAGTGGCTAAAATTTTCACCCAGTACAGACATCATCGTTAAAATGAGTGTAATAATGCTTACACAGAATCTATTTCAACAGGGTAAGCATAACCGCACAATTAGTCTTAATGCAAGCTACTTGATTTTATTTAAAAACCCTCGAGATAGATTACAACTTTCAGTATTAGCGGGTCAGATGTATCCGGGCGATCGCTCTATCCTATTGGACAGTTTCAAAGAGGCTACAAAGCAACCGTATTCCTATCTATTAATAGATCTGCGACCACATTGCCCCGATCAGTTGCGACTTAGAATCAGGTTACTACCCCAGGAAGGACCACCCGTAGTATACATTAGAAAATAGGGAACATGTCGTGTCGTATAAGGTCTCATATGTCCGTATTGAAAGCTTTATATAACACATCCCCTGCCATTCGAAAACAGATGCTGGCTAGATCTTCACCAGATCTATTAAGATGCATGTGTGAGATAGCATTAAATGTCCTGAAAGGTGTTATACCCCTTAAAAACGCCCACACACACAAACTACGAAGAAAAAAGAAAATCCTAAAGATATTAGCTGATAGCAAAGTTAATCTTTCTAAAAAGAGAAGGGCCCTTATGCAGACAGGGGACGTTTTTTTTAATACTATTACTTAGCGCGGCCATCCCATTTCTAGCGTCTTTATTCACAAAAAAAAAGTAATAATGAGCAGCATGCAGAAAATGATTCTTATCCCTAAAAGTCAATGGAACCAGACCTCATCCAAAGGGGTTATAACTCCTATTAACATCGCTGATAAAGCTTCAGATAAATTACATACAGGGATGTACAATATTCTGAACGATATTACAGATAAAGAGGAACATGTGCTGTCTCCAGCTGACACCAACGCATCGTGATTACATAATCCGACTGTCTATGCAACGGATTCGGAAAAAGCTAAAAAGATGAATATTCTTCTGCACCGTTATCTAGGCTTACTTAGACAGAAAGAGCAAGATACCCACAAGCCTGCACCTTTAGATACACTGATGGAAAGGCCAGAGGTCAGAAACCCTCAAGATATAGAACAATTAGTTTCTGCACTCCCCGTTAGAAGTCAAGTAAAGGCACGGTTTATCCTACAACAACTAAATGTTTTACCCAACGAATCATGGAATCTTAGAGTATAACCTTCGTTTATCGTAAACCACTCAGATTTTTTTTAAGACTGAGGCATTAGAGAGAGATAGATCCTTTTTACATCTATTTATGCTGAACTGGGGAGCGTACAGGATATGCTCTGGTGCAGAAGGGTCAGGCTTTAGATAGTTTTCAACTAAACCACACATGCCCCCAAATGAAACTTGTTTGCAGCTCTCATAAGTTTGTGTTATCCCCTTTGCTTTCAAAACAACATTATCTTGGTTAGTACGATAGGCGTATGACTTTGGTCCACAAGTTACCCAGTCTATGATAGATTCCCCCGGTCGTAGCTCACTAGTCAACTCGCCTAGGTATAGGAACCCAGGGGTAAACTCTCGCCATCCTTATCTGTGAAATCATCAGTATCGTGATATAAAACATCTTCGCCAAGTTTATGCAGATAGCTATGCAGGTGCATACGTCTGTAGCCTGTCACAAAGGATGCGATGAAAATGTTGGTGTTTCTTTGACTGAGAAGATGACATTCTGTGTAACACCATTGAACTAATGCCACCTCATCGCTAAGGAAAGACATATATTTAACATCGTACTCTTCTGAGAATAAAAGTTTTAAAAACTCGGAAGGGTCTCTTAAGAGTACCGTGTGTGGTAAATTAGAGCGTTGCACGAATTTCCCCCAAAAAGAATTCAACATCAATTTGAACAGACACCTCTTTGAAGGGTTCGAGGAGATTGCTGCTTTATCTAGCAGTATACCCTCGCGTCTCTGGTATTCGGCTATGTATCGATCTTTATCAACCTCGGTGACCACATCAGAGGGGTAACCGCTCGCTTCGGTCTTGCCCTTCAAAAAAGCTTGGATGTAAGAGGCAAAGATATCGTTACTACGTTCAGCGAAATCCCATACTTGATGGATTTCTGCTACGCGATAACCTAAGTCTATAGCTTCCATACACCTGTTAATGATCGCTCTACATCTGTGTGTAGGCAATCAGTATTCTGATTGTTCGCGAGAGCGCACGTTCGACACAAGGGGAATAGGAGTTTACCGTTCCCTCGATAGGGTAATACCGGAAAGTATAACCCTCTAGGGGGTATGACTGTGGCTTTGATCAACCCAAAATAAGTATTTAGGTCCTTGAAATCGCTTCGTATAATAACGGGGTGGCCGGTAGGGTAAAAATATTCGGAACTGCGCATCACGTGCGGATATAAAGAACACACGTCATTGTACGATATTGTTTCATCAGGTGAGGGTACGTAACGTAGTCTTATAGCAGATGTACGACCTCCATACAAAGCATCTCGAGGGTTCAAAGATTCCTCGGTTAGACTGGCCGGGTATTGTTCAAGGAAGGCTTTGACTTGTACGTTTGTATCTTTTAAATCCTTCCATTCATGTTCCCATATCACCGTTGTATCGAGGCCGTACGTGGTTTTTAAATCAGCTATCCTAGCTAGACTATCTGTGTACATCTCTCCATACAGTTTACGGGTCAAAGGATTCAAATCATGGGCCTTGTAACATTTTATACAGCCATGGAAAAAACACCCATAAAACTCGTAGGCCCGCTTCTCTAGGTTGCTCTCATGATACCCATTGACAAAGTAGGGCCCTACTCATCGCTCACCACCGTTCAAAGCATGTGTTATGGAAATAGCATGTTTTTTAGACATGTATTCGAGCCATTGTATGGCAGCATTAGAGTAACATTTCTGACTTATAATAACTATAATTGTTGGGATCCGGTATGGCTAAGGCCTCTGGTTTTAGATATTTTGTTTTGAAAACTCGTAAGCAGGCCGCGGCAATGGTAACAGACTGAAATGGATCGACTGAGGTTTCTTTAATGAAATCGTCCCGAAATTTCAGACAGCCATGGCTAAGTATATCTACGTCGTTGGTACAATAACGTTTCGCCTCTGATGCAAAATTAAAGACACCTGTCTTAACGCTATCGTACCAGAGAAAAAATGTCTCTCGTTCTGACGAGGACATTCGATCGGGGTTATAATACTCTGGTGATGGATAAGGACCGATGTACTCAAGGTTCTCTAGAGAGCTGAACGAATGTGGGAAATAGCCCTTCACTTGATCCTTGAATCCCATGGCTTGAGGTAATTGACTTAGCTTCATGGGTAAAAAGGACACTGAGTCAATATATCGATGTCGAAATGTTTTATCGTCGAAACATAGGATTTTACTACCTTGTGTGATTAGATCTGGGGTTAATCCGTCTTTAACCATCGGATTTAACACCAGATAGCTATCGAAACCACGGCTATTGTGGGCAATGAACGTGAAACCTTGAAAGCGTCGTCTTCGAAAATGTTTAAGGAAGCATTTAACACAATCGGGTCCTTTCCATGAATCTTTTCGATTATTAGTTTGAGTACATATGAGAGGTACATGTTTGTTGTTAACATCCACAAATGACTCAATGTCATAAAACACTATGTCGGCTTTAGGCTTCGTGTCGACGGGTATTGTTTTGAAATAACATTTATGATCACGTCTGGCGGCCGCGTCAGCTAAAGGCTCCTTACACGTATAGCAGATAGCCAGCGTGCACTTGTGTTCTTTGGGCTTCGAGGCCGTGATGTAGACGATCTCACCACATTTTTCACATTTTTTATAGGCTTCGCATACACTTTGTTGTTTTAGAACGGTTGAGCGCTTTGCTTTATGCTGGTCATAACAGAAAGACGATTGACAAAGCCGTTTGCAGTCTTTACATTTCTGTAACGCTTTTGGCATGGTATGACATTGAACGTTGTGACAAATACTGCAGGTAGTCTTACAACTATGCCCTCCCTTTCTAGTGTACCCAGCAAAACATCCAGGACACACGTATGCTGTACCAAAAAAACAAATTTAGTTTGGTTATGCCGTAGTAGTGTTCAAGATGTAACAATAAATGCAAGGCAGGTTCTGGTGTTTCAAACCCCGATTTATAATGCGAGAAACCTTTAGCATTTCGGAAGAATACAACTATAGAACGCTTTAGAACCCTCTCGAAGCGCTGTATATCGGTGAAACCCACACCCCCTTCAGCGACATTTGCAAGTTTATGTAAATCTCTACCGCGCAGGTAAGCCACATCCTGATTTATAGATGGATCTAGGAGCATTGCCACATTCGTTGCGAAGCATTGTCGATCGTTTGGGTTACTTATGATGTTTAAGAAGCGTCTCTTCTTAGGGAGGACTTCGCTAGTTAATAGACCCTCGATTTTTCTTTTGGTCCCCTCCCCCGTAGGGGTGCGCACGATCTGGGCTACTAGCTGTAAAGACATATCAGCGAGCAGTGCATGATTTGATTGCACTAACTGTTCGAGTATCTGGTAAAAATCATTAAGATTCTCACGGCCGTTTCGTAGGAATTTATAGACCTCGTCTACCACCCCAGCGCCTGTTAACGATACCTGTATGATGTCATTATCATTTGTATCACTTTGGAGTCTTGTTAGCATACGGTCCATGGTGACCATAATATTATTATGAAATATACCGAAGTCTGGTACGCCATTCGTTGGTTGTAAGTTGAAGTACTCTCTTAACTCTGTGTTATTAAAAAGTTTTCTGTTATGTACTGCAGTTAAACCACAACCTGTATGTACAGGAGGGTTGTCAGCGCTTGAGTGAGGTGTCGAGGGGACTGGTGGCAGGGACGTGCACAAGACTTTAGAAAGGCAGGTGCCCGAAATCATAAATGGGCATTAATTAGTAAATGTAATGCGAGCGCGCGCAGCGCGCGAGCCCGATTTTTGGGGTTAATACAAGTATATCATGGTACATTCAGTTTCACCGATAGATGTCACCAAAACTACATAGTGTCCCTTTAATAACACAATATGCGCTCCAGACCAACAGCTGCGAGAGCGCGAGAGCGAGAGCGAGAGAGAGAGAGAGAGAGAGAGAGAGAGAGAGAGAGAGAGAGAGAGAGAGAGAGAGAGAGAGAGAGAGAGAGAGAGAGAGAGAGAGAGAGAGAGAGAGAGAGAGAGAGAGAGAGAGAGAGAGAGAGAGATGCGTGATTTTCCTGCACTAGCAGCAGCAGCAGACAGGGAGGGGCTGGCGACGTGTTTCACGAAAATATACAGTGCACTGCAAACCCGACATTTTATTTTGTTGGGCAAATACCTTACCTGATGTGTACTCTTGCTTTGTTTTAGTTGAAATAGTAACTGTAAAAAAAGAGGTCTCGACTCGAGTGTGAGGGCACTGTGAGCTCAACAACAGCTGGATATCAATTTCCTGTTCAGTGCACTGCTGGCCCTGCGCGGTTTACATGTTGGCTGGAAGGACCTATTATTTACGAGAGGGGTGGCATTTCTCTCTCTTTCTTTACCTAATATTTAGATTCTATCGTGACATCTTTCATTTGGAAGGGCAGGGCAGTATATATATATGTGCAACTGTATAAAAAAAAAAAAAAAAAAAAAAAAAGAGGGTGGCATAAAAAGGGCACTTTCTAATGAGAAATGAAAAAGGCAGGTGCCCGGGCACCCCTTCCCCCCTATGTATGCACGTGCCTGACTGGTGGTATACGGCTCTCATCAATTGAGAGAGGTGTTACTGATGGAGAGTGACACCCAGAAAGCATGCACGGTGTGGCCGGTGCTTGTAATTCCTCTAATTCTGCAAAAAGCTCTTCTAGATCCGTAGAATCTTCTGGAACGCTATCATCATGACCATTCATGGAAACGCATAGATCTAGAATATTAGACTCAGTTTCTCGTATAGCTATGAGTAATGAATCATTATCGACCGGTGCAGGGGGGAGATCTAAGAAATCTAAGATCTCAGTTACAGGGGTAATTTGTACAGAATTATTCAACGCTGTAATTGCATTAGTCATCTCTGTCGAAAGAAGATATTCTTCCAAGTCTACCGGGTTATCTACAATGGTATTTGTGATAGAGTCATTCATAACATGTAGGGAATCTAGAGTTATGTTGAATAGCCCATCGTTAGACTCATTAGATATCAGATACGCTTCAAGCTCGGCAGGATCTAGCATGGAGCTATCCGTTGTACTGAGAAATTCCTGTATTTCTGTAGCGCTCATATCTTCATCCATAATTAGCTATAGGTGTTTACAAAAAAAAAAGAAAAAAAGGCCCTCCCCCAAGTTATCTAGTTACAATCTCAGGTATCTGCATTTCTGATAAAAATTTTCATAGGGTATCGCCCCGTGGAGTCTAGCATGAGATGATAGTACTATACGTTTGCATTTCTTGAAGTATGGCACATCAGGACCCTGGGGTAGATGTTGAACGAAGGCCGCCGGCTTCTGGCGGGCGAGTAGATCGTCGATAGCCTGTTTATCAAGGATGGTTAATTCTTCAAGTATTGCAGGATCCCAATCGTCGTCTGTGACAGTAGCTGTGTATAACAAGAATAAACAAAGGTCATAATTAGCATTTTGATGAAGTAACGCATAAGTAATTATGATCTAGCACTAGGTTCGTTTTACACATACCTGTCTTGTCAAAGCAATCAATCTGGGTCAAAATGTCAGCCCCCCAGTGGTCATTAAAATCTTGTTGGATGACGGACGATTCAGGGTGTAGAGCCCTTAGTAAATCTTCAATGGCCTGTTTATCGATGAGGTCCAATTCGCAAATCGTCGCGGGATCCCAGTCATTTTCGATGTCACGAGCTGTGTAGAAACGAATAAAAAAAAGTCATAATTAGCATTTTAATAAATCATGACACAGTTATTTAACAGGAGGTTGGTTATACACTTACCACATTTGTCAAAGTCCTCAAGCTGAGCCAGGATATTTGTATCGGTAACATCACTAAAATCCATCGATGCACCTCCATCTGATTTTAAGATAAAATATTAATTCAGAAATTATATTAATTCAGAAATAATATCTTCTATGTATAAAAAAACGTACCGTGTGTAATACCATCCAACCAGCGCACCGCTTCAAGCCCCGTCAGAAAGGCCTCTCTGGCTTTTAGAAAGAAAGGTAAAAAAAAGCACTGTGTTAGAAACAACAACATACAATGAATAGGATTTAATTCTTTCAAGATAGACTTGTATTCGTTAATTTGTACTTACCATTGGGCAGTAAAGTTTCATCCCAGAGCCTAGGATAGGAATCTATAACATAAGGAAATTAAACTTGATGTAAATACATTCTTGAGTTTTGTAATTGTATTGTTTTAAAAACACACTCCTCTATGTATACCGTTTTCATAAGCCATTCTTGATGTTTGAACTGCAGCGTTTAGACATAGAACTCTGTTATACATCTGGGGGTATTTATAACTGGGAGGATCATTTAAAAAAAACAATTAATGGTAACTCCTACTTTCTGAATTACAGGTTCTAACCATTCAGCTAGTGGTCATCTACTTCCTCTTTTTATAACTAAGATATTAACGTTGTGTCGTGAGAGATATTCGCAAGGATGATTATCTGGCATGCTCACACCTCTGTCTGCTATTAACAGTTTAACAGAATGTCGTATTAACAATACATTCAAGCCTATACCCCAGCTGTAAAAACATTATGGGTTTCAGATTGGCAGAGACACATCCTACCTAGAACCGACCATGGTTCACTTTGACACCCCCATGATCACTAAGGGAAACCATGATCTGTAACACCCATATATTTTATTTACACCTTTGTATTTTCTGAACATAGACACAATGTAATTTTCTGAACACAAGTGACATTCTCCAAGAATCAAAAATATAGACACATTACATTTGTAATTTGGCTTTATCCAAACACCCACTCTCATGCATCTGGCTTTATCCAAACACACACACACACACGCACACACACACACACACACCTTAGGGGTCACGAATCCTTACTCTCTCACCCCCCAGAAAATGGGGAGTTAGACATGGTTGTAAATCTACTGACATTGACAGAAGCTGCATCCCTGAAAAAAAGAGGAAGTCTGACAAAAATCATAAATACATGGCCCCGCTTGACAGAATTTTTAGACTTAGTGATTCGCCGATCTCTTTCGTTTCTCCCGCCTTCTAAACTCGTAAATCAATACTCACCAGGGGGTCTGACAGAAGTTTCAGGCTGCCTGATTCGATGAGCTACGTCATTTCTCCCGCCTCCTTCTGTGACAGCGAAGGGGGCTGTCATTTCAGAAACAGTCTACTGAGAAACAGCGAGGGGTCCCAGTTTGACAGAGAAGCTGCAGTTTGACAGCCTTCAGAGGGGGAGATGCAGGCCACATGGGCATGGAAGAAGGCATTCTCCATACAACCATTTTCTGCTTAAACAAACTCATCCAGGCAGGCCACATGGGCATGGAAGAAACCATTCTCCATGCAACCATTTTCTGAACACAGAGGAATCGTGTAGAACACAGACACATTGTATTTTTCTTAAAAAATATTCCCCTACACATACACATTGTAATTTTCTTAAATCACACACACACACACACACACACATTTGAAATGTTTATTTATGTCCACATAAATTTATTCTGAAACTTTATTCTGAAACTTTTATTTACAATCTTACAAAAAAAAAAAAAAACATTTATTTTGAAAAAATTCTGAAAACCCCTCCCCTTCCTAAACCGGATGTCCCTCCCCTCCGAAACCGGAAGTCCCGCCTCCTTGAACCTCTCGACCAATCAGAAAAGGGGGTGGCTTAGGGCCACAAATCATCTCAAAAGTGGGCGTGGCTACACGCAATCAAACTAAAAGGGGCGTGTTTTGCATAATGTAGTGTGGCTTGTTTGTTATTTCAGCACCAGGCGCTGTCCACAGACTTTTTTCATGTTGAGCAAGCACTACATTGCACCTCGCTGCCTACCTGTTATTCACTCTCAACATGGATAACACAACGTATAATAAGCATTCTTTAGGTGGTGGTAGTTTCTCTATTTGGACATTATAGCTAACATATAGCCTAGCCTAGTTGGTCTGATAAATAAAAAAAAAGGTAAAAGTAATATTCTGAAGGGCCAGATATTATTGCTGGCGGGCCAATTTCGGCCCGCGGGCCGCCTATTGCCGACCTGTGCGCTATACGCTACAATTGCGCTATAAATCCTCTGCATCCTACTTGCACCGGACAAACCCTAGCTTTACATCCTCAGTGTTCAGTTTCTGTTGCCAAGTCTGCATATCTATAAGCTTTTTTCTTCCTTAAACCTCCTCCATTGAATCCTCCCAAGGCACGGTCAATTCTATAAAAATAAACAAACTGCTGATTACAAGACCATAATACTAGGTCAGTTACTGCTTTGAGGCCCATGAAAGTTCCCCTGGGTCTGACACATGTGTGTTTCCCAAGTAGCCTTGGATGAGTTGGCTAAACATAGTGACTTGGGAGCCTGTATCTGGAATACAGGGGAAACTAATCCCCTGTAGTCACTTCCACCTTGAGGCATTTGTCTACTATGTCGGGGCTTTGTTAGGGTGGCTTTGGAGGCTTACAAATGTGTTGAGTTAGTACACCAGCAAGGGTAGGCACTTGGATATGGCCAACTTCCCCACAATCTAAACAAATTGGCTGGCCTAATAGATCCCACCGATAGTAGGGCCCCCCACGGGGACTAACACCCTTTTGAGTCTGCTGGGTAGGTTTGGTTTAGGTAGGGTGCGGTCCCAACGGTAACTGGGCTCTCATGGGTCATAGTTGCCATTGATCTGCCTCTGGCACAGGGGAAAACTGTATTCAGTGACCAAAGTATTCCTCAGTCTGGCATGTTTCAGCTCTTGTGCCTCTTCCCAATGATGTCTGGACATTGTACTTTCACTTTCAACTGCTGCAGTTTCTACTGGTTAAGCCATTATCTCTCTCCCCCTGCTCTATGGCTGTGACCTACTGTATTTCAAAACATCAGCAAAAGGCAGAGTGTGAGTGTGTCTTGAGAAGCGTTCTATCTCTTGGGCAATGGAGCCTGCTTTCCAGTCTGCATATAGTTCTGTGAGGCGCAGGCTGAAAGCTCTGATGCGTTCACTAACCTGTAAAATGTTGTTGTACACCATGCAATGGCTGTAGCTTTCCCATACAGGTTCTCTAGCTCAGAAAATATTTCGAATATTGTGTCTCTCTGTTACTCAGGTAATTAGATTAGATTTGATCAAATGTATTGTCATTATACAGCACAAGTACAGTACAACGAAAATAAATCTAAGAGTAGAGTGCAATAGTAATATACAATGTACACGTGATTAAACTATATAAATGAGTAATACTGGGTGCAGTGCTAATAAGATGTATAGTACAGAGTTGTAATACCAATAATATTAGTATTTCTCTCCTAGCCTCGCCCTCCAATGCATTGCTGAAGCAATCTACTGCTTATTTGGCATTGAAGGGTTGTCGTGCTCTCAACATTCCATCTGGTTCCACCAGCCACACAATGACACTTCTCTCTTATTTTCTCAGACCTTGGGCACCCACGGTGCTCAGAGAAACCACGGTATCAACATGGTATTAATTACTAAATGTCCTCCATTTTCCTCCACCATGGCTATTTTACTGTTGAGAATCCTGCCCAACAACGCCAAGGTGTCACAGGCTGAGGAAATTGACCTGGACAGTTTCCCAAAAACAATACAGCAATACAGACACAATGGATTGGAAATTGAACAAGGAAGTCTTTATTTGTAGAATCAATAGAACATACAGTATCAGATGGGGAACATGTTCCTTTTAGAAATGCCGGTGCCAGCTGGTGACCTACTGTACGTCTGCAGCTACACTGTGGTTAGCGTGAAAAGTGACAGTGGTCATCTGATAATCTGAAGGTTCCCGGTTCGATTCCGGTTCTTCCCGGCAGCATGTCAGAGTGTCCTTGAGCAAGACACTTAACCCCTAACTGCTCCAGATGAGCAGGTCGGCACCTTGCACGGTTGCCTCTGCCGTCGGTGTGTGAATGTGTGAGTGAATTGGTGAATGTGAGGCATAAGTTGTAAAGCGCTGTGGATAAAAGTGCTATATAAATGCAATCTATTTACCATTCATCACACGCAACAATCTCATCGTATGGTTACACAATACACACACAACCTTTATAATTCTTTTTGCCTTTCTATCATTTTCTCCCATCCTCCAATTTAGTCATTATGCCAATTCCCTCCTGGTTGTTGTGCGCATTGCCCTACTGTCGGTCTGGGGAGGGTGTAGACTATCACATGCCTCCTCCAATACATGTGGAGTCGCCAGCTGCTTCTTTTCACCTGACAGCAAGGAGTTTCACTGGGAGAACGTAACATGTGCGGAGGTTCATGCTATTTCCCCCAGATCTCCCAGTTTCACTGGGAGAACGTAACATGTGCGGAGGTTCATGCTATTTCCCCCAGATCCCCTCCCTACCCAAAGCTGTAAAGGAATGTGGATCACTACCCACTTTCAAAACCTCTCTCAAGGGACACCTACGGGAGACTGCAATTCAACACTGGCCCCTGTAAATATCCTAACCCAACCCCCTCCAATGTACAGTCATTTACCTAGTATGGTTTTGTCAATAGTTCAATGTACAATTGTGTTTGTTTGTACAGTGTCTCCTCCCCCCCCCCCCTCAATGTACAGTGTTACTTGTTTATACAGTGTGCCCCCCGCCCCCCCCCCCAACCACCTCCAATGTAAATTACCCAGTATGGTTGTCAATATCCCAATGTACTCAACCCCCCCCACCCAACCTCCTCCAATGTACAGTTTCTACGTCAAATGTATATACTCCCTTTTCTTGACTCCTTCTGTATCACAAACAGTACTGTATTTGCAAATCTGGTATGTCATAAATGTATAGATGTAGCAGTACTGACTATCTGTATGTCATGTATGTCATATATGTCTATATGAATTGAAAATGGGGGACCCTGATGGAAACAAGACAAACGTCTTTCTCAGGTCTGCATCCCCTTAACAATTGTATGTATTGAGCCGTACTGTATTGTACCCATTCTGCAATCTGTTAAATAAAGTTTTCATTCATTCATTCATTCTGAACAGGCGCCCTGACCGACCAGTAGGAGTCGCTGTTTGCAATGACCAGGACTCATACTCCACTGGCTTCCGACCTGCAAACACTGCCAATTGTGTTCGTAGGGATGACCTCTACGCTACCAAACTGCCCACACACACAACTTAATGAAAAGCCAAAAGGCCAAGTTGTGTCACACATTATTGATACTGGCGCTCTACCAGTGACTGCCAAGGCAGGAGGGGAAAACACACTGTTGCAGACACCTAGAAACCTGTCCACCCTAGTGGAGCGCTGCGGGAGACTGTACAAAGGGACACACATAAGGAGCTAAAAATACTACCAGCTTGACACTTACCTATATATGCACACAACAAAGGAGGGGGGTGGGGAAGGTACACATGCAGGGGGAACAGTAGCCTACACTAGAGAGGGGGATATGTAGGGGATGAAATATGGCTGCTAACCCTGGATCTGCAGACAATATACTGTGCCTAGATAGCAGCTGCAGCTAACCTAATAATACTGACTTTCAGGGAAAGGAGGGTGTGGTGTAACAGAAAGCAATAATAACCCCAAAACAATGGTTCCAGCCACTCTTCTTTGGTAGTACAGCAGGGTTAATCCACCTAGCAGAAGAAACCCCAATCAGTGTACCCATTCTGCAATCTGTTAATAAACTTTTCAATCAATCAATTCAAGTGGCGTGTTTAGCTTAACATCTTAACAGCTTAACATCCAAACATATACTACATATGGGCAAACAAAGAGGGTCACTTAGCTTGAGGGAAGACGATAGGAGGAGGACACCAGCCAAGCCACTCTCTGGTAACATTGGAAGGGAAGCGTTTGATGACAGATGATTCAACATTGCAGATACCGGGTGGAACGGACAGCACACGTCATGTGATCTCCGTTTGAAGTAGTCTGCCATCTTGGAACTCACCTGCCATTTTAATTCCAGGTGTTCAGCCGTGACATTATCACGCTCCTATCAGAGACTTCGAAAACAGTGGGGGAGGAAACATAGGAGGTCTTCAAGTCTCGCGATGTCTACCTCTCTCTCGTGACTGTTACTCTGGCAACGGCACTTTGACTTTGACCCAAATCACTATAGCAACGGCGATGTTGATATTACCACACCTCTTGCCCCAAAACAAACGCTGTGGCTTGGTAATGCACTTTCTCAAGATCGAGTAACCTTGACGCTGTGGCTATCAGCTGTTGATGTTAACAGCACAATCCCAAATCCTCATCTGCTGCTATTAGTCTGCTGCTAACATACACACTCTCTCTCTGTTGTCCTCCTCCTCTGAGATGGCTATGAGTAGATGCTGTCATCCACCGATATATACAGTATATACACATTGAAAAACATAGATTCCTTCATTCCTCCCTGTGATTCTTAATCAACCTTCAGAATCAACAAACTACCTGGTTTTTCAATTTACTCTGCTGTTGTTTTCACGTAAATGGCCCCCCCTCCCTCGTGCCCGAGGAAAGAAGACAGCATCTCGTCAAAACTGTGATCTCGTTGGTCGACGCCTACCGTGCCTCCCCCGGGGCACCAGGGAACACACAGCAGTCCATAAACACAACGACACCCAGAGAAACCCACAGCCACTTAGCACTCCCTTGGCCACCCCTTGTTGTCGTTGGGATCCCTCCCCAAAATAAACTCACCTCTCCCCTCCCTTGATCCTGCTAGAGAAATGGTTTATCTGTCCCGAGAGGACTATATTAACATACTACAGGAAATTGTCATAAATTCCCCCCCTATATATACCTTATATATCTATATCTTATATATCTATATCTCATATATCTATATATAAATCCTCAATAAGGTTTTCAACCTATCTCTTACTTCTGTAAATTATTATCAATGAACACACAGGACTTCACGCTGTCGTCTTGTCTCTCTATCTCTTGATTGCCTCTGGAAGGAAGTCCCTGTTTGTCCATGATTCAACAATAAACCCGTCCATGATCTGTTTCAAATGCCTCAAAACAGTGGCTCTGTAGGAAAGCCCTGTCCCGCCTGCCTCGTCCTTCCCGGAGCAACACCGCCTGTGATTGCTTGACTCTGCGTCGTTGGTCGTCTCCACCACTGTCAGTATGGTCTCCCTCGCTTGCTGTCGGCGGTCTCCGGACTCTGAAAGCAGAAAATGAAACCAGGAGTCTTCTGTACACAACTTTCCCCGAAAGCTCATTATACTATGGCATTGGACTTGCAGTTCATTCCATACTGTCATTTCTATATATATTTTTCCTGCAAGCCCCTCCCATGCCGACGCCCTTTATGCTGTGGAGACGTTGTGAGTGTCTTACAGCACCTGGCGCTATCGTTATTCCACCACCTTCTCAACACCCCTTCCTGTCCCTACAGGGCGGTTCCCTGTCATTTTCTGTCGCGACACGCAGCCTTCCGATACCATCCCTGCGCAACTCTTCGTCCCAGGTTTGACCCCCAGTGCATGCGCGCTAGTTCCTCCTGGTGACTGTGTACTCTGAAAGCCCTGGCCCTAAGGTGTGAGAAGGAGCAGCTGGAAATTAAATCCCTCTTTATTTCAAACTATGTCTCCAATGACATAGTGAAAATATTATTTATTCCATTCTATAATTAAACTCTTTAATTAACTGCACCTTATCTGTCTGTGAAGTTCTTATTTAATCCATTGTATAATTAAACTCTATTTAATTACCCTGTATATCAATATTATTATTATAATAATTCCCTCTCTACCTGCTCCAGTATCACCACTGGAATATCCCTCTATTATTATTTATTAATAATTCCCTCTCTACCTGCTCCAGTATCACCACTGTCCATTCTATAATTAAACTCTTTAATATTCCCTGCATCAACAAACTACGCCACTAGATGGTAGCAGATACCGATATTTAAATATTTCCCTGCACTACCCCACTCCGCCACTAGGTGGCGACCTACTCCTCCTCTAGATGGGAACTTTTCATGCAATGCCCCCTCCCACCACTAGAGGGCGGCAGACTCATTATCTAAGGCTGGAGTCATCATTTTTGGAGTTCTCCCCTGCTACCAAAAGCATCCGTTTAAAGTGAACTGTCCCTTTTTAAAGCGTCCTTTTAAAGTTGAATTCTACATACATGACCTTTAACTTCTTACACACGTGAACAGTTTCCTAGTTCCCTGTTCCTAACCCTTGTATACGCACTTAAGCAGTCGCTCTGGTTTCCTGCCCCTAACCCCTGTATACACACACTGTGTTGTCTCTCTGGTTGCCAACACTTGTACACCGTGTACGCACACAATAAACCACACACCGTGTCCCCCATGACTCCATTGTCTCCCCAATGAGTCATGCGGCTCCCCCCCACGTGTTGGCTGACTTTCCCATATCTCATTTTCCTTATCTCTCCCTGTTAGCCTCCTCGTGGAGGGGGCACCCAGATCACTCCTTGCGGCCATTTTGTCTGTCACTGTCTGTGCATGTCATTCTCTCATACCCTCTCACTCGCAGCCTCACCCAACCATTGTTTTTCTCTCTGTGGCTGTCTGTGGCTTTGTTGAAATTTTTTCTCTAAAGTGCCGCTCTCTGCTCTCTTAAACCATTGGCCGCTTATCTCTAAAGCTCCGCTCCAAAGCCACGAAAATCACAGCTGTTTTATGCACATTCTCTCATCCTATCTACCTAAAAGGGACGCTATCTCGGACTAAATATTCATTTATAACCCCTCCTGCCTGATAACATATTGCGCACTTATATTGCGCACTTTAAGGCAAACCCTATCAGCCCCTGTCTCTCCTGTTTCACAACAGTCCCGGCCATCTCTGACACCATATTGGCAGATTTTTTTTTACATTTAATGAACACCTGTATGTGCAATTTCCTGCAATATAGAGCCTTCAATCTTGACCAAAATAAAGCTGCTCTTTTCACTATAAAACTCAGTTTATATTGCAGTATGATAGCTACAATAATAATAATAACTTTCCCGATCCTCCCGAAGCACCTCCGTTCACATCCCCAGCAGCAGTAGCAACTTGTGAACGGACTAGCAACAACAACAACAACAACTATTCCACCACGTTGAGTCCACGTCAACATGAAATATTCACTGCGAGGGCTCTTTTAGCTAACGCTAGCTAGGCACGTATGATAGCCAATTACTATTATAATAATAATAATAATAATAATAACTTTCCCGATCCTCCCGAAGCCCCTCCGGCCCCGTTCACATCCGCAGCGGCAGAAGCAACAAGCCAACAACAACAACAATTCATTGACGCTATATAGCGCCAGTCAGCGCAGCGGCTGAATGAATGAATGAATGAATGAAAACTTTATTTAACAGATTGCAGAATGGGTACAATACAGTACGGCCCAATACACACAATTGTTAAGGGGATGCAGACCAGAGAAAGACTTTCGTCTTGTTTACATCAGGGTCCTTTCGTGACTGTGCTGCACCGAGTGAATCCACAGTCACTTGCTCCTCAATGGGAAACCAACCTAGATTTACCCTAAAGGACTGGTTCTGCCCGAACCGTTCATTATACAAGTATCACAGAGAAATTACAAAGGTGCTCACAGTTGCACGAGGGGTTCGGACAGAGATACGGGATGGTTTGAAAGCTCGGCGTTGCTAATAAATATTTTTAATATTTTTTTTATAAACTGCTCAAAACGGCATTATTTCCGCCGTTGGGTGATCACAGCGCAGGCGCACCAGGCAACCCAACGCCGGATTAGCAACGCCGAGCTTTCAAACCATCCCGTATCTCTGTCCGAAACCCTCGTGCAACTGTGAGCACCTTTGTAATGTCTCTGTGATAGAACCAGTCCTTCAGGGTAAATCTGGGTTGGTTTCCCATTGAGGAGCAAGTGACTGTGGATTCACTCGGTGCCTCACAGTCACGGAAGGGGCTAGGTCCATACGAGGCCGAGGCTTATCATACGAGAAATATTTAGTTTCAATCTGTTTGCGCATTTAGTATACAGTCACAGTGTTCAACTTATGTAATGATTTGCTCAATTTTGATGTAAACGCCGAAGAATAATCCTCACAATGTTATCCAATATCCAGCCTGAATTTTTTTCATTGAAACGACAAACGAGGCATTCGAAAAAGCCGCCTCCCCCAACATGTCGTATACGTCATGCCGAGGAACCGTGGCCCGTGGGCACTGGATCAAACCATTAAAGTGGGGGGTCACACAATCTTTGGAAACTTAAAAACTTGCTATTAAGTGTCATTGCATATTATTAATTTGATTGAAATTACGTAGTTATGCTTAGATTTATATATTGGGGGGGGGGGGGGGGGGATATATCATATTTTTCATATGATCAAAAAGTGGGGGAGAAAAACCAGACGTTTGCCCTCCCATGTTCAATAGTGGTAGAGCAGATGCTTCGAGTGCTCCATTGCGCAGACGTCTATGTCCCTAGATACATGCAAATGGACCTTGTAGAAGTGGAGCAATCTTCCATTTACTTAAGTATGTATTTTAGGTGGATTTTCTGAAAATAGGTTAACAATTACGTTTTGCATTTATAGTCCTGACTCAATGAGGCATCGTTAGCATTACACACACACTGCATAGTAAATAAATAAGAACTAAACTAGGTTGCAGGGGTTTGATATAAACCCAGCTGCCACACCAGGCTTTTGTCTCGCTAGCTCCCTCACCCACCTCCTCCTCCTTTTCTTCCTCATCTCTCCCTCCTCTTCTTCCTCCTCCTCCCCTCTCCTCCTCCTTCTTCCTACACCTCCTCCTCCTCTGCATCCTCCTCCTCTTCCTCCTCATCCTCGATGCTCTCAGCCTGCTGCTTGCTGACTCTGAGAAGCCGACTGCTAAATCTAGTGGTCACTTTTCAGTAATGTGTAGTAAATGGAACGTCAGTGAAATCAAACACATCTTATCTCTGCTTTGCTTAGTCCTATTGTCATGAAACAACTATAACTGTCATAGCTCTGATTTGCTTAGTCCTATCGTCATGAAACAACTAGAACTGTCATATCTCTGCTTTGCTAAGTCCTACTTTTTATCGTATTTTACTGCCGTGGATGATATAAACAAATATATAACTCACCAGCAACATTCAGGGTCCTGCCGATCTGGTCCCGCAAACAGGCTTTCCTGTACTTGTTATGAGATCGTTTCTATATATCATACAGCTCCGGGTGGACGGAGACAGACAAAATTAACTTCTCTTCCATTATTGACATCGGGTTTCATTGAGGTCAGGTTACTAAATTACTAAATGTGTCATGAGCGCCACGCTAAACATGATTGGCTGTGATTGGTTGTCTGAAAAGGCGCTCAGCTCATCACTCTGAAAAGTTCAGAAGTTTTCAACTTTAAACGCAGGGTGCGGCCGCACAAAAAAACTGAAATGCATTGAAAAAAGAAGCCGACTGCAGCGCATTTCCTATAGGCGGCCGCATACGCTCCTTCCTCATTGGGAACAATTGAAAAAAGACGCTTGCGCCCATAAAAATGCGGTAAATGGACGCGGGCCCTTAGATGGGTGAAATCCTCTTTCAGTGCCTCTGTGCCTGTTTTCTTAGGCAGTTAGCCTCTGGTATGCATGCCATTAGCGTTAGCCACGCTTCTAGGCCTCTTTTCTTTTGGAAGATTTCAATTAAAAAATTAATTTCATTTTGTATTTAAACATTTTTATTTAATTTTTGTATTCGACTAAGAGGTTGGCAGTCGACTACGGCTCCTTTCGATCGATTAGTCGACTATTCCACTAATAGGGGTCAGCCCTAGTGTAATATAGTTACGTTTGTTACGTTTGTTAGTTTGTTAGTTTAGGTTAGTTGTAACATTAGTTTAGGTTCATTTAACGTTAGCTAACGTTAGATAAGTTAACATTAGCTAAGTTAGTGGCAGGGATGGACGCCGTTGTGCAAATGCAGCTACAGGCAATCGATGGTGAGGAGGAAGAGCAGCTGATTTTAATCGGCAGGAGAGAGAGAGCTTGTCAAAGCCGTATATAATATAATATCCCTGTGGTGCGGTCGTAGGCATGACAGTGCAGCTCGAACTACCTGTTGTATTAAATTAATTGATTGCTGTTTAACTTGTCCCTGTGTCCAGTCCTTTTGACTAGCCCCACCCGTTCATTGTAAACAATGATGCATGTAATTATATTAATGTTAATGTGTGTTGTAGCTATGTTAAAGGTCCCATGCATTGCTATTCCTTGCACTATTTGGGCAACTTTACACATCTGTAAAGTTTTTTTCCAAAAAATTCATTGTTTTGTATTTCTAATGAAGTACTCAAAAGCATAATTTTTCTACCTCAGGATTTCAGGCTGTTATTGGATGGGCTCCGCCCATAAGCGCTTTGAGTGACAGTCACCCACACAGTCTGCGAGTGGCAGACAGAGAGAGATAGAGAGAGATTGAGGGGGATACTAATTAATTTCACCGCGGGGGGGCATAATCCCACGGGACAATGCATTGGTAACTTGTTTCAAATGACAATATATACCTCTGTGAATATTATTGCACGGATCGGAATACGGGCGTGCGCGTGGGAGCATGCATAAATATATTTTGACAGTGATATGCTGCTCCCGACTGCGGGGGGAAGACCCATCCCCTCGGCACACACACATTTTACAGACACTCCGTCTCCTGCCGCGGTCCCTCTCTTTCGCTCTCTATCTCTCTCGGCACACACACATTTTACACACACTCCGTCTCCTGCCGCGGTCCCTCTCTCTCCCTCTCTATCTCTCTCGGCGCACACACATTTTACACACACTCCGTCTCCTGCCGCGGCCCCTGTCTCTCCCTCTCTATCTCTCTCGGCGCACACACATTTTACACACACTCCGTCTCCTGCCCTGGTCCCTCTCTCTCCCTCGATCTCTCTCGGCGCACACACATTTTACACACACTCCGTCTCCTGCCGCGGTCCCTCTCTCTCTCTCCCTCTCTATCTCTCTCCCTCTCTCGCTCGCTTGGTCTCTGCCTCGCTTCACTTTGAGGAAGTGAAGGTATTTCCACTCGCTCTGCTGTTGAGGGGGCGGAGATATGCAAATCAGTACCTTATTCACGTCAGCAATACTGTCAAATCAGAACGGCTTAGTTGAGTGAGGGAAGATCTCGTGAACTCGAGACTAGACTGATGAGTCAATATGATAATTAACGACACAGACCACATTGATATAATCCCCCATTGCTAGGAAACAATGCTAAACACTGGAAAAGGCCATTTATAATGCTATGAATTCTGAATGGCATTAACGTTAGTTGGGTATGTTAGCTAGTGTGATAGTCCAGACAAACAAAGCTATTTAGTTAGCTTGCTAGCTATCGTTGGTGTTACGAAGGATCAGATTAAACCGAATATATATATTTATTGATTGATATATATTGCATAATATTTGTATATCGTTTGATATCCCTTGTGTATTCCTTGTACATATACACGGAATATCCCTTTAACCTAGTACAGACCATAATATTTCGTTCTCCTATTGGACAGCGGTCCCCTAGGCGCCATTGCCATACCCCCAGGGCAGGCCTGTACACTGCGATGATCTCGTCGCAAATTGCCCCTTAATTTGGCCGTTGCGAGTTGGAAATATTATTTGGGAGCAACGTTGCGAGTTGTGATTTCAACCCTTCATTCGCATTTCACTCCTAAATTAATCCATACAAATTGGATAAATTTTAAAAAAAACATTAGCCTACAACCAAGGCTGTACAGTGCACAGTGTATGTCGTGGTGCTATGAAAGAATCTGTCGGCAATGAATGAACTTACTGCGATCACCGATAGCCTGAGTGAAAAAAAAAGATTTGCGTGTGGAGTGAATCTGGGTCACGCTATATACTTGGTACTTGTAGTCTATCGTGCGATTAAAGACCATGTCCCTATCTGCGTAGTCTATACATCCAACACCAAATCCCATAATTCCTAGCAAAACGAAACTGAATGTGGCCTCTCTTCCTTTCAATATGGACTATTGCATCGCCAAAGAAGCACCTCATTTCAATACATTTAAGACGCAAATTTTGCTCTGCAAGAACAACGGAGTGGATATCAATCAGTCCATCTTATGACAACCACGTCCGATGTGGAGAGATGATAAGATGATGATGATTGACGTGATGATGTTATGATTGATTGACGGGGAGTCGGACACGGACACTTCTAACGTTCAGGTTCAGCCATCCACTATTAGGACGTGAAATACTGTCTACTTAAATTTATAAAATATCAACCTATCTATCTATCTAATAATGAGACAATATGCAAATAAGATAATACTAATAATTGTCACGGTGTCCCCGTATATGAAATGAAAGTGGCTTGCAACTTTACTGCTGGTAAAATCACTGTTTATTTCTCGTTTAGCATAGTATTACATTCCACTTCTATAAACAATCAAAGTCCTACCGTAAGAGCCTCATACGGGTCAATTAAACCTTTTTGATTAGTCTTTCCTTCGAGCTAAGTTGGACTGAACATTTCACTGTCAAAAGCGCAAATGTAAATAAGGTTGCGTCGCAACACAGTTTTCAAAATAAAGGTCACATAAAAAAAAGTCCCGGATATACATAAACATTAATTGGCATAGATCTCTATAAACGGCCCAACACATTGATCACTTTAGGCACACACTGAAACCAGTAACATCACAAATATGAAGCAGGTAATTACCCATACAAATAATAAACCTTTCATGGGGTTATTTACAATAATAATTAATTTGATTTCTAAAGCACTTTTCATTGTGAAACAAATGTATGCAGAGTTTCTTGTCCTCCTGATTAATGCAATGGTGTGTGTGTTGTGGTGATCTCATTCAAGGAGCACTACACAAGCGCGCACACACACACACAGTTTGTTGTTTTTGTTCTATTAGTGATTTACACACTTTCTCGGTTGGTTCATTATAAAAGATACAAACCTGAAAACAAACGCACTTAAATGTTAAATAAAAGGACCACAGTAATGAGGCAGGAACATATATTTTTTAATAATGGTAAAATTGTTATTAAAAAATTTGCCCCTAAAAAATATTTTTTGCCCCTAAATTTCTCATTTAGGGGCAAGTGTGCCCCTAGTGAAAAAGCTTAGCGTACAGCCCTGCAGGGTCTAGTTCAAAGTCACCGTCAAAGACATGCCTGGGCATGAACGGCTCTGCGCAAGGATACGAGACAGGAATAGGACTGGTACTAGTTTGTTCACCTAACGTATAAATACGGCGCAGGTGAATACAGAAGTTAAGTTACCAATAAGTTGAAGCCTCACCCACGATACAACGTGCGGTGAAGTATGGCCTGTTTGGCCTCAAATAGAGCATTGAGACCGCGTGCGAATTAATAACTGAAGTATCAGAGTTTAACGCTGTACCGTCGAGTTCGACCTATTCTATTAATTCAGTAATAGTCTATTTATGTATAGTGTATCGTGCGGCTACCGTTCTACAGTGACCAGCATCACCAACGTTTCCTCGTACCAGCTAGTGTGCTTATCCAGGCTGGGCAGCTTACCCTGGCGCCTTCACCCGAGGAGCCCTAGACGAGGACCGTGTGGACATGTACACTGGATAATCTACCCGACGACTACATAGCCCTTTTCGGCTGGATTATATTTGCTTTGGTCCTGTAATTGATGGAGCGGAGAATCGTCTACACCCACAATTGTGTGGGATTTACCCTGTGAGGAGCAACATCGAGCCCGCCTCTCAGAAGCCTGAGGCTGGCTAGCTTTCTTCCATGCGGAGCTGCATGCCATGGAGAACAGCTGTTATTCGTCTGCGGATCAAGAGATTATTGCACCGTCTCCTGTACTTGGAGTCTCTCTATTCATCGTTGACCCAGACTCTACTACCGACAAATCCTCTCCCCTTGCTGGCCTACAACCGGAGGGACCCTACCAGTATCTCCCGCTGCCTTACTAGTGTACCATAGATATAATTCCTAAGATACAGGTGGTATTCATTATCTCCTGCGTAATATGAGAATGGACATACGTTATTGATTTGCTTACGCACATTCTTTGCCTTATAAGCGCACCCTACGTAAAGTAAAGTATTGTTATATACTATCATTGCTGCTAATAAATATTCTTAAACCTAGTTTTGTGTGGAACCGTGTCATTGTGGGAAGTGTTCATCTAAGATACCTGTGTACTGTATGGCCAGTAGTAATGTACATAAGACAGTAGTGGTTTAATGATACCATACTTATTTAATACAGTCAGGGAATTGTACCCCTCAGTTACAGTTGGTAATCAAAAGTTGTCTGTATTTAACGTTACCTCAGGATACCACTGTAATTTAGTTGGTTAGCTATTTAGCTAATGTTGATAGCATTGAATAGCATTAACGCTAGCTGGCTGGCTACAACAAATTCTCACAAGCTGGCATTGTTAAATCTCAACACCAGCCATGGGAATACTGTTTACTAAATTATGGAGGCTTTTTAATCGTCAAGGTAAGAGAGGATTTGTCATGATCAACTGAAGGCGTATGCTATGAAACAGTCTATGTGCTTGGCTACTTAGCTAACGTTAGCTTATTTGGGTTTTCAGAAAAAGGCCTGCTATGTGACGCTAATCTCTAGCTAGTATCATATCATCACAGTAGCCTCCCAGTGTTTAATAAACACTTCTAGCCAGGACAGCATGATGTAGAAGGTCGGCTTGTTCTGACTTCCACCTGCAGCTCCACTTTTCTTGTTAAATTAAATGTAACAATCAAATTCAATGTAACTATTGATAACGTTAGCTAGCTATTTTTGTATCTCGAGGTACCAATATTATATGACAGCCCCGCCCCCATTCGCTAACCAACCAATCAATGCTACGCAACATCAACACGAACGGTTGTGTTGCAGTCACTAGTTAGATTTTTGTGATAGGTACGTGTCAAAGGTCACAGCCAGCCTGACCAAAGAATGATGACTGTAGTAAATTCCTACAGAATCCTACAATAATCTAAGGTTATTGTAGTACAGTACAATGAGATTGCTTATCTGGAAGGAGGAGAAAGGGATCATATTGATAGAATTGTTGGTCTCTTCATCTGACTTAAAACAGATGAAGAATTAAACGTGTAGCCAGACAAACCATGAACTATAGTCCAATTCAACATTTATTTGAGCCAGAGGCCAAGGTGAATAAGACAAAAGATTATCAGAAAACATTAACAGGGCTGTCGTGTACAGAAATCACAATAAGGTTTGCATTCTCAAACCCCAATATGTACAGAAACAGTTACTCGTTAACATAATTTGAACATACATTGACAATACTGTACACATTATACATGAGTAAATCTGGTTTACAGATCAGGGATCTGTACATTACTCTAATCTATAAACAACCATTGGTGTTTCCCATGATTTACTCACGTAAAATGCAATCAGCTCACAGTAGTCTCTGGGTGGGGAGCGGGGAGCACGCAGATCGCCGGTTGGGATCTGGGCTCCAGACTAACATTTTGTGTCCCCTTATATCCTATAATTTCTAGCCAATAATAGCACATTTTACTAATATGGTCCTCCAATCCGGCTGGTGCTTCTGGAAGGGCGGTCCGCCCTTCCCCCTGGTTTCCTCTGGGGGGGGCTGGTTGCCCCCCCCTCCTTGATTTCCTGTGTGGGTCTTGTCCCACGGGTGGGGGCTGGTGTGATGTCATCTGGTGGGGTGGTGTGAATAGCCCCCTCCTTTGGCCCATAGCTTGGGAACAGAAGGGCCTACCTATTACCCTACAGTACTAACCAGGTAATCACCCTTCAAACTTTTTACCAACTGTATTTCCTGTATATATGAATTTACCCATTTCTAATATTATGGTTTACTCTTTTGATACTAAACAGTTGATTAATAGATAACTTTGTTTGTGACTTAGTGTCCATGACTAATCATTTCTTCAGCATGTCTAAACTGGCCTGCCCTGTGGTCAAGCCCAGCTGTCTTTGATCAGCATTTACATACAGTCAGTTCGAAAAGGTGTAGTGGGGGGTTGAGAATGGCTCTCCACTGGCAGTTGAGCCTGATTTAGCCACTGAGTCTCTCTCTGCTATAGAAATATACATCTGGCTTTTGATGTGGTCTTCTAATTTATTCACACATATTAATTATGAAATTCAACGTCAATTCTACCACATGACCTCTCGGACACCTGAGGGAACACGCTCCTTCTCACCCCCTACTAGATTTTGGTCGGAGTACCAGAATCCCAGACGACCAAACCACGTGCCAAGACGGAGAGGGTCGCAACACCATGTAAAGCCCTACTCCAGAAACACTGAAAATTAAACATATATCTGTTTGAATCAATGTATTAGATTAGCTTGTTAAAAGAATGAGTATGGCCCTGATTTAAAAGTCAGTGATTATGAAGAATGTGTTTTTTTATTATTATATATTTATCCTCCCTACTTATGTGAACCTGTATACTGCTATATCTAAATACACATTATAGTGTGAAAGAGAAACCCTCTGTTACTGTTGGAATGTGACTTTTGTACAGACAACCTTGAAGATTCCACTCAGAAGAGGCGAGGGGGAGAAGTGTATGGTTAACCCTTTCCTGTCATAAAGGCAGAAGGAGAGTATTCATACATTTTGAAACTATAAAACTACATTTTGAAGTTGCATGTATGATGTATGAAACATATTAACCAAGGTTTAAAGCATGTGAGTACTGTATTGAACACATAGGCTATATATTTCTTTATTTCTTGCTTACAAAACATACAGTGTGGTATGAGGGACTTTCCCAACACAAATTAATCTGTTACTTTTTTAGTTACAGTAACGAAAGAATGGAAGAGGAGTGGTCGTTATTACGTATTGTACACTGATTGGGACTGTACTGTCAAGAGGGGTGTAATCTTATGACGTATTTTTGTATTATATAAACACCCGTGAAATGAGGAGACTTCCCTTTTTCATTTTGACTTGAGGCCTTTTTTCTGCTGTAATAGATCCTATGATAATTGTGCATTCTTTTGTAACTCTTGTATTTTTAATTAAAACTTTTTGAAACTAAATCTTTTTCTTCGTGTTACTTCTTCTAAAAATACTGGTAAGCTATAATATCCTTCTATTTTTTTGCGTCTATATTCCAGAGCCTTGCAGTGTAATTGAAACCTGGAAATAGACCGGTTGTTTAAGGAATGACTCCCTAGGACGACATTCTATCTTTTTAGCGTCTATTTTCAAAAAACTAAGCTATGCTTGGGGCTTGAAAATAAGACTAGTGGACGGAGGGCTGCCTCTTTAAAAAGTAATTCTAATTATTTTTCACAGGTTGAATTTACAACACTGTACCTGGCGTTCAGCTTATCTCTCAAAGAGAATAATATATAAAATGATTGTCATTTGGGCAGACACATGACATAGATCTACTTCCTTCATTATGTATAGATCTTAGGTATAATATGTACAGATGTCTGTCTTTTCTCTAAAATAGCAAAAGAAAGAAAGAAGACTTTGTAATCTATTTTATTCAATGTTAGAGGGGTTTCCGAACAGCAAGCATTAGAACAAATTACCTCATTCATTTAAGCTGTGAGATGTACACTCACCAGCCCCCTATGACATATGAGGGAAGGATTATCACTTGATTGATGATAACCCTATTTGAACACTCAAGTAGATTTACTAAGGAAAGAATTATCAATAAATCTTGCTTGTTAAAATAAAATATAGATCTTGCAACTCTTATCAATGGTTAACACCTTGATGGGGGGGACAAGGCGAGCATACGGTATGACCGGTCTTTGATGAGATCATCAGATTCATAGGGGTTTGAAAGTTACGGCCTTGCAGGACGCTGTTTGAGGCCGGACGAGCAGATCACTGATTGATGGGCTTATCAAACTGAACGGGTATACTGGGGCTTAATACAGTACGCAACACCCTCTGCAACCCACTCTGCGATGGTTGCAGATGTCGCAGAGCCCATGTTGTTTTGCTGTTGCCTTGCAGTTGAGTTGCAGTTGCTTGTATGTATGTAGTAGGTAGAGCCAGGGGTGTAGCTCCAGATTCTGGGCCCCATGAAAGAATGTATTTGTAGGCCCCCAGTGAATGCGAGCGTGCGTAAGCGCGCAAGCAGAAATGTTTTTGGCCATTTTTTTATTGATGAAAACGCATAATATGGTTTTTACCTATACATTCGGATCAGCAGTTCAGCACCTGCACTGTTGGTGGGTGAGCCTAGTAAAGGATGTCGCATTGCGTTCATCTTCAATGAATGGACCAATGCAATAGTCTACCAAAGCCCCCCCTCTCTCTCTATATATCTCACACACACACACACACACACACACACACACACACACACACACACTTCAGAAACAAACATAGTATCAATGAGAGCTTCAATAATACACCTGAGTGATGTCTAGTAAAAAAAAGAAAAAAAAGAAAAAATGTTTTTTTTTGGGCCCCCCCCCCCCCCCAGTGCTGGGCCCTTGGAATCATCCTAAGCCCCCCCCCCCCCCCAGCCACGCCCCTGGGTAGAGCCATTTAGTCCTATATGATGAAACTGTCATATCTCTGCTTTGCTAAGTCCTATCATCAAGAAACAACTAGAACTGTCATATCTCTGCTTTGCTAGGTACTATCATCATGAAACAACTAAAACTGTCATATCTTTGCTTTGCTAGGTCCTATCACCATGAAACAACTAAAACTGTCATATCTCTGCTTTGCTAGGTCCTATCATCATGAAACAACTAAAACTGTCATATCTCTGCTTTGCTAGGTCCTATCCTCATTAACCAAATTGTTCTGTGTTTCCGGAGAACCTGTTTATCACATGCCATATGCAATTTAGCATTAAGATTTTAAATATGGACCCTGACACCCTAATGCTTGCTTATTTCTGCATACAGTGGTCCCTAAACAGTCTTTGAATTGCATACATTAGGTATCTGTAAATCTTGTGTATATGTCTTGTGTTGTGAAGGGCCAGATTAAACCGAATATATATATTTATTTATATATATATATTTAATTGTATTTGTATATTCTCTAATATTCCTTGATATCCCTTGTATATTCCTTGTACAATATGCATTGAATATCCATTCTAGCCTACTGAACATCCCATAATAGTCTCCATTCTACTATTGGTCGAGACCTTGGTGCCAGGCTGCCATACCCCCCAGACCCAGTTCAAACGTACCGCTCAACATGTACGAACAAGTCCTAGTTCCGCGTAGGAATCTGGCTACCGCACCACTAATGGGACTATTTGTTCATAGTGCGTATATATACTGCGCTACTAAAGTAGGACTTCCTTTTCAGTCCAGTTTCTTACCCTCCAATAGAGTCACAGACGTAAAGCCTCCCCGCGACGCCACGTGTGGGAGTAAGGCCAAGTTCGCCTACCATCGGTATTGAGACATCGTGTATATTAATATTTGAATAGTCATATTTGGCACTATATCGTCGAGTTGGACGTAGTCTATTAAGCTAATAATAGTCTGTTAATATATAGTGCTTCGTACGGTGAGAATACTACCGTAGTCAGTACCCCATCGTTTCGGGCAGAGAACTGGCTGCTTATCCAGGGTGGTTGACCCCACGTGAAGCTGCACCCGAGGAGCCCCAGAGCCGACGAGCGAGTGGACCTGTATACCGGATTATTCTACCGACGACAGCCCGCCTTCCCAGGCACGGATTATGCTTTGTATACATTGATTATTCCATGGATAAAGACCCCCGACACTGCCGTGTGTTGGAACCCCCCCCCCTGGAGAGGACGCAAGGTGAGGAGACGCTCTGCAAGACGAGGTCGCTTCACGTCTCTCCTCCGTGGACCGGAGGACGCCGGCCCACAAAGAGTCCATCTGCTTTCATCTGTGGTCCAAGGATCGCCGGCGCATTGAACGGCACTACAGTGGGTTCACCTGGGATACCCTTGGCCGGATGAGGCAGCCGGATTCTACCCCCCCCCCCCTTCCTACTCCTGTCGGCTTACAAGCGACCGGATTAACCCCCCCTAGTGTATCCAGTCTATAATCATTAAAGTATCATTGCTGTTATTCCTTAAACTATTCCAGGTTGTATATGTACCACCTGCGCCTTCAGAGATTGGACATTCTCTATTGATATACCGACGAATACTCTTGCCATAAAAGTGCATACTAATTCCCATTCATAAATGTGATTGATTTGATTAAGTGCTTGCTCTACACACCATCGCTGTGTAGAAATAAAGACCTATTTCTAATTCGTACATTTGTGTTGGATCCGTTTCATCTACGTGACAGTGTTCATCATAATATATTTATGCCGAGTACTGGGTGGCCGAATATTAAGTACAAAGGTAGTGGTAGTAAGTATCATATCTAGTAATACAGTCAGGGAATTGTACCCCTCAGTTACATCTTGTATGTCACAAATGTCTTGATGAAACAGTACTGTATATCTGTATGTCATGTATGTCATAAATGTCTTGATGAATTGAAAATTGGGGACCCTTATGTAAACAAAACGAAAGTATTTTTCTAGTCTGCATCCTCTTAACAATTGTTTGTATTGAGCCGTACTGTATTGTACCCATTCTGCAATTTGTTAATAAAGTTTTCAATCAATCAATCAATCTGAGACTCCTGTGCATAAAGAGCCCACCCGCAGCCATGTGTGACGTGGCGAGTACTTTCCTTCAATGTGAGTAATTTTTTTCTTTTTTACTTAACATCAATGTGTAAAATGTGTGTGCCTATGTGCCTTCATAGGTTAATCACAGCACCATGACACTTTACACCCATAACAAAGAGACCTGGGCCAATAAGAGAGTTCAGGGTTTGTCTAGATGCATTGTCAGCTTGGGGTTTCTGAGCCTTTTTCCATTAACCAGATGTCAAAGGTTAATGACACCAAAGCACAGAATGAACATTTCACAAGAGTTACTCAAGTTCCTGAGGTCTGTATGTGGTCTTCTGGAGATACCCCCCCCCCCTCCCAATCTGTGTAACTGGTGTTATCTAATCTGTATTGACCCGAAATACAATATGCGAATAGGCGCAAATCAAAACACAATGGAAAAGGAAGACATTTTACTTTCAGAGAGCATGAACACCGGAGCTCTGTTCAGTTCACTTTCCCTTTCATCAATTCACGCTTCACTATTCAAATATTCAAAGGCTTTTTCAGTCTTAAAATAAATAAAATGTGAATGATTGCTTCGTATTCGCTAAATTAATTTCATTCCCCTGAGGAAATTACAACTGTGTTTTAAAGGGGGCTGTACGGCGAAGAATATGATTGTAAAAATGGAAAATGATCATTAACCTTAGTCTATTCTAGTGGGTCCTCAACTGGTAAGTCAGCTCAGGCCTGCCTTGACATTTTGCACAAATGTAAAGGACATCAATGTCAAACAAAGATAATATATCAGCCTAATTAAGATATGATGAAATCAGCCTATGATCATTATTTTCCCAATGCAACTTGGCCAGCTGCTGCTACTGATCATCCTCTTGTATGATCAGTCGACACTCGATGTGACATTTACAAGAAAGGTTAGGTTTGACGTAGTCTCACATTGTTATATATTATCTCCACACTCCACACGTCTGGCAGAACCCATTATCATTGTATACTAAAAACCGTCTGGGTTGTTTGTATTCCTCATACCAATCCCAGTCATCTAGTGCAGTGCTGGAACCAAAATGCACGTTGGAAAATAGCATCGGGGGAGAAATGTTATCTTGTCAAAGTTTTCCATCATGAGAGAGTAGCTTACGAGGTCCAAGACTAATTGTTGATCATAAAATCCTGTGAGTAAGACTAGGTTTGCCTTGGAATTTCTTCTTCTTTAATGAGTGTACTGCAACATCAAAGGCTTGAAAACCACTTTAATATTCAACAGTGTTATTTTAAGATATAGCCAACAATGACCACAGCAGCTTTTCCCCCCAGCATTGATGCCACAGATTACTTGTAAAAAATAATCTGATTACTGATTACTCCTTTAAAAAGTTATCTAGTTACTTTGAAAGTAACTAGGTTACGAAGTTGTCGTCGTCCCCCCTGCTGCTGCCACAACATAAGAATGACAACAGTTTCTTTTCTCTCTCTTTCTACCAAATCCATTCTGAGATAACGGACAGTTATCAGTGCGTACTCCACAAGTTGCGCGTAACATGAATCTCTATCTCTCTCTCTCTCACTCTCACTCTCTGACTCTCTCTCAAGTAGCCAAATTACACTATAAAATTAACTGGATAGTTGATTTAACTTCATGCTGAAGCCATTCTAAAATCAGCTATAAACGTAAACATGTGTGTGTGGCTGTGTGCGTGCGTGCGCGAGCACACGTCCCATCTCCGGTCTCGCTGACTGTACCCCTGGCTCTCTTATCAGCAGCATTATTAGATATTATTACATGGCGTTTTGACATTCGCCAAAATGCTTGATTGTGATTGGTCAATAGCGCTCGGTTGCCCCTGACAGCGGTCAATTATTTCTCGATAACTGACCACTGTCATGGGCAACGCGCAATAATGACCGCTGATACAAGTAACAGAGCGCTATTGACCAATCACAATCAAGCATTTTGGTCGCAGTCACGAAAGCTAAGCATTACCATTATGCACAGCTGCACTACATCAGTGCAATCAGACCACACACCTGCCGGCTGCCGGCGATGACAGCGGAGCCACAGAACAGAACAACTGCGTCTGCATTTGATCTCGTCTTGTCGATGGTGTAAAATGAATTAGGTATATTGTTAGTAAGTTAGCCATGTAATAAGTGGGATAATGTATAGCTATACTCGGTCATTGTCGCAAAATAATTGACCTTCACTGCGTTTATAACACCTCGGCTGCGCCCAGGCCCGGACTGGCCATCGGGAGCACCGGGAGTTTTCCCGGTGGCCTGGCCTGCACAGATTACAAAAAAAAAATTATATAAAAAAAAAAAAAAAAAAAAAATTATTATTATTTTTTTTATTTTCTTTTGCCAGGCGATTGTTTCTAGTTGTGGCGGCGGCGCGGCGCGATAGTTAGATAACCTAGATGGGTGGGGAACAACCAGGATTTCACTGTCTGCCACAGAGTTGGAGAACTATCTGACTCTCTCTCTCACGGGCCGGCGGATCACACACACACAATGGAGCCGTGCTGCCGCTTGTGATTGGTGGAGGCGGGACCAGACGATACAACTGATTGACAGCGGAGGCGGCGAATGGAATGGCAGACGGCACTCAGATGCAGAATAACAGCCAGGCAATGAGCCAGGTAGTGAGGGACTCGGGAGAGATACAGTAGAGCGAAAGTCAATTAACGTTGATGTCAAGATGGACAGTGGAAGAACGAGAAAGGGTGGAGGAGAGAGGGATAAAACAAAGAAAAAGAAAGGCCCTTACAGGAGAGAGTGGTTAACTGTATTATAATAGTAAATAGAAAAATATGTTGTGCTCTTGCTTTTTTCTTTTTGAAGGTGGAGAGAGTAGCATTGCTAGTGCCACAACAGTTTTATTTGAGGTCCATAACAGTACATTGTACTAAGCAATTGTTGGCTCATTAGTTTGTGATTCACATGCACTAAAATTCACCAGAATGCAGGAAATTAAGTCTTTGTAACAAAAAATTTCCTGGTGGGGGACCCTCAGACCCCCCGCTTAAAAAGTGGCCTGACTGGGGCTATATTTCGCGCTATATCTCCCGGTATGAATTATTTCCCCAGTCCGGCCCTGGCTGCGCCTCTGTGTTCCAGAACTCCGTGTCGGTCAATTATTTTGCGACAATGACCTCGTAGCTATACATTATCCCTTACGTAACTAAATAGTAACGCACAGCCACTTGGAAAAGTAACTGTAATCAGGCTTGTAAAAAGTAAGTAAATTAGATTACTATTTACTGAAAGATTTATCAGATTAGAGTAACTAGTTACTTAGTAACTAGTTACTGGCATCACTGCCCCCCAGAATAAATTCAGTATTAGCAGGATTAAACAAAAGGCCTCAAATCTGGCTTCTCACCCTCACTGGACAGTCACCAATTTGCCTACTGTGAGAACAGGAGCACGGAGGACCCCATCTCCTCAGCGCTACACTCCACCCTCTCCCAACTGGATGACAGCAACACCCATCTATCTTTCTAGGTCGTCCTCGGACGGGCCCTCCATCGGTGCTTCCAGTCATCCCGATCCTCCATGCATCTGGCTAGCTCGCCGGTGCTTTCTGTTCCCGCATCTCTCCTGAGTACGTCCACGTAGGTTAATGTGGGACAACCTCGTGATCGATGCCCGTGTGTTGGTTCCCACAGCACAAGTTTGCTGGTTGGCATCTCATGGTGTCTCTGGCAGTGACCTGCCAGCCTCATTCTCCTGACTGCCACTTTATCGCTCACCTTTAGCACCCCCCCCATACAAGTTTGCATTAGTGACATGCTCATCCCTGTTGATGTTGAGCACCACACGCATCATTCTGGTGTAGCACCCATCCAAGGACTTCTGCAGGGTGGGCTTCAAGGTCCAGCATTCACTGCCATACAAAAGGACAGACTCAACTGTTGCATGAAAGAAGTTGAGCTTGATTTGACGGGGGAGGTTGGATTTCCACACACTGGTCATGCCATTCAGAGCCCTCCACGCAAGCGCCTTCCTCACTTCAAGGTCTTGCTCGCAACACCCATGTGAGAATGCTATTCATCGACTTCAGCTCAGCATTCAACACCATCATCTCCAAACTTGGTGACCTTGTGGAAACCAAGGATCAACCCCTGCATTTATAACTGGAGATCCCTGTATGATATAATAGATTTAGTTATATTGCGCACCTCAACCAATCAATAGTTACATCAGCCCGGGGCGCAGCCCGGGAAAGAAGAAAACAGAAAAACAGGACAAAGATACATGCAGGCCATCCAAGCAGATAGAGAACAGACATGAATACACCTGTCATACTACAACACAAAACTAGCTCAAGGATTGTCTATGGTCTATGGATTATGTGTGTAATACATTCGTTTTGTACACTAATTGCAAGTTATGCAAATGTGAACAAATCTGAAACTGCATAGTGCACTTTTAAATTAGTATCTTTGTGAGGTTACTGTTTTATAATTTACATTACATTGAAAAGATACAAAGATATATTTTTTAAAGCTGGATTTTCTAATACAGAAGAGGTATTATTTAGAACATTTGTATTATTTATTTTGTCCAGTAAGACTTGAAAATAGCTATTATTTTGTTAGGTTGATTAAGTTATTTTCGTGAGATTTGTCAGGGAGATTACTTTAGGCATAATAAAGCATGTTAAGTAACTTTGGTTATAGCGAGATATTATTTTGTTATATAAAATAATATAAATTATAATTTTCTAGCCATACAGAGGAGGCATATTTGAGTAAACTTTGAGTATCATTTAAGTATCTTGAGTCTGGGGGCAGCGTGTCCTCTTTTCTGGAAAGCACAATATGGTCACCCTAGGTAACATACATACAGTATTAAGAAAACCATCAAATATAAACAGAAAACATGAAACCCTCCACCCTCACCAATGGCTCCTCCATCCTTCACAGCTACACATGCTCTGGCTCCTCTATCCATCACAGCTGCACCTCCTCTGGCTCCTCCATCCATCACAGCTACACCTCCTCTGGCTCCTCTATCCATCACAGCTACACCTCCTCTGGCTCCTCCATCCATCACAGCTGCACCTAATCTGGCTCCTCTATCCATCACAGCTACATCTCCTCTGGTTCCTCTATCCATCACAGCTACACCTCCTCTGGCTCCTCCATCCATCACAGCTACACCTCCTCTGGCGTCTCCATCCATCACAGCTACACCTAATCTGGCTCCTCCATCCATCACAGCTACACCTAATCTGGCTCCTCCATCCATCACAGCTACACCTCCTCTGGCTCCTCCATCCATCACAGCTACACCTAATCTGGCTCCTCCATCCATCACAGCTACACCTAATCTGGCTCCTCCATCCATCACAGCTACACCTAATCTGGCTCCTCCATCCATCACAGCTACACCTAATCTGGCTCCTCCATCCATCAGTTACACCACCAAGGACTCCTCCAACCCTCACAGCTACACCTAATCTGTGTGGGCTAATTCTATGCAGAGGCTAATGCTGTTCCCCATTATAGCGGCCATCAGCTAGCTTTAAAACTGTCCATACTGCTCCCCTCCACTCTTGCCCGACCACTCAAGCCTTCCCTTTCACTCTGTGACTGAGCAACCTCAACAAAGAGAGATGCTCCTTCAGGGTAGTACCTGTGTGTGTGTGTGTGTGTGTGTGTGTGTGTGTGTGTGTGTGTGTGTGTGTGTGTGTGTGTGTGTGTGTGTGTGTGTGTGTGTGTGTGTGTGTGTGTGTGTGTGTGTGTGTGTGTGTGTGTGTGTGTGTGTGTGTGTGTGTGTGTGTGTGTGTGTGTGCCTCTCAGGAACGATCTGCCTCTCTGCTCTAATCCGCTATTTACCTAAGTGTGAAAGCGCGTGAGGGTGTGTTATTAGATTCCAACGCAGCCAGCTTTGAAATGAGACATGAAAATACGCCAAGGAAACCATATCCCCCTGCGCTGCTTGGTGGTGGAGGAAGTCTGCCCGTCGCAACAGACGTATCTGGCAGTGCTTAAGGTGAATAACCTGGGATGATCAGATGGTCCGATTGCGGTTCATGGCGCCATGCAGACGCCATTAGTATTAACAGGAGGTTTGGTGGTTGGAATTATAGAAGCACCTTCATCAATTTGATTCTGTCCAGAACAACTATTTCAGCTTCCTTGAAGTTTGTGGATGGGTTACAGTATGCCGTCTTGTGCTCCTCAGTAAAATAATTTATTAATTTCTTTACTTTTAGACGCATCTATCTCATACTATAGTACCTCATACAATATAACTCTGTATGATAGCATGTATAATAGTGCTATATATATACATTTATATATATATAGGATATTATATATACGGTATATACAGCATTATTGTATCATACAGAGTTATATGGGTTATATGGAGGTGTATAAGTAGGTATATAGAAGGATTATATACAGGTATATTCAGACAGATATGGAAATATATATGCAGTAAATATAAATATATAAATGTATATACAGCACTATTGTGCTATCATTATATGGGTAGACCGTATGAGGTAGGTAGTTATGATTATTATGATTACAATGACATTTTTCTTGCCCGTTCCTTTTTCATAGACAATCATTTTCGTCTAGGTTTCAACCTCACACTTATCTCAAGTCTTAATCGGGGCCCTTATTGAATAAATTCAAACAGAGACAACATTTTGCATAATAATCATGGAGCCCAAGGCTGGCAACGGCATCATTAAAGTGAATTAAACGCATGGCTTACCCAGAAGAGTTGGTGCTGAACGTGAACCTCTTGCTGGAACGACTATTGTACTAAACATGTGCTTTGAACTAGTATGTGAAAGCACATAATAAGTACCAAAAATACATTACAAGTAGTGATGCACCGATGTGAAAATTGTGGCCGATACCGATAACCGATATTAATATTGCTGTTCTGGCCGATACCGATATTTACCGATGTCGATATCTCTGTATAGAAAACACTTTTTTAACGCATAATTTTTTTACTTTTGTAACTTATTTTCAGAAATGACTGATTTTTGAAACTATTTAAGGCCAAAACATGTAAATTTTTTTTTTTTTTTTTTTTTTTTTTTTTAATATCGGATATCGGCCCCATCTTGATATCGGACCGATACCGATGTGTAAAAAAACGGCCATATCGGCCGATATTATATCGGCGGCCGATATATCGTGCATCACTAATTACAAGTATACTCTTGACAAAGTACATATGGGTAGAAATATACTCTATACTTAAAACAGTCTTAATATCAAGGGGGTAGGTTTGGTTTCAACATTGGGGGGATATTTTAAGCGGGGGTCTGGCGGTCCTCCCCCAGGACATTTTGAGCATCAAACATTTCCTGCATTCTGGTGTAGCATTTTGTGTATCCATTTATGGTGGAAATGTATTTATGTATGTAAAGGAAAAGACAACATTCAGGTACCCACTGACACAAATATACAGTAATGGAATATAATGCAGTAAGGGCTCTCTATCTTCTCAATATTGAGGGGGACATGTTCCCTGCAACCCCCTCCCTAAAGCTACGCCTATGATTAACCCCTCAACAGTCCTGCAAATTTCGATTGCATACCCAAAGTAATTAGCTATTTATTATGCTTCATACTTATAGCACATGATTGAGTCTGGTCTCTTTTAAAAGGTAACATTCTGAAGTTTCTTAGACAATAAAGTTCTCACTTTGAGTGCTAATAATGCAGGACCTCTTTTAGAGATGTCTTTATTCGGCATGCAACGACATAGGACATGCAATGGGCGGCACACACACAGGAATACACACACACACACACATGCATTGTCTTTCTCAGGGTCGCCGATGCGATTGAGCTCTGCGCTTAACCCATCCCGTCGTCCTTCCCCCCAAGGGCAGCCGGGAGCAGACAGGGCGTCGGTGAGGTACCGCGCCCGGGGACCAATCCAAGTGCTCCTGCCCGTCTTCGTCAGGGACGCGACAGCGTCAGCGATCTGTTGTGCATGTTTTTCCATTTGGTTTCTCTTATCGGGGGGGACAAGATACACGATACAAGATACAAGAGTTTCATTTGTCACAGCATACAGGTATACAGTGAAATGCGGGGGGTCTTGCCCGCAACGATGTGCATAATACAATAGTAATAATATATAATAAGAATCCAACCAAGAGCAACATTGTGCAATAAACAAGTAAACAAAGTAGGGCATATCGGTATCTGTACATGAGTTATTTACAGAGCATGGACATGCTAGGTCCTGTGGTAGTGCAGTACACTGTTAGCTACGGATGAGGCACTGGGTCTTTATGTACACTTCTATACAATGCTATATTATACAATCTCAAGCTCTACTATACTATTCTTAAAGTGACCTTTCCTTCTGTAAAGTGTCCATAAGTGTGAGCGTGTGCAGCATGAGTGTGTGTGTGCTCATGTTAAAGTGGCTGCTAGTGTGTGACCCTTGCGAGCACGGGGAGAACATGCAAACTCCACACAGTAAGGCCTGGGAGATACCCCACCTGGGTACCTGGCATCGCTGAAACCTGGTCCCCAAGCGGGAATCGAACCCTGAACCTTCTTTCTGTGAGGCGACAGTGGATCAGGAGGTAGAGCAGTCGTCTGGCAATCCGGAGGTTCCCGGTTCGATTCCCGCTCCTCCCGGTCATCGTGTCGATGTGTCCTTGAAAAAGACACTTAACCCCTAATTGCTCCCGATGAGCAGGTTGGCACCTTGCATCGTTGCCTCCGCCGTCGGTGTGTGAATGTGTGAGTGAATGGGTAAAATGTGAGTAACAAATTGTAAAGCGCTTTGGATAGAAACGCGTGCCGCGTAATGTAATAGACACATAGGTTTGAATACACTGAAATAAAATATTTGCTCCTTACTTTTGTGTTGACTTGTTGCCAGATGCCTGTTTTTGGGTTCCAGCAAAGAGGTAGGAGCTGGAAAACATAACGGTTCCATAGCCTGAAGTCTTTGAAATGTGTGTACCAGAATAATTCAGCGTGATTATCCAAAATGGCCGTCAGCTTCCATTCACGCACGAGTCAAAACAAAAAAATTTTTGGTCTTCTGCCCCCTTCTCGTTCAAGCGCAATCAGCGCTTGTCTGGGATCGCTCCTTGGCTACAACTAGGGATGCTCGATATTGGCTTTTTTACCGATACCGATATACCGATATTGTCCAACTCTTAATTTCCGATACCGATATCAACCGATATCAACCGATACCGATATATGCAGGGTTTCCCCCCCCCAAAAAACGGAATAATTTCAGGTAATTAACATTACATATCTCTTGTCGTGTAATTAACACAACATTATGCATACTTTGACAATACATAAAATAATAATTTCTTCTTACTTGCTTGCCTGGGTAAATAAAGGTTAAATAAATGTAAAAAAGAAAAAAAGATTTTTTTTGAAAACCGATACCGATATTTTCCGATATCAAATTTGTATGTCAATATCGGCCGATAATATTGGTAGGCCGATAATATCGGACATCCCTAGCTCAGCGTTTCCGTTAGCCGGTAATTACCGGTATTTGACTGGCAAAATATGTTGAAGTCCGAATATTTAAATTTCTCCGGTCATAATGTCCGGTGAAAATAATTCCTCTAAGCACAATTTTATTATTTGAATTGTATTAAAATAGGCTAAAATTAAATAGCCTATGCGATGAACGAAACAATCATTACATTTGTTTCATTGTGCTTCGCTCTAATAAAGCGCGGATGGCGCCGCTCGGATGTGAATCTTTTTTTTTCTTTTTTTGAGCCTGTCTCGACAAACAGCTATACGAGCGAGAGAGAGAGATGGCCAAACAAGCTAAACTTAACAAATATTTCATGAAACCAAGCACAAGCAGGTCTAATAATAATGACATTGACAACGAAGATGAGTCTTCTGAAGTCACAGAGACCGCCGATGCTCCCGCGGAAAATAAACAAATGTCGAGCGTTCAGGCGGTGGCCCGAGTGGAAAGTTAAATTCTCCTGGCTGAGGTACGACATTATAGTCTAGTAGTCTAGCGTCTATGATGTACGAGAGATAACATTGATTGAACGTACACAAAGTACACTTTATTGATTGAACCACAAAGAGCATCCCCAGTCTGCTGCTACCGTTGCGAGCCTCGCAGAAGTCCACCTGTTCCAATGCAATGGGGATCTATCAAAGTCGAACCAACCAGACGACCCGCTGTTCTCGCAGCCTCGCATGTACAAAACGGATAGGCAGAACGAGACGGGGTGAGTAAGTGTTGACATTTTTTAATCATATGCAACTGTTGGTTGACTGCCGTGTCACATAGTAATGCATATAATTGATTATAACTAAATGTAGGCTATAATGAAATCAACAAACGCATTACGAGCATGTGGCTCGTCCTCTCGCTCTCTGCAAACGAGGCAATGTGATGATCAACTACAGTTTGCTGTGTGTGAAGTTGAACATTATGATATGTGTGACGTGTCTGATACAACGAGGTGAAGCGATGTCGACTCGAGATTCATTTGGGGGTGCGTGTGACAGCTGCTGCGCGGGAGCTTGATGCTGGATCAGCGTATCGCACTAACTTGGGAGGCGAGAGATAGTAATTTGATTCTGCAAATCAATTTCTCATTCTTCGCTTGATGTAATTAATACAAATGTCCAATATAACGGAATTCGTTAGCTCATAAAAATGTGATTATAACAGACTGCTGTTTAAAACTCTGACCGGAATTTCAGGAATATGTCCGGGGATAGAAATCTTGCAGGACACTCAGACCGGCACGAATATGTTCTAACGGAAACGCTGCCCTAGCTACAACGGTGGTCAATCATTTTCGCCATCAGAGGTGACTGGTCAGTTCAGGACCGTTTACAACCGGACGTGGTCACTCGCCGGATATTTTGTCTTGTAAGTCGAGACCCGAAACACACAATAGGTTGAGTGTGATGACGATTGAAAGGCAGCAAATTCAACTTTCCAATAATGTATTGAATGATCGGGAGAAACGCGTTAGGAACCAGTAACAGGTAGGTTCAAATGCACAACACGGGAGACAGAGGAATGTTCAACCCCGAAGGGCATTTAATAATACGTTGCAAAAATGTATGCACACCAGTGCGTGTGTGTGTGTGTGTGCGTCTTGAGCCTGGCGGGTGGGTAACCATCACGGGTGTAAAAAGTACCCAGAAATTATACTTAAGTGAAAGTATGGGTACCGTCTCAAAATCGTACTCAAGTAAAAGTCAGAGTATCTGGCTAAAAACACACTTGAATAAAAGTAAAAAAGTTTCTACTTTTAAATGTACTAAAAACTAAAAGTAAAAACTTTTTTTCTGACTGTCTATTCTTCTGATAGCAGGTGTTTAATCAAAGATCCCCACTTTCTAGTCTTGCACAAGGTCCAATCCGCATTTTCCATTGATGGGGATTTGATTGGCTGTTTTTAAATAAAGTGCGGCCACAGGATTAATAACGTTAACGTTAGTTCGGCCAGAGAAACAAATATACTAATTAAAATAGTTGGACCTGCGAGATTTGTACTTTGTAGGTCTGCATTTTAAATTTAAGGAGTAAAAAGTATGTTTTTTTTTCTCTGAAATGTAATGGAAAGTATACAACCCTAATAATACTCGAGTAAAGTACAAATCCCCAAAAACAGTACTTAGGTATTGTAACGAAGTACAATTACTCAAGTACTTTACACCCCTAACCGTGACCGGTGGGAAGCACGGGAGTGCAGCTGTGAAGACAACGGAGAGAAAAACAGCGTAAGTCTTCACAGCAAAGACAAGGGTAAGCACATGGGAAAAACACGAGACAAAAACACGAAGAAAGCATCAGACATAAAAAAAATCATGGAACGGGTGGATACACGAAAACACAATGGGAGTAAGTTAATCTGTTAAACCCTAGCCCTATTTTCTGAAAATCCGCCTAAAAATACATACCTAAGTAATTGGAAGATTGCTCCACTTCTATAAGGGCCATTTGCATGTTTTTGGTATCTAGGGACATCTATGGATCTCAGGAAATGTATTCCCACTGTCAGAAATATTGTGTCTGTTACTAAGCTTGAGTAAATTGTGATGAAACAAAGGAGAATATAAATTATGATTTTTATGATTTCATAACACCATACTAAAAATGACCAGACATGAAAAACTGCCACTGAGCTCGTTCAGCACCTTCTTGAGATCACGTGTACAAAAGATCTAAGCAAATGAATAAAGGGAATTTGAAATATTATTATAGAATATAGAATATCAGGCATATATATGACCTTAATGGCTCCGCCATTTTGAATCAGTTGCTAAATGTTCACAGATTGCCTGGCCGTGTGGCAATAAAAGAAACTTGAACTTGAAACTTGAACAGAAGGTAGACACACTAACTGCGCTCCAATCTATGCCAACAATGTTCAGTTTTGTGGTAGATAATCCAGAGAAATAAGATAAATAAAAAAATTATTCTTCCACAAGTCATTTGCTGTAGAGTAGCTGGCTTGGGCTGGGTAGGGTAGTTTTTTAAATTCCGACGCTCATTGAAAGCCCTGTCTTTCCTTCATCATAATGACTACAACAAGATGGCCATTCGGATTGATGTCCGGTCGAAATTCGCTAGTTATTGAATACAATTCCTAAACTGATATTTCATTAATAACACTTTAACCTATTGGTAACCAAATGTATTGTTGAAAATATACACTATGACGGCTGTTTTGACAGGATTAGGGTATTTACTCTTGGCTACATTTGAAAAATAATTATTCAACATTATGTTATACAGTCTGGAGAGATTGATTTATTGCTTGGGTCCAGTACCGGACCCGTCAGGCTTAAGATGTTAATATGAGCCAGTAATCAATTCACTAATAACGGCAAATACACTTTTTAGAAAAACATCGTTACACTCCGTCAATTGACAGATGCCCGGGGGCGAACCCCGGCATGAGCGCCAGGGACGAGCACTGTTTCCGGGCTATTATTTCCGTCGCCTCGTGGCTCATTGAAATGTTTGCTGAAGTGAAACAGAATCACCAAAATCATTGAAAAAACATTTCACAAACACTAGAAACTGTCGGAAACTGAACGAATGCTATAATATCCAACAACAAAGTATAATTGATTCAAATCACTACTTACATGCTTGTCTCAAAATGCACGCTCCACGCTCTGTCCCTGGGAAGAATTCAGATTCCCCCCGCTCCCTCTATTGGTCTCTCCAAATGACAACAGTGACTTTCCGACCAATCCCAGGCAGCCGTCCCTGGGACTTCCGGAACAAGGCGTACATCAAATTAAAGGGACAGTTCTTAGCTTTCGGAATCTGTTGAATTGGTGTCAATCCGATGAAAACGTAAGAAAACGAAGGCGTGAGCCTAATTTCCATGACAACAGCCCTTTTCCAGTGTCGCCGCTGTGCGCCGTTGGAAGAGGGTTATGGAGGGCCTTGAGGTGAGTCCTAATATCTTGTAGTCAGTGCGTGACTTAACAGGCAGCCAGTGAAGTTGGTGGAGAACAGGAGTGATGTGCTTGATGGAGGGAGTTCTAGTAATAATGCGTGCGGCTGAGTTCTGGACCAGTTGGAGTTTATAGAGATACTTATGTGGGAGACCAATGGGAGGGAGTTACAGTATCTAGGCGGGATGTGACCAGGGCGTGAACAAGAGTAGCAGTGCTGGTATATGGAACTGAGGGGTGTTGCGTAGGTGGAAGTAAGCAGACCGTGTGATGTTATTTACAACTTGTGCCTCTCATTCACCCATTCGCTCAGACATTCACACACCGACGGTAGAGGCCGACCATGCAAGGTGCCAACCTGCTCATCGGGAGCAGTTAGTGGTTAAGTGTCTTGCTCAAGGACACTTCAACTGAGTAATAGTGGGATATTTGATTTTACATACAGATGGAAATCTTTCACACTTACACTACATCCCATCTCTTTCACGCACACTACACGACATCCTATATATCTATTTCACACTACACTACATCCTATCTCTCTCTCTTTCTCTCTCTCACATACACACACACACCCCCACTGCGGCACGGTGGTGTAGTGGTTAACACTGCCGCCTCACAGCTAGAAGGTCCAGGGTTCAATTCCCGCTTGAGGACCAGGTTTCCGCGTTGCCAGGTGGGGTATCTCCCGGGCCTTTCTGTGTGGAGTTTGCATGTTCTCCCCGTGCTCGCAAGGGTCCCCCCCCCCCCCCCCCCCCGATGAGAGAAACCCAATGGAAAAACATGCACAACAGATCGCTAATGCTGTCGCGCCCCTGGTGAAGACGGACAGGAGCACTTGGATTGGTCCCCGGGACGTGGCCCCACGTCGCAGCCCCTATCTGCTCCTGGCTGCCCTTGGGGGAAGGACGACGGGATGGGTCAAGTGCAGAGACTCAATCGCATTGGCGACCCAACTAATTGCATGTGTGTGTGTTCCTGTGTGTGTGCGGCCCATCGCATGTGTGTCTGCCTGCATGCCGAATAAAGACTTCTCCAAAGTCCAGTCTCGCTCTCATACTACACTACGCCCTATCTCTCTCGCCCACACTATGCCCTATCTCTCTCGCCCACACTACATCCTCTCTCTCTCTCACTCACTCACTCACTCACTCACTCACTCACTCACTACACTACATCCTATATCTCTCTCACACACTAAAACACCATAAAATCTCATTGTTTTTAAGACACCTGTATGTGTTTAGTTTTTAAGGGTGGTATTTTAGCCTAGGCCAGGAGGATCGCATTGCACTGAGGGAGATTAATCTGGTATATAGACCTCTGGTATGGTATATAGACCTCTGGTATGGTATATAGCTCTGGCATGGTATATATAGCTCTGGTATGGTATATATAGCTCTGGTATGGTATATAGTGTTCTGGCATGGTATATAGAGCTCTGGCATGGTATATATATATAGCTCTGTTATGGTATATAGAGCTCTGGCATGGTATATATAGCTCTGGTATGGTATATATAGCTCTGGTATGGTATATAGTGTTCTGGCATGGTATATAGAGCTCTGGCATGGTATATATAGCTCTGGTATGGTATATAGAACTCTGGTATGGTATATAGAGCTCTGGTATGGTATATAGAGCTCTGTTATGGTCTAAGGACCTATGGTATGGTATATTGACATCTGATATGGTATATAGACCTCTGGCATGGTATATATATAGCTCTGGTATGGTATATAGAGCTCTGGTATGGTATATATAGCTCTGGTATGGTATATACAGATCTGGTATGGTATATAGAGCTCTGGTATGGTATATATAGCTCTGTATGGTATATATAGCTCTGGTATGGTATATAGAGCTCTGGTATGGTATATATAGCTCTGGTATGGTATATATAGCTCTGGTATGGTATATATAGATCTGGTATGGTATATATAGATCTGGTATGGTATATAGAGCTCTGGTATATATAGCTCTGGTATGGTATATATAGCTCTGGTTTGGTACAGTATATACAGATCTGGTATGGTATATAGAGCTCTGGTATGGTATATATAGCTCTGTATGGTATATATAGCTCTGGTATGGTATATATAGCTCTGGTATGGTATATACAGATCTGGTATGGTATATAGAGCTCTGGTATGGTATATAGAGCTCTGTTATGGTCTAACGACCTATGGTATGGTATATTGACATCTGCTATGGTATATATAGACCTCTGGCATGCAGTTAAAAAAAAAACACACACACACACACACACACACACACACACACACACACACACACACACACACACACACACACACACACACACACACACACACACACACACACACACACACACACACACACACATACACAGAAGGTAGAAGCAAAGGAGGCATGGCTGCCTGGATGTGTGTGTGTGTATGTATGTGTGTGTGTGCGCATGCATGTATGCACATCCACATATTTGTGTATGTGTGTGTATGTATGACAGGATCAGGGGAGGAAATTAGGCCACTTTACTCGCCAATTGCGAGTATTTTTTACGTTTGGCGAGTAATTCATGAAGAGCACTCGCCAGTCTGGCGAGTACTAGTAATTACAAAACAAAACAAAAAAATCATTCTGCAATCTGCTGATTCGCTCACTGGCACAAACCGAACTCTGACTCCCCCCTTGATTCCTCCCATTTGCGCCACATAATAATCAGACCATAACCAATGAACATCATCGTTGTACAGATGCGCTCTAAGCTCCTCCAATGAACACTCGTTTTCTAGAAGATGCCGCCCATCTAGGTGAAGTGGACAGACCACTGCGCGCAGACCTACAAACTCCTGCCACCGGCAGCCGGCTTGACAACGTAGACAAACTTACAAAAACACATGAGTGGATGAAAATAATTGCATGTAGAGTCGTCGCTTTCGGATATTGGTGCGGTCTGACATGGGGGCGAACAACAGCACGGGACGCGTCTCCTTCGAGTCGGATGAGAATGACAAGTCAACCAGCATTAGCCGGCTAGCTACCTAGCATGTAACAAGCTACCATAACGCGCATTCAACATAGTGGACGACTATACTGAGCGGCTTTGCTTAAATGCAGCCGAGTGACATTTTATTATTACCGGGTTTCCCAGCATATCACCACTCGCCCATATGCCCTTCACAACGGTGATGTTGTCATATTTGGCATTCAGAACACACCTGCTGAACCCCTAGCGTTGTCGATTCGGTTCCAATGTATTGTCATCTTACAGCACAAGTACAGTACAACCAGAATACATTTGGCATACAACCAGAGTGCAAATGTAACAAGTCAAGTTCAAGTTGTTTTATTTAGCTATTACATTACAGTGAAATGCTTGGTTCTTTCACTGCCCAACCCAGTATTGATTGATTGATTGAAAACTTTATTAACAGATTGCAGAATGGGTACAATACAGTACAGCTCAATACACACAATTGTTAAGGGGATGCAGACCAGAGAAGGACTTTAGTCTTGTTTACATCAGGGTCCCCCATTTCAGTCCTGTTTGCTTAATGCCTTGTCCACTTCCTCCACACTCCAATATGTTATGATGAATTGAAAATGGGGGACCCTGATGTAAACAAGACGAAAGTCTTTCTCTGGTCTGCATCCCCTTAACAATTGTATGTATTGAACTGTACTGTACCCATTCTGCAATCTGTTAATAAACTTTTCAATCAATCAATCCCTTCAACCCTGCTCCTGTCAAACCTGCTCTTTCCATTCCCTCCATCATGTCCCCCCTTTCTGATGAATATTTCCTGCACTTAAGAGTCAGACACACATTCCTAGTAGTTGAGCTGTGATGAATGAAAACTTTATTTAACAGATTGCAGAATGGGTACAGTACAGTACGGCTCAATACATGCAATTGTTAAGGGGATGCAGACCAGAGAAAGACTTTCGTCTTGTTTACATCAGGGTCCCCCATTTTCAATTCATTTTCAATTCATCATTCAGTATAACCTAGACCAGCCCAACCCAGCATCTTTCACTGCCCAGTTCAGCCCAACCCAGTCCAGAATAGTTCCCTCTTTCATGTTAATATGTGATTTAATGATGTAATATTTTGAAGAGTAGAGACAGTGTGATTAATTTACTATGATTGAAAATCAATTTAGACGAAGACGTACAAAGAAGTAATTATCACAATTAGCGATTTTTTTTGTCTGGTAAAAAATCTATTTGGCTGGTAAAAAAAATCAGATACCCGCCAGTTGGCTGGTAAGCCAAAAAGTTAGTTTCCTCCCCTGGACAGGATAAATGGGTGTGTGTGTCTGTGTGTGCATGCATGTATGTGTGTGTGTGTCTGTGTGTGTGTGTCTGTGTGTGTGTGTGTGTGTGTGTGTGTGTATGTGTGTGTGTGTGTTTCTGTGTGTGTGTGTGTGTGTGTGTGTGTGTGTGTGTGTGTGTGTGTGTGTGTCCGCATGCATGTATGCACATCCACATATTTGTATATGTGTGTTAGGGATGTCCCGATCGCCTTTTTTTGCTTCCGATCCGATCCCGATCATATGATTTTAAATATCTATCGATCCGATCGTTTCCGATCCGATCTTTCACATTAGTAATCAATTTTGACGCATTTTTGTCAGAAACTGGCAGAGTGAGACAAGCCCATCTGTTGCCTATAATAGGGCGCGAGAGCGGAGGCTTTTGTTATTACATTCACCCTGAGAAATGTGCTTCTGCTTCATATGAGAAATATTAAAAGTTTCAATATATGTTTGCACATTAGTATACATTCAGTGTTCGACTTACGTAATGGTCCATTCTGGTCTGAAACGCCGATGATAATCCTCAGTCACGTAACGTTATCCTCCAGTTGAAAAGTTAGTCTGAAAACTTCGCCTCCAGCCTGCTGCTTCATGAGTTTTTCCTCCACGCGGAATCTCCTCCTTGCAAACATTGCAACTGGCTTGACTCTCTATTTTAAAATGCTTAGTTCCAAACCTCTGACATTAAGTCTAGCTGCTCAAGTCAGTGGATATTAACCGTGTTTCGGGAGCGACGTGTTGTTGTTGTGATGTGGTCGCGACTCGCGTGTAGCGTCTAAATTAAAGGGAATGTTTGTTGCAACGGTGAAAATTAAAGGGGAATGCGTTTGTTGTGGATAATTATTCTGCTCTGTGTGACAATAAATACATTAATGATGATATATTATATGTAATTTAAAACCAAAACTAAGGCCTCCGTATGAGTTTAAGACGTGGACATGGTCATGTTTGTTGAATACAATTTTTCTTTTTTTGACTGCCGATTTTTATTATTATTTTTTCCCGATCCCCGATACTCTGAAAAGCACGTGATCGACGCCGATTCCGATCACGTGATCGGATCGGGACATCCCTAATGTGTGTGTATCATGTATGACATGATAAATGAGTGTGTGTGTCTGTGTGTGCATGCATGTGTGTATGTGTGTGTGTGTGTGTGTGTGTGTGTGTGTGTGTGTGTGTGTGTGTGTGTGTGTGTGTGTGTGTGTGTGTGTGTGTGTGTGTGTGTGTGTGTGTGTGTGTGTGTGTGTGTGTGTGTGTAGGTGTGTGTGTCTGTGTGTGTGTCCACCTTAGAGAAAGATGGATTAGCCAGTCCATGCTGGCCAACGGCGGTAATGGCAGATGGCTATGAATGAACAAGGAGCCATAATGCTGATGTTATATTGTTGCCTGTGGAGTCGCTACTTAAATGGCCTCATTCTTTATCGATAGGCCCCCTGCTCCCCTAGGGACCACACCCTGGAAGTATATGCATAAGTAATACCCTTCAAGCCATAAAATACTACAAGCTACAAAACCCAATACACACACATGCAAACACACACACACACACATGCACACACTGTGACACAACTCAAAACATGCTACTCTGCGCACACATACACACTAGGGGTGGGTATCACCATTTTCATCACGATACGCTATCGATTATTTGGACAACGATACGATATTTGCCGATATCACAAAGTCTGCCACGATACGATACAATTCGATTCAGGTGCCTGCGATCGATATGAGACGATATTATATGCCCATTTAACACAATCAGTAACATTTAGATCAACTCAAAAAAGGCAACGGAAATATCATTTGACGTTTTTATTTTTGAGTCTCTTCCAGACATTTAAATGAAAAACAATCTATTATACAAATAGACCTCCTGTTCACTGTAAAGTGCCACGTTTTGATATATTGAGCTTTAAACTTTAAGTAAATTTTTTTGGAACTCACAACATGCAACCTAAAACCCCTTCCTCTCCCAAACCATTCCTAGAATTGTTTTATGTTGCATGAATACATTTATTATGTATTGTATTTTTTATGTTTAAATATCAACATTATCTGTCCATACATTTACTATCAATATAATATACTCGTCTGACTTCATTTGGTCTTTCCAAACGCACACGCACACACACACACAGAAAGGGAGAATGCCTGCCCCCCCCCCTTCCCCAGTCCCCACTCTGCTGTTCTCTCTGTCTATGGTTAGCTTGTTAGCTTACGCTAACGTGACGACTCTCCACGGGATTTTCAAAATAAGAGTATCGCAATATGAATCGATCTTTTTACGTTGCATCGATCCTATTGGATCATTGATAATAGATCGATATATATCGATCTGGATCAATGTATCGTCCCACCCCTAATACACACGCATGCATACATACAGTACATACATACATACACACATATATCTAACACACACAACCAAACACACAACACAAGCAGTGCCATGTCCGAACACTTTACTTACAGGACAATAATCCTTATTAGTTCCCCATGGGAGCAATTGATTTGAGGGCAACAGCATTCAAAAGTATTTTTTATCATAATAAATATATTAAAATAATATAATTGTATCATATATTTTATCATGAGTGATTTTCATTACTACTCCAATAGGTTTCCAGTGTTTCTGAAAATGTGTCTCCCATGTCAGAGACCATAGTGTAGTCCTTTAAAGAGGCACGTCACCCAGAATACATCTCAACGAACCAGGGCCTGGGGCTCTGATTTCGCCGGGGCATCGAAGAGGAATTCCCCCGCCCCCTCCATATAGTCCTCAGTTTCCATTGGATGCAATGGAGAGGCAACGGGGGAACCCCCTTCCGGGGCCAGCTGTTCCGCAGAACCGAACGCCTCCGGTCCTGCGTACTGAACTCCGCTGCCAGACCACCCGCCCCCGCTGCTCACCGCCGAGTGACAGGAGCGAGCAGAAGCGGAGAGTTTGCGCCGCAAATCGTCACCCACCAAAGAGACCGTCGGACTAGCCGACTGTCTCTCGGTGGGGACTCTGGAGCCGGAAGGCCACCTCACTGGGGAGGGGTGCTTGACGGCTGCTGGGCGGCGCGCACCCAGCTCTGCGTGCCGCTGGAGCTCACCTTCCTGCCACAAACGTGGAGTCAGGGAACCCCCGCGGCGCAGGGAGGAGGTTGCAACAGTGAACCGCTGGTGGAGCCCAGAACGGTAGTTCCCAGGTCCCGGTGGTGATGTCATCTTCCAAAAGGAAAAAACAATCAATTACTAACGTCCTCGTATGAAACCCTCCAACTAGACTCTGTCTGGAGGAGGGATATACCAGACCTGGAAAGTGACTTTGATTGGCAAGAAGCATGGGCAAATGTCCGTCTTACATCAAGGAACCCGGACCATCAACAAATCAATCTTAACTATATTCACAGGACACACTTGACTCCTATAAGACTGAACAGAATGGGTCTTAAACAAGACTCAAAATGCTCCCAATGTACAAATGGAGACGAAGGGACATTTATGCACATGTATTGGGACTGCCCACCAGTTAAGGCATTCTGGAAAGATGTGACCCATCAATTATCAAAACTCGTATCTTGGAATATACCAGTACACCCCTCTGTATTACTATTGAATGATGTTTTTGAGTTTGCAGTAAATCCACAGCTAAAGAGATTGGTTTTATCGGGTATCACAGTAGCTAAAAAACTGATCGCATCACGCTGGTTTCAACCGGAAAAAATGTGCCGGAAGGTTTGGTTTCTTACATATCTCGATGTGATTTATCAAGAAATATCTACAGCAAGAATTCTGGGTCTCAACGAATCCAAAATGTCAATGTGGTTAGAAGTGGTGGAGAGAATAAAAGCTAGCTTATAATGGTAGTGTCTGGTTAGGAGTGAGGGATAATGGAGGTACTATCCAAGGAGGGGTCCGGGAGGGGGGGGTTCGAGCTGGAGCATATGTGTGTAGGGTTTTAGAAAATAGGTATTAGGGGTATATCCTGTATAAGGCATTGGTATAATTGGTAATTTCGTTGGATATACACTGTATACGGTAAAATATTATTATAGACTTTTTTTTGTTTTCTGTTTCTGTACTTGCATGTCATTTTAGCCACCTTGATTGTTAGTTTCATTATGCATTGTGTGTTGAGTACTGACTTTTAATAATTTTTGTTTTGCAATAATAAAAAAAAAAAAAAAAAAAAAGGAAAAAACAGTGTCGTGGAATATATTATCATGTTCTTATAGATCTGTGTTGAGACATCATGTTATACAGCGTGACTTTCAGTGTGACCAGCTTGACTGGTTAATGTGTGTATGTCTCTTTAAGAAGACTCCGACATCCCCCCAGCCATAACTTCTTTGTTGTTGCTCCCAGTGACTGAGAACCATTTTTGTTTACCTTCATCATCATATCTGATATTATGTTATGACTGACAACTGTGTATTTAACATATGTCTGAACAGCGCTCTGGGTCAGTCTATGGCCAGACGCTAATGTGTTAACATATTGTCTCTGACTATAAACTGTCCTTTCAGTTGTGGCCACGGTGAAATAAACTTTCTTATTATTATTAATAATGACTCAGAATGATTTGTAAACGGCTCATCGTTTAGTCCTTTAATATCTCCCATTACAACAGCAACACAAAACTAATCTAAAACCTATAGCTAACAATTACTTCTGAGGTGTGCCTGTAGCAACGGACTTCCGAGAAGTGAAAGATAAGGGAAGAGTGGAAGTACGGTCACACCCCTCGCTTAAATGCATGGGCGGAAGTGGGCGTGGCCGGACAGGTGTAGGTGCATTGGGGCAGGAAACTTTCAAGGTCACAGTAGGTGACAGGGGAATATCCCACTAAGAGCAGAGCGCAGAGCTAGTACGAAATATAACTACCTATAGGACTGTTGTCAAAAAAACTAGGTAAGTAACTGTAGTAACTGTATTTTGAAATTTGTGCATCAAAAAGAGAACGTCTTTGAGCAGTCAAGTTTTTTCTTGTATCTCGGCTGCAAGGTCTCCCCTACATTTTCAAAAGCCTAGGGAAAGCTTGTCTTAAGCTTGTCTTAAATCATCATCATGAATTATGCATGTGAAATTAATTATATTTATCGCGTGTGTGTGCACGTCTTTGGAGACCTATTTCAGAACCAACCCAAGACACAGCGTGCTCCCTCTCCTCCTCCCTCTCCTCTCCTCTCCTCTCCTACATTACTGCACTGAAGAGCAGCCTTCACACACACCAATTCCAGGAATATGATTCATAGATAGCCTATCATTTATATGTTCAAAAGTTGTCGTGAGTTGTCATGGGTTTTCATGGTACAGTATGATAAATACAAATGCAGTTACTGAATACAATACTGAAGAAAAATGCAATGCTGCAGACACACACCGTTCCATATTATAACATATTTCCAATACTCTAAATCAATAAAAGAAAATTACATTTTAAGTATCTTTTGCCGTTATTGGAACCGGAGCGATATCCGCTCCTCATTTCTCCTTATGCAAAACAGCCCACACATGTAATAATTCGGCTATTCATCATTCTTATGTATGAATAATTCATTAGATGATAGACATTAGAAACAAAATCTTGAACATGGGCCAATATGAATTTGTAAGAAAGACGTGAGCATTTTTCAAAGATTAGTTTCCTATGCTCTTAAAAGGGCCAAGGCTGGCTTATGTAAATTAAACATGACTTACCATCAGAAGAGTTGAAGGCGGCGAGTGGCACTGAACCTCCTCAGGACGGTGTCCTTCCACTCAGTTGTACATTTTCGCTCGACGTCTTTCTTAGCCCCTTTCGTGACTTTGTATGCACACCTTGCTTTGTATACACAGTCACTGGCTCGCATGTTACTAGCCATGTTAACACATTGGTTGCCAGCAGGGGGTGCGCGATTTATTGCTTGAGTGCCAGCGCTTTAGTCAATGAGAGGACGAGCACATTTGCGAACGCATAAACTATATCTTAAATGATGGCTGTGTCTAATGCACCCGTCGCTTATCAATGACTTGCTTGAAGTCAACATGTACAAAATGGATTGTTTTTTCATCAGTACATTTCCGTTTTATACCGTTTTGAATATGAGTATAGTTTTGAATATTTCTAGTAATTCCAGAAAAATCCGAGAAAATAGCTCTTTACTGGAATACACAAAACACGTTGTAATTTTTTAGCCTATTTATGAATCGTTTTCAAATAAACGCTAGATTATTGATAGTATATGTATACTTATGCACGCTAGAGAAGCGGGCTGAAAAATCGATTATCTATGCCCTGCCTGGCGCTAACGTTACGCACACACATACACACATAGGAGACATGTTGTGAACGCTGTGAAAAAAAACTCTGATTAACCCAATACTGGTCAAATAAAGTCCTTACCTCACATCGGATGTTCTGCAAAAAGATTAATCCAATTCCTGATCGCCATTCCAAATATCGATCACGTTTACACGGTTATACCTCGAAACACATAATCGACGCTTCTTCCAGTTCCCTCAGTGGATGCAATAGTCTCAGGTTACATTGCCTCAGAAGTAAAATGTGGAGCCCAGAGTTTTTTTTTCTGATGCATTCCCATTGACTCCATTCCAATGGGTGCAATAATATCCGGGAGCCGATAGGGGGCGGTATTTGCCCTTTTCGAGCTCAGAGCCAGTCCCAATGATAACGTGAGGCTGGATGAATGAAAAATGAATGGATAGCGCTAATAAAATAAATAGCGATTAAATAACGAGATTTCTCGTCATTGGCACTCAACGCATGGCGGCCAACAATGAGATTTCTCGTTGTTGGCACCCAATGTGTTAATGTGCACCATCAAGCACTGGTTAAATACGAACGGTTGGTCCAAAATATATCACATAGAAATTTCAAAGGTACTCACAGTTGCACAAGGGTTTCACACACAAAACCGGGGTGGTTTGAAAGCTCGGCGTTGCTAATAAACATTTAAAATAATTTTTATAAATGAGTAAAAATCACTGAGCTTAGCCTTGCGTCAAAATGGCTTACTCTTCTTCTTCCGCATTGTGACTTGCAGGAGCGCTGTGATTGCTGGGCGCAGTGGCGGCTCTACCACTAGGGGCGCTAGGGCGCCGACCCACCTGCTGGCCAGCTGCTGTTAAATCAGAGAAGAAGAGAATAAAACTTTTTCGTTTTTGTGTTTTATAGCCATATAAATAATATAAACATGTTTAAAATTAATAATATTTACTCATTTTAAGTATGTTTGTATTTCCAATGCACAATATAACGTTATTATCTAAATTAAAAAAACATCGTTTTCCAGAGCAGGAAGTGACATCACGTTTTTTTTATTTTTTCGTATTTCTCGGGGGCAATACGCGATAGCGCTCTGCGTGCGCGTCACAGTTTGATCGCTATCTCCGTCACAGCCAATCAGTGCATACGGCGTTGTGCGTTGAAATATGACTATTATGTTAGAATCCGAGCGCGATTTGAAGCGGTCTAGCCAGCAGCGTGAACTTCCGTGAAGAATTTTCCATAGCCGCATTTCGCGGAGACGCTCTCTGATTGGCCGACGCCAGTATTTTTTTCCATGGCAGAATTTCACAGAGACGATCTCTGATTGGCCGAATCCAATTTCCAATGTTCTAATGTTCCAATTCTAGCTTCTAGCTTGGTTGAGATAGTTGTGTTGTTGTGAGATGCATGCAGCTGTTTGTCTTAGAGCGTGCCGTGCCGTGACTGCAAGTTCTTTAGACTGTTAAGCTTAGGCACTCTTTCAAAGTTGGTTAAGGTTAGAGTTTGTCTTAGAGCATGGCGATAGAACGCCAGGTAGTTTGCAGTCTGTTCGAGCGGAAATGGACAAAGGAATGTACTTGTTGAGTGTTGTGGCAACGAGCTCAGCTGAGCTAACACTTGGCTAACTGCTAACTTGGCCCTGGACGTTTCAACTAAACAGTGAGTCTCTCTCTCTCTCTCTCTCTCTCTCTCTCTCTCTCTCTCTCTCTCTCTCTCTCTCTCTCTTCCCTTTTTCTTTTATCCCTCTCTCTCTCTCTCTCTCTCTCTCTCTCTCTTTTCCCTTTTTCTTTTATCCCTCTCTCTCTCTCTCTCTCTCTCTCTCTCTCTCTTTTCCCTTTTTCTTTTATCTCTCTCTCTCTCTCTCTCTCTCTCTCTCTCTCTCTCTCTCTCTCTCTCTCTCTCTCTCTCTCTTTTCCCTTTTCCTTATCCTCTCTCTCTCTCTCTCTCTCTCTCTCTCTCTCTCTCTCTTCTCTCTCTCTCTCTCTCTCTCTCTCTCTCTCTCTCTCTCTCTCTCTCTGCTTAACGTTAACGTTTGTAAATAGTTTTTTTAGGAGCAGACCAGTACTGTTAGGCTACTGCTGTGCTGGCCATTCATGAAGCGAGACATTGCTGATTGTTTATTTATTTTATAACACAAGACTATGACTACCAACAACATTAACAGATTGCAGAATGGGTACAATACAGTACGGCTCAATACACACAATTGTTAAGGGGATGCAGACCAGAGAAAGACGTTTGTCTTGTTTACATCAGGGTCCCAGATTTTCGATTCATATCGATCGTTTAATAGCTAGCCTTGGCTCGTTTAACAATATGCAAAATATGTGTACACATACACATTTTTTTTTTTTTTTTTTTTTTTTTTTTTTGTGCCATCAGGCTGTCTCCCCCGTTCCCCCCATGGTCTCATGTTCCTTTGTTTTTGTTTCTTTGTTGTTTTGTTTTGTTTCTTTGCTTTCGCCTCTTTGTTTGTACCCCTGCTCCCGACTACTGTCAGCGACTTCGGGTTATTGAGAAGCGCTATATAAATTAAATGAATTATTATTATTATTTTTACTCATACTGAAGTTATTCTTGGTATATAATAGGTCTGATTGTGTAACGAATCGATTCCACGTCGCGCTGTGTGTGAGAGAGAGAAGGAGAGAGGGAGAGATCTGCCTGTGTTTGTAGACGGGCGAGTTTTGTTTCTAACTTTTCTATTTATATATTGTGTTTCAAGTTGTGAATTAGAGTCTAGACTATACTTTATTTGACTGGTTGTGTGTTGTTGTAGTAACAGCTGAGCGACTCGTTCATAAGAGCCGATTCATTGCCGTGAGCGTGAGTCGAATCGCTCACGTCTTGCCATGAGTGTTGCGTGGTACAGTACTGTACTGTTTGCATTTTGCTAAATGTTTGGTATAGCGCCCCTAGTGGCGAATACCCACCGGCCGCCACTGGCTGGGCGCACCAGGCATGTGACAAAGCAGAAGAAGAGAAGAAGCTAATCACAGCGCTATATTTTGGACCAACCGTTCGTATTTAACCAGTGCTTGATGGTGCACATTAACATGGCTAGTAACGTGCGAGCCAGTGACTGCGTATACAAAGCAAGGCGTGCATACAAAGTCACGAAAGGGGCTAGGTCTTTCTCAAACGTACTTTGTGGTCCAAATCCCCTCCTCGATTTGCTGTGATTCTTTTTCCGTCTTGAAAAACTCTTTTGCAACTTCAAACTCTGCCTCAATTATAGGCGATCGTGACATGATATGCTTCACAGCTGTAGCATCTAGAAATGTATCACTTTTTGGATCGAGTGCAGCAAGTGCCCTAGCCAGTTGAGTGTTGCGTTCACTAAATATCTGATCCATTTCTCCAACAACTGACTCGATAATGCTGTAGTACAGTCTCTTGAGTTCTGTTTTGCAGTCAGCATTCCTCTGTCCTGTAGTTCCCTCAACCACATACCCATCCATATTCGTGTTTGTTGTGCGTTTTCATTTCAGAGTTTCTGTTTGTCTCAGCGATGCACTGTTAGCTGTGGCCATGTCCCACACCATGTAAAACTCCTCATCACAACATAGTTTTCGTACGCATTCAAGCTTAAACTTTTTCTGCTCTATAAAGCAGATTTTCAGAACATCACAAAAATATTGACACACATGAGTGCATGCTTACCAACTGTCCGTCTGCAACACTACTATCACCGACATCTAAGAAGGGAGATCCCCCCTTGAATTGGCCCGTCTAAGGTTTCTCTCCTCCACATTGCCTGTGGTGCATTTTTTCCTATTGCTAGGTTTTAGTGAGTTTTTTCTTACCTTCGCGTGGGGTATGTCTGGGAGCGTTTGCATTGCATTCATTTATTTTGCATTTATTTTAAATTTGTTGGACCTTATGGTGTTCTTGTTTTGTTTCTTGACTTATTGTGATGTTTCTTCTTGACTTGTTTAAAGAAGATGTGTCCGGCCCATGGGGACATTAACGTGTGTTGTCGGGCCTTACAAATAAATTTGATTTGATTTGATTTGATATTAGATGTATACTATTACTGTTATGTAATACTCTTTTCAGTTTCTGATTGTTTTATGTCCCCCAATTAAAGGGGGGGGGGGGGTCAACTTCAGACAGTTAGTTTAGTTAAAAATAAAAAAGCAAAGAGAGAGAAAGAGCACAAGAATACAGTGTGAGGAGGTAGAAATATATATTCATAATGAATCAAACCAACCAGATTTAACATGACTTCCTTTAAACTAATGTTAATTTGTTCATTTGATTGCATCTGTTCCCATCTTGTATTGTACAATTAAATACATTTAAAAAAGTAAAAACATAAATAAATAAAATATTTTGGTATAAACCACGCCCACTTCCAGTCTTCTAACCGAATACACATTCAGATAATTGTGTTGGTTAAACAGATACAGATAATGATGTCTCCGCACACCCCTAGTGTGTGTGTGTGTGTGTCACTCTGTTACGCAGAAAGTTGGACAACATTCCACTGTGTTCCACTGTCAAATGTTTTGGAGGCTGTGTTATACAAGCGTAGAGAGAGTGTGTGTGTGTGTGTGTGTGTGTGAGTGTGAGTGTGAGTGTGAGTGTGAGTGTGAGTGTGAGTGTGAGTGTGAGTGTGAGTGTGTGTGTGTGTGTGTGTGTGATTGAGTTCTCAAACAGCCCAATTAGATTTGTTCTGTTGGGGGGGGGGGGGGGGGGGGGGGGTATATCAACATTTTACAGAGGGAGAGGGAGGGCTGAGAGAGAATAATATGATAAGAGAAAATAATATTGTAGTTATCGAAAGCTTCTACACTTGTGTCCCATGTAATATGGACTTAAAGGCCTTGTCACACTATCACTACTCCACCCGGAGATAGTTTGCGCCCTAATGAATCTTTACTTGACACTTAATTTATTTTATCCAAGAACTATTTTTTCAATGCGCTTTCTTCAGAGCCAAGGTGTGAGTATGGATTCCTTCTTGCCCACCCTATACCTGTCTAAGATAAGATAAGATATTCCTTCATTGATTCCCTTGGGGAAATTCAGGCATCATAGCAGCATGGGGGAGGGGGGAGGGGAGGTACAGGTAGTAGAAGACATACAGGTATAGGTCACAGAATTATAGTACAGTGGAGAAGTAAACATTTAAATAGAATAAAAAGGCAGTGTAAACAATATACAATATAATTAACTCTGGACAAGCACATATGGGCAACAAGGTGCGAGATGAGGGCTATGCCCTCTCAGTTATATTTGCCGTACAATATAGTTACAATATATCATCTAATAATCTAAATCGAATCTAATATATGATCTAAAAAAACAAAATGCTAAATATATGCAATATATCATCTAATAATCCAATAATCTAAATCTAATCTAATACATAATCTAAAAATGCTAAATGCTAAAATACTAAATGCTAAATATATGCTCTCGCATAAGATGCGGTATGCATAAGGTAAGGTCCTCCAGTTCATCTCTATGCCATCATCCACACCATAAGCAAGCAAAAACAAAACAAAAAGAAAAACAAGCAAAAAGGAAAGCAAACCAAGACAGGCACTGTACAGTATTGCACTTGCCTCGAGCCCATTCACATGTAGACATACATATATTTATTTTTTCCTATCCTAGGTCTGTCCATACAATGGGGCACTGGGCCTTTAGAAGGATCCGAGAAATTTCAGCAGGAAAATAGTCTAATAGTGGGGCCCACACCTCCTGAAAGGAAGCGCCGTTGCCTGTATGCATTGCACAGTGTCTTTCATGGGGTAGCACACCGAAGATCTCTCTGTCTATACCACATTTGTAAAAATGGAGGCTTATCCTTAATCCAGTTTATCAGAATGCATTTCTGGGCTGAAAGTAGAAGTTTATCAAAATAGTTTGAATTGTAAAGGGTGTCACCCCTCCTACCCAACCCCCCCCCCCCCTTTCATCTCTACAGTATATTTTCAAAAACATGAGGAAAAACTTTGCTTGAATTGTCTTTATTATGAAAACTAAAACAGGACGTTTGCATATTCTCAATGTTGCTGTCGACGTCGATGTACGGACTTGCTTCTTCAAACCGGGTGGACAAAGTTTACAGACAAACGTTAGATTGTTTCCATCTGAGTCAGTACTGACTTTAACGTTAAACTCTTTTAAATGCTCATACGCCGACGTTTAGAGGTAGAGTCTGACTCTGAGCGAGTGCTGCTCTCGACCTGCTGCTGCAGCTCTCGGCTTCTGCTCGCAGATTCCGCTGGTCCACTGTTGTTGTGAGGAGTCTGATGACGTAGCCAGGGGTGACAGGCGCGTGTGTTTTAACTGGCACATCTTTGAACGCCGTTATAATAGAGTGCTGAGAATGAACGCACGTTTGAACGCCGTTATACAGCGCTGAGAATGAACGCGTTCTCAATTACGTTCATTTAGCGGATATACAGTACGTTCAGTTCACGTTCGCCCAAAATACGAACACGTTCATGAACATCGTTCATTGAACGTGTTCAGGTACATCACTGCTCAGGATGTAGAGTGGTCACCTGGTAATCTGATGGTTAGGGTTAGACAGTGGCTCAGGAGTTGATACTCGTCTGATAATCAGAAGGTTCCTTGTTCAATTTTGGCTCCTCAGCACTGTGTCGAAGTATCTTTGAGCGAGACACTCAATCCCTAACTGCTCCCAATAACCAGGTTGGCACCTTGCATGGTTGCCTTCACCATCGGTGTGTGAATGTGTGAGTGAATGTGTGAGTGAATGTGAGGTATAGGCCTGCCACGATAACACATTTTGCTGGGCGATTAATTGCCCCCGAAAATATCGCGATAAGCGATATTATTGCGACCGGTTAGAGAATTATTTTTTTGGAGAAATTTATTTCCCAAAACTTTTATTTTGAAGCCCACCGCTCCGTCTTTTCCGGTGTTTAAGACTTTTATTTTGAAGCCCACCGACCGGACCGGAAGTATTGTTGTGAAACACTGCAGACCACTGAATAGAGACGCGTCTCTAGGATTTCATAATCATTATGTTTGCAGCAGGCACAAGTGCAATAAACAAAGGATACAGTCACTGTGTATTCTGCCTCATTTATTGATTAAACAAAACCGACATCAACACAATTTGCCACCGAGCGGAGAGTTTAGTCTCGCAAAAAGATCGCTGACTTGTTAAGGCTTGTTGTTAGGTTAGGTGCTAATGTTGTGCTAGCGTTTTAGCATGGCTATCGTACATAGTGTGATCAATATAACTCGCTATTGATTGTTTGTATGAGTAACGTTAATGCTAGTAGAATAGACACAACGTGAGGTAATCACCATCCATTTTAAACCGGTTATTACCTAATGCTAACGTTAGCAAATAGACACGACTGGTAACGTTACAGCTTGTTAGCCTAATGCTCGTTAACGTTAGCATAGACAGCCTAGCTAACGTTAACGCTTGTAGACACAATGAGAGGTAACGTTAGCAGAATAGACACAACGAGGGTCTCGTTAATGTTGTTATTGATTGATTGAAAACTGTGTTTACTCTGTTTGTATGAGTAACGTTCTACGCTAGTAGAATAGACACACTCTGTGCTGTGCTCTGTAGTAAAGCCAGCGCCCAGCGGCCCGCCTCCCAACACGGACAGTGACTGACAAGGGGCACTGGGTCCGCCTCATTAAAACAAACGCGCAAATAGCAATTAATCGCGCCCGTCAAAATCATTGCATTCATTTTAATTATCGCGGCAATTAATCGATTTATTGCTTATCGCGGCAGGCCTAGTGAGGTATAAATTATAAAGTGCTTTGAATTTAAAAAAATAAACGCTATATAAATGCAGTCCATTTACCATTTGTAATGCCTCATCAAACCCTTTCCATTTCAAGATGCCCCTGTGGTGGATGTGTATTGAGGATGTCATCATGGTGTGGAATGACACTGCAAATTAGCTAAATGCCTTCATAGAGTATGTTAGTTCCCCTTCCACACTCCCACTCTACTTGACTTCAGAATATGAAGGCTTAGGCCCTTAGATCTCAACATGTAAAAGGGCAGCGACAACACACTGTGTTCGATGATCAACAGAACCCCCCTCAGTAGAAATACTCTTCTTAGGGCAGATACAGTAGCAGTCACCATGAATCACCTTCATCCATTCAGAGCAGATAGCAGTCACCATGAATCACCTTCATCCATTCAGAGCAGATAGCAGCCACTATGAATCACATTCATCCATTCAGAGCAAATAGCAGTCACCATGAATCACCTTCATCCATTCAGAGCAGATAGCAGTCACCATGAATCACCTTCATCCATTCAGAGCAGATAGCAGTCACCATGAATCACCTTCATCCATTCAGAGCAGATAGCAGTCACCATGAATCACCTTCATCCATTCAGAGCAAATAGCAGTCACCGTGAATTAGAGATGTTCCGATACCATTTTTCCCTTTCCGATCCGATTCCGATACCTAAGCTTTGGGTATCGGCCGATACCGATATTTATCCGATACCAGTGCATAAAAAAAAAAATTAAAAAAAAATTTATATAAATTATACTTTTTTTTTTTTTTCCAGATACTGTTATACTGTTTTTTTGTAATAACTAGAACGTATGGTATTTATTCAACAACAGGTGATTGTATAGATTTGTATTAGTATCATTAATCAATGAGTATGGGCTGCAGCACTGCAGATATACCCTACTCCAATGATCCACACGGACATTAAACGGTGTTGCACTCGCTACTCAGTGGCTCTGCAGATATACCCTATTCAGTCTGTAAGCTAGTGGCAGACGTTCATGTTGTGATTTTTGATGCAAAATAAATATTCAACATTCTCTTTTGAAACTCCGCCTCAGACTCTTATCCTTTGGCACTTGCTGTACTTTGCTTGCAGGTCTGCAGCCATTATTGCTGGATTATGTGAATAGCACCAACTTTAGACACGGTAACGTTATCAAGCTAAGCTAACTGACCTAGCTCGCCTTCCCGCATCGACATTAAGATAACGTTAGTAATAGTCAGCTAACGCTAGTCCGTAGCTACTTAACTTAAATACAATTCACCGTGGGTGCATTATTGTTGATAGACGGTCACGGACAGTGTTAGGTCCTGGAGAAAGGACAGGCGATCATCTGATTTGATGTAACGTTAAAAGCGGATGTTGTTCCAACTAGCTATCTTTCCAGCTAATGCTATCATAACACCAGCCAAACACATCCCGATTCCCGTCCGAGCTCCCCGTCACACCGCACTGTCGGGGACAATGGAATTTAAGAAAGTGTATCTGCTGTTAAAATGACACAGCATCACACTTTAAAACATGTTCATTTTATAATCCTCACTCTCCGCAGGACTCGGCAGGAGATAAATTACATCATGGGATCGGAGGCTAGAATTTACGTGTACTCGCCGATACCGATACTAGCATTTTAGGCAGTATCGGCGGCATTTCCGATACTAGTATCGGTATCGGAACAACTCTACCGTGAATCACCTTCATCCATTCAGAGCAGATAGCAGTCACCGTGAATCTGTGTTCTGTGACTTTGCGGAAACTGCAATACAGAGTTTCAAGTTAAATCCACAGGACTGAACGAACGCTTCCACAGCAGAGGATATTCTGATACTGATCAGCTCACCCATTTGCTACTTACTAGTGATGCAGTTGATCGCTAGAGTCCTTTCTCAGCACAAACCCATGCTATTCCTCATACTAGCTCCGACCTGTTAGCCCACAAACCCATGCAAAGTCAATGAGGTCAATGTCCTGTCTGTACAAGCTCTCTGACGACAACTGAAATGTACTGTACTGTGTGTAACTGAATGTACTGTGTGTAACTGAAATGTACTGTACTGTGTGTAACTGAAATGTACTGTGTGTAACTGAAATGTACTGTACTGTGTGTAACTGAAATGTACTGTGTGTAACTGAAATGTACTGTACTGTTTGTAACTGAAATGTACTGTGTGTAACTGAAATGTACTGTGTGTGCACTGTGGAGTAGATTTCAGTTGTCCTCAGTCGGCTGACAGGAGCTTGACCCCGTTGACTTTTCATTTTATGGATGGAAGCATTTGCCACACAGCGTTGCTTAGCTGTGAACACATAGGGCACAGTAGTACAGCAGTCGGCATATACCAGGAGGAACAAAGTGTCGTGAAAAATTGGTATGACAAGGGATGGGTGATAAAAGTGGTGACAGACAGTGGCAGTAACACAGTGTTGTTATTGTACTATAATCCTGTGCAATGCACATGTACAGCCTTTTGCAACAAGCAGTTTCGCCGATAAACCAAAACATTGTTGGAAAGTTGAATTTGCCGCCTTTCGATCGTCACCACACTCAACCTATTGCGTAATTCCATTCTCGAGTTACAAGACGAAACATCCGGCGAGCATCATTTGACAAGTAATTCGGACGAGTGACCAACAGTGGTCACCGCTGATGGCAAAAATGATTGACCACCGTTCAGTGGAGGCTGCTGACCAAATTTTTAGGTGAAGCACAAATTATTATATTATATTATATGTTAAATTATATTTTTTAAACATCCCCAACGCTGCAACACCCCCATTCCTCCCAGGTGTCAGGCTCCTCATTCGCTTCCATTCATTTTGGGGACCATGTTTAAATATCATACTTCTGAAGTATAAACAAACTATACTGCTGTGACGATTTCAATAAAACAAACCATTCTGAGTCAATGGTATGCAAAACTGTACATTGGAATATCTAACATGTATTTACCACCTTCCTCTGCACGAGGCCACAGATGGGTTTTATGTAACACAAGGACAATGAATGAATGAATGAATGAATGAATGAATGAATGAATGAATGAATAAGAGAGAGAGACAGAGAGAGACCACGGCGGGTTTATATTAACACAACAGAACTGAATGAGAGAGAGAGAGAGAGTGTGTGTGTGTGTGTGTGTGTGTGTGTGTGTGTGTGTGTGTGTGTGTGTGTGTGTGTGTGTGTGTGTGTGTAATAACAAGTATACTATAATCACAGGTGTATTATGGTGCAGTGCAGGGTCCATGTGTGTGGCTTGTGTCCAATAACAATAGTCCATGTATCTTTTGTGTGTGCGTGTGTTTAAGACTGTGGTCTTTGAGAATGAGAATGTTATAGTTCTTCTTTCTACACATGAATGAATGAATGAATGAATGAATGAATGAATACTTTATTTAACAGATTGCAGAATGGGTACAATACAGTACGGCTCAATACACACAATTGTTAAGGGGATGCAGACCAGAGAAAGACTTTCGTCTTGTTTACATCAATTCAGTGCCACATACACACAGTCCTCATATCCCTCCTAGTTACACACAGTCCTCATATCCCTCCTAGTTACACACAGTCATCATTATCCCTCCCATACAATACGCACAACACAACAGACTAACTCGTCTTGCTCAATACTTGTTTATGAGTTTTAAGAGACAGCACTGTAATCTCTCTCAACCAAAGCTCTACTAGTTAACAAAGATCTCCACCTTGCTATCTGAAACACTGACACCATTATCAACCTAATAATATCAACCTGATAATATTGAAACATTATCAATATAACGTTAGCTACCAACTTTAGCAGGGCTCCTAATAACACAAGATACATTTCACTATGAATTGAAAATGGGGGACCCTGATGTAAACAAGATGAAAGTCTTTATCTGGTCTGCATCTCCTTAATAATTATGTGTATTGAGCCGTATTGTATATTGTACCCATTCTGCCATCTGTTAAATAAAGTTTACATTCATTCATGCCTTTTGAAAAGTGACATGGTCGATGTAGGAGTTATGATGCGGTTTCAATTCGGTTACAGTAACGTTACACAAACTGACATTCTAAAGCCAAGAAGACACAACTTACACTACTGTTACGGACACGTATTGTTCTCTAAACAATTCGCCTGGCTAACGTTAGCTCGCGTTAGCGTCCAGGCTAAGCAGGCTTTCGTTTTATAAACACTACAACTTACTTTTTTCTGAGATGCATAAGTCCACTTCTTCATGTTGCTCAGTTGCTGGTTTATACTTCGGTCCTAATGTTGGCGCAAAGTTTAATTTAGCCTGCCCTACTGTGTTGTTACAGCTGTACAGTTTACTAAACTACTAGCGATCTCTTTCATGCTGCCTAGTGCCACAGTCAAAACGGGTCCAGCTGCAGGTCCGGAGGTTAGGTTTAGCTCGGGCCAATCTCAAGTTTCTCAAGTTTCTTTATTAGTTGTCATACAGAAGTACAGAATACTTTTATACAAAATGCTTCTTTCTGTTACATTTTGTATAAAAGTATTCTGTACTTCTGTATGACAACTAATTAAGAAACTTGAGAAACTTGAGATTTGCTGCAGCTAAACCTAACCTACGGAACTGCAGCTGGACCCGTTTTGACTGTGCAATGCAGCAATCTGATTGGATTTGAAGGTTGTCAATCATTCAACCTCCGTGTATTGGCTTGCAATGCTGTCAATCATTCAAATCCCCCATTCAATGGCAAGAGTTAAACTGCACAGACCGTGCTTAGATGAAGTTAATAGCCTATTTTGATTGGCTATTATTTATTTAAATTGGGTCAACCTGTGCAGTTATTCTGCACGAATATTACTGCAGTCATTACTGCAGTGCAGGCCTGCTCAGAGCTGTCAATTTTGGCAATTTTTTAAGAAGAAAAAATTCACTGGCATTTTTTTTACAGAGGAAAACTTTTCTAATAAGAAAATTTATAATAATAATAATAATAAAAAAAAAATATATATATGTAAATTAATAATAATTATGAATTATGAGTGCATTTGTGTTTCACGTGTTGTCATAGAGAAACCTCCACTGCCACAGGCCAAGGAGCTGTCAGATATATTGCGCTATGATCTGATATGTCCGTTACCCCTATCCTGCATTCTTCTACCCTGTATCTGTCCCCTGTTGTCATTAGAAAATAGTCTATCCTTGAATATGTTGTGTGTGGATGCGAATAATGTGTGTATTCTCTATCTAGTGTATACATTGCTCTCCATATGTCCATGATTCCTAATTCTGCCATTTGTATATTCATATATTTGCTAATGTTTGTCCTCCATTTCTTTGTGCTTGTCGTGTCTATGTCATAGTTCAGTACTACATTGAAATAACCTGTACAGATCAGGACCCCTTCCCCTTCCAACGCTATGATATCAAAGATCGTTTCAAATAGATATTTCTCACTGTCTGGTGGAGCATACACATTCACTAGTGTTACCATTTGACCTTCCATTTTCCCCTTGACCATTACATACCTCCCCTCTTTATCCCTTATTTCCCTGATCATTTCAAACTTCACTGTATTCTTAATTGGTATAGCTACTCCTCTTCTAAGGTTCTGTTTAAAAGAACTATAGAACAGATTTTCATACCCGACTCTCTTCAGCTTTTCATGTTCTTGTGATATTAGATGTGTTTCTTGTAAGAAGATGACCTGCGCCTCCTCTTTCTTAAGTTTCGTCATCACCTTACTCCTCTTGATCGGATTATTCATACCATTCACATTCAACAACATCATTTTATACCCTTAACTTGTGTCATATTTCTTTTCCAATTGTTTTCCCGTTCTACCCATGTCACATATGTCACCTCTTTCCCCCGCTGGTTGGTGGGGAGTAGTGGCTCTCCTAGTGAGAGGGCTCCCCCTAGTGGCTAAAAAATGCGCACTATATATATGTTCAAGTTCAAGTTCTTTATGTGTCCAATGTCCAACTCGTACTGTGTGCAACCTCCGAGCTCCCAGTTATAAGCTCTGTATTAGTCACTTTCATGTTCCCGTCTAATTGTATTATGCGTCACGTGTAATCCTGTGGTTCTTTCATGTCCATCTCAATATATCTCTTGAATCCCCATGTCCTTTTTTTTTATTTTGTATTTTATTTTTTTATTATTTTTTAAACAAACACATAAACAAACATGACAACACAAGATAAGATATACAAGCATTAATTAACAGTGCACATCCAATGAAGTCACCATTTAGTTAAATGTCTTATACAGGATATACACCTAATACCATGCTATCTAATACCCTACACACATATGCTCTAGCTCGTACCCCCCCCTCCCGGACCCCCCATTGGATAATCCATCCATTATCACTCGCTCCTAACCAGACACTACCATTATATGCTAGCTTTTATTCTCTCCACCACTTCTAACCACATTGGGTCTCATTCCCGAACGAAGTTACGACAAAATATTTCGTCTTAGCCAGATTTCGGCAGACATATTAGGGCTGGGAGTGGGAGTCCCCAAACTTTCCTGAGATCTTATTTGATCGTGGCTGAGAGCAGATTTAAGAGTGCTGAGGAGCACACTTAAATATGCTCTCAGCCCACGATCAAATCTCATGATTGATTGACTAATTTAAAATGTTATTATAACTTGACAGACTGTGTTCTCATAGTGATTCCTTCACGTCAGCGCTACAGGCCTCCTTGGAATTAATTACTTAATCATAATTAAAATAAATATGACAATATTTGTACGATAAGAAATTACGCATTTGTTGTTGGAAAAATAAATAATAATATAATATGAATATGGATTCATCTGATCACAGGGCAGCTGCTTAACCATATCTGAACCAGCTATTTTGGACAAATGTATAATTACTTTAATTACTCAGATATTCAAACACAATTATGCAATTATTGTGAAATGATTGAAAATAATAATAATTGAATGCCTTCTGTGGAATTTGTATTTCTGTTTTAATGATTAATTATATACATTTGAAAGAATGCAGGTCAACATGCAATGTATCCCATTGATTGGTATACAATGGGACAGACCTTTGTTTGATTGATTGAAAACTTTATTAACAGATTGCAGAATGGGTACAGTACAGTACAGCTCAATTACACAAGGGGATGCAGACCAGAGAAAGAATTTCGTCTTGTTTACATCGGGGTCCCCGTTTTCAATTCATCATAACATATATGACACACATTACACAGATAGACAGTACTGCTACATCTATACATTTATGACATACCAGATTTGCAAATACAGTACTGTTTGTGATACAAAAAGAGTCCAGAAAAGAGAGTACATTTGACGTAGAAACTGTTGGAGGAGGTTGGGTAGGAGGGGTGGGTGGGGGATAGACTTACACTGTACAAGCAAAACTGTACATTGAAATATTTACAAAACCATACTTGGTCATTTACTGTACATTGGAGGGGGTTGATATAGCTATAAACCTGCATTCCTTCCAGGTTATCTACAAATCCAAAGCTTCATTTAAACTTGTGTAATTCAGCAGTTCAACAAGTTGAAAGTACTAAACTCCTTGGAGTGATGCTGGATTGCACTCTGTCTTGGACTCAGCATATTAATTATATTGTTTTAAAAATGGGAGAGCAATTGGTATTTCCAGGAAATGTGCTTCTTTTGTTGCCCGTCCCCTTTTATGTCAGATAGTGCAAAGTTTAGTTTTATGTCATCTTGACTATTGCTCATGTGGTCATCTGCTGCCAGTGGTGACCTCGGGAAGCTCCAGGTGGTCCAGAACAGGGCAGCACGGTTGGTACTGGGCTGCTCACTAAGGTCTAATGTGAGCCGTATGCATGCCCGCCTCTCTTGGCTTAACGTTGAAAATAGATTGTCTTTTAATATACTTGTGCTGTTCAAGTTGGTCATGAGCAGTAAGACTCCTGTTTTTATACATAATCAGATTGTTTTTAGTAATACTGTGCACGAGCATTACACTAGAGCAGGGGTCGGGAACCTATGGCTCGCGAGCCATATATGGCTCTTCTGGTGACAGCATATGGCTCCCAGAAATTTTTGAGTAAAAAAATTAATAATTTTTTTTTTTTTTTTTTTTTTTTTATACTTGTGATATTTCTTAAAGGGGAACTATTTTACTATTTCTTTCACTATTTGGGCACTTTTACACAATTCCTGTGAGTCTATGGAACACCTCTGTAATATATATATTTTTTTTATTCATTGTTTTGTATTTCTAATCAAGTCCTCAAAAACAGCATTTTTCTACCTCAAGATCTCGAGCTGTTTTGAGCCTGGGCTCCTAAACCACTGTGTGGCCTGCGCCGCCTCTTGAACATTAACATGCAGCGGTGACTATATGACATCACATATAGGCACATTTTCAAACGACTCAGTTCAGTGAGGGTGAATATTGTGAGAGGAGAATTGGAAGAATGCGCCAATATGAGAATTTTGAGACATAGATCATATTAATATAAGTTCACATAGCTAGGAAACAATGCTAAACACTCAAAAAGGCCATTTATAAGATAGTTCCCCTTTAAAATACTGTGTCATTTTAAAGTAAACAGAAATTAGTTTTGAAGATACAGCTAATAGTATCTGTAGCTGAAGATATAGCGAGCAGAGCTGGCGAGGGAACACAAGTGGACAGAAATAAAAAATCTTCAACCTGAAGACCAGCTGATTCTTAAAACTTGGAACGAGCTTCCTGTGACATACCACATAATGCAGCGTGAGTATTGCCGTATTGACCATGTTTGGCTCTACATATGCATGTGGGCAGTCATTCTCGCATATGAGGAACATTAAGACCAACCTACGCTCACGTTTAACTGATGGAAGCCTCAACGCCTGCATGAAGCTCAATCTCACCACGTATGAACCAGATTACAAGGCCATCAGCAAAACCATGCAGCACCAGAAGTCGCATTAAAAGTAAGACATATTTAATTTATTATATGTTAAAAATACTATATGGCTCTCAATGAAATATATTTAGAAATATTTGGCTTTTATGGCTCTCCCAGTCAAAAAGGTTCCTGACCCCTGCACTAGAGGTTCCAGTAGTGGGCAGCTTGAATTGCCAGGTCCTAGAACCAGCGCTCTGTGGAGATCTTTTATTTTTAGAGCATTAACTCTGTGGAATGGCCTGCCTCGGAACCTCTGCTGCATTTACAGTAGATTCACTTTTAAAAAGAATCTTAAATTGTTTTTAAATTGTTTTTAACACTGTAAAGTGGTTTTTTTGTTTTTGTTTTACACTAATGTAATTTTAGCTATATTAATTGTTACAGTAGGTTCATTATGCATTGTGTGTACTGACTTTTAATAATTTTGTTTTTTTGCAATGGTGATTGTTTTTGTGTTTTTTTGTGTGTGGACCCCAGGAAGACTAGCTGGTTGCTATCGCACCAGCTAATGGGGATCCCTAATAAAATCAAATCAAATCAAATCCTTCGAATATATCATTAATCAATTAAACTTATATTGAAATACACTATATAGCCTATACACCAACACTGAAATGACAGTGGATAAATAAATAAGAACTAAAGCTAATCGGTGGAAATAGACTGCATTAATATTCCATAACAAGTCTTGTGTGCGCCTACGAATGAACAGTAGCCTATAGGCTTAATTATGGAATAATAAGCCATACTGCGTTCATTCATTACGCCCGCTGTAGGCTATATATATTATATGTCATTCATTCATTCATATACAGTACTGCGCGCGCGCGCGCGTGTGTCTGTGTGTGCACGCGCGCTGCGGCAGGTGTGTACCGCGAGCTGTATATGATGCCAATACATTCATCTAATCTAGTTTTGATGGGCGCAAGCGTGATTACGAAACCTAGCCGCATTTCTCGGAGACGCTCTCTGATTGGCACTGACTGACGCTAGGTTTCGTAATCACGCGGCTCGCAAAGCACTTCCGCCATTCCATTTCACACAGCTGCGTCACCAGTTGCCTTATAAGGAGCTATGGAGGCGTTGTGTTGTATGCAAATGAGCTGAGCGGGAACGCGCTTTAGAGTTTAAGACAGAATGCCATTCTCTAAGCAGATAATAATTTAATAATTTAGGACCTGCTCCGAGGTCATCAATTGGCACACATGCGATGCATGCATGCATGCAATTCGTATCTGCGATTAACCCATCCCGTCGTCCTTCCCCCCCAAGGGCAGCCGGGAGCAGACAGGCGTCAACGTGAGCTGCGCCAGGGGACCAATCCAAGTGCTCCTGTCCGTCTTCGTCAAGGACGCCACAGCGTTAGCGATCTTGTTATCTGTTAAGCAGATATCAGATAATATAATTTGTGCGACCTTTTCAGCCACTTAAGACATATTACCAGCACGTTCAGGACTCAGAGTGTACTTGTCATAGATTATGTCTCAGTGGTTCCAAGATAAGTCTTCCAGAATATATCTTTGAAACATTTTCGGGAATGAGACCCATTGTCATTTTGGATTCATTGAGACCCAAAATTCTTGCTGTAGATATTTCTTGATAAATCACATCGAGATATGTAAGAATCCAGACCTTCCAGCAAATTTTTTCCGGTTGGAACCATCGTGATGCTATCAGCTTTTTAGCCACTGTGATACCAGATAAAACCAATCTCTTTAGCTTTTTTTTTTTTTATATAACTTTCGGTATAATTATCTCGCACATACTTTACCATCTTCTCCTTGCATAAGTCCTTTTCATGTTTTCATCTTCTTGTATTGTGTGTGTCATATGTATATCAGTCTAATGTGTCTTGAATCCCCATGTCCTTTTTTTATATAACTTTTGGTATAATTATCTCGTATGTACTTTACCATCTTCTCATTGCATCAGTCCTTCTCATGTATATACATTAACCTGTATTGTGTGTGTATTGTACTTATCCTCCCTTGGATCACTGTGTCCCCTCTCATCTCCTCTCTGCCCCCCTTCTCCGTGTCTTTGCGTCTTCCTTCTCAGTTGATCTGCTTTGAATCGATTCAGATCACCTTCACCTTCCCGTTCTCCTCGCCTTTCCCTCGTCCCTCGACTCTGGTCCATCTCCTCGTTCTCTCCAACCTCTGCAACAGCGTCGGTCTCTCCTCTTCTCCTCCCGGCACCTTCCATCCTCTTCGGTTCATGTCCCTCGTCGCTTCCCGCATGTCGCCGTACACCTTTGCACCTTCATTCCAATGGACCTTCAGCGTGGTCATTGGTGATTGAAATTTTATTCCTTTTTCCTTCAGAGTCTTTTTTATCTGAACGTAGCTCCGACGTTTTACCGCCACCTCTGTCGCATAGTCATGGTCAAAGGTTACTTTCTGTCCTTCCACCTCCATCTTCGTCTGCCAGGCTGCTCTGAGGATGCTTTCTTTGACTTCGAATTCCAAGAAATTAACTATAACTGCTCTCTGTGGTTTGTCCAACCGCGGCTTCGGCGCCAGTGTCCTGTGTGCTCTTTGAATCCCTGTCTTGTCGAGTTCTGTCATCTTCAATTCTCTTCGAATTAGGCTGTCTACATATTTGATCATAGATTCTCCTTCCATCCCTTCTTTCAGTCCCCATATTCGTATGTTGTTTCTCCTCTACCTACCGCAATGACCAGGAAGGGGATTGGGAATTGGCATAACGAACGTTTGTTTACCAATGATTTTAACCTCTTAAGCCCTAGCCATATTTACAGAACATTTGCCTAAAAGTACATACCCAAGTAAATGGAAGATTGCTCCACTTCTACAAGGCTCATTTGCATGTTCTTCTTGGTATCTAGGGACATCTATGGATCTCATGGAATGTATTCCCAGTGTCAGAAATATTGTGTCTGTTACTATGCTTGAGTAAATTGTAAATTTGGTTCATTACAATCCTTTGGTTCATTACAATTTACTCAAGCCTAGTAACAGACACAATATTTCTGACACTGGGAATACATTCCCTGAGATCCATATATGTCCCTAGATACCAAGATCATTCAAATGGACCTTGTAGAAGTGAAGCATTCTTCCATTTACTATGTCGTTTTAGGCAAATCTTCTGAAAATATGGCTCGGGCTTAAGAGGTTCATATCTGTAGATAACTCTTGACACCATGTATTTATGGCATTATAAGTATATGCCGGAATACACTGCACTGTGCTGTAGATTGCACTTAATTTCAAAAGATGATTTTATTGGGCGGCTGATTGGCACAGTGGGCAAGGTGCTCGCCTCTAACGCAGGAGATGCTGGGTTCGAGCCCAGCTCTCGGCGTTGCTACCGGCTGGCCGGTTGTTCATACTAACACAATTGGCAAGTGTTAGAGGGTGGGAAAGCCGGTGGGTGGGGATTTGACGTTGTGGACAGCGACTCCTACAGGTCGGTTTGGTGACGCCGGTGCGACGGAAGCAGGAAGTGACAGGGGCAGCGTGAGCCTCCCACGTGTTACTCCTCCCCACTGAGAGTTCGAGCTGCTGCGGTGAAAAGATGCGACAGGCTGCCTCTTCGTGTACCGGAGGGGACACGTGATGCAAGGCTTCTGTCCTCACTACAACTGATCTGTCCTCACTACAACCAACCAACAACGTTCAAGACAGGGGAGGGAAGAATTGGATATACGAAATTGGGATGGGAGAAAAATAGAAAATGGGGAGAAAAAGTGGATACAAAAAAATATGATTTTATTCTTTATCTGATATGTTCTTATTTAACTGTTGTATATTTTCCTCTGTTCAATGTAGCACTGGTGACAAAAATGCACCTTTCGCTCTGGGATCAGGTTTATCTGATGTGATCTTATCTTACCTCATTGTATCTCGACTTAACTTGGCTGTGTGTGTGTCGGTGCGTGCACTCGCCACGGCTGGTGCGGTGGGAATTGAAGGTGACAGCTGTTTAAAGCCGTTAATGGAGCTATCGTGTAGCGCTGCAGTATAGCCCAAGACTACAGTGCAGCCTCTGCTCCAGCAATGGTACGATTGGATAATGAAAGTCTGTAAATTATTTAAATTACAATAATAAGGGCCATGCATGTGTGTGCTCTGTAACTGTGTTTGTGCATGAGCTTGTTTGCATGTGTGTGTGTGAAAAATAATGTGTTATTTGTCTACCTACATGCTTGTTATGTACTGTATGTGGGGTTGTGTTTACTCCTCTGAATGTGTGTGCGTGCATCTGTCTCTCAGAGTGGGTATGTGTGTGTGTGGCCCTGAGTCTACCTACCCACCTGTCTAGGTGTATGGGTATGTGTGTGTGTACGTGTGCGTGTGCATGCGTGTGTGTGTGTGAATTGAGATCCATACATACCTCAGGCTAATTAAGATATTTTGGTGCCATTAGGTTCCTGTGTCAGTTGGAGAGACACAGCGTATGCCATGCTAGCACTAAAGCAGCACAGGCTAGTTGATGTTATGTATGGCTGGTATAGGGAAGCTAAGCTGAGTGTGATTGTCTTTTCCTCCAGATTAACTGTCTGTTCTTGTCTCTCCTGTGAGTTGGTGTGCTTGTCTTCTTGTGTGTCCGGTGGTGGGTTCTGTTGTGTTTGGGGCGGTTGGTCTCCCCGAGCGGTGGGTTCTGTTGAGTTTGGGGCAGTTGGTCTCCCAGGCGGTGGGTTCTGTTGTGTTTGGGGCAATTGGTCTCAAGGCCTGAAGCGGCTGAAACACTATTGTTTTTGATACATTCGCACAAATTCCCATGACATGGTAAACGATAGAGACATTAACTTTTCACGAATGATGTGGTCATTACTTGCACAACATATATGAAATATTAGCTGATTTGGGTAAAAGTGATAATAATACAAAAGATAAATCAATGTGTAACGTTTCAGAGAGGATGAAAGGATTTTTCCTCTATTCAACTGGGGTACTGTTAGGAATGGGGGTAGTGAGGGAAGGAGAGTAGAACCCAATGTTGCAGGACAATGATGATGAGAGAGGAGGCAGAGACGAGGGAGTAGAAAATAATGACTTGTATTGCGGCGCAAGCAGGTAAACAAGGCACGTTACAAAAGAGCAAAACAGGCGCAGCCTAGCTGGCACTGAGGAACAACGAAACTGAACAAAGGCACGTTACAAAAGAACAAAACAGGCACAGCCTAGCTGGCACTGAGGAACAACGAAACTGTGAACACGAAAAGAAAGGCAACCAAAACAGAAAACTACAGGGAAGGAGGCGTCGACAGGAACAGAGAAAAACGGAGGTATGACGCCACACAGAGGAGAAGACCGAACACACATATATACACTGACTAATTACAATTGGCCACACCTGGTCAGGCCAGTCTAAAACACAACATACTGATAGGTTTTTAGTTCATTAATGCTAATATCTTATATATCTGAGCTCCCATTGTCTCTCCACAGCCTTGTTGGGGCCGTGGCTCTGTGTGTCTCCCTGCATCCGGCCTCACACACACACATTTTAATACTTTATTTGGTTCCACAAATTATATTACATAAACAGGGAATAAAATGTATCGGGGCCAAGCAGTACTGAACACTTAAGGGTACACATAGCACCTCCTTCTCCACGTGGCTAAGCTTAAGCTGCCAATAATAGCTGAGACAGAGCAATATTTGGCAATTTGTTTGGCTTTTCTTTTAGACATTGCAGCAATTCTCAGACCGGTCATGGTGCATTTGTGTACATGGCCAAGACTTCCGAACACAAGTACACTATATCTACACCTATACCCAAGGTCAGCCATCACACTGAGCAGTGGTTGGTATTTAATATACTTGTCCCGGAAGGCCTGGTCCATGTACAGGTCAAAGGTACAGCCTACTTCTATGACCAGCACCTCTCCGTGGCTGGTGTCAACAAAAACAACATCCGGTGTATTGGGTATGTTAGCAAAAACATCGTTGGTAAGGCCAAACCACTCTGGTTTCACTCTGGCATGTTTGTACATTGCTGCACTAGATGGTGATATGTTCCGTACCACATCAGACACAATGTCCACAATGCGGTCATGACGAGCGATGTACAGGTGTTTGTATGCATTACATCCGTTTGTTATGTGTGCAATGGATTCTAGGTGTTGTGAATCCTGATGGTTTAAACAGAATGGACTGTGAGTTTGAGGATACCAAGTGGACAGATTGTATTGAGTGGGTAATACCTGCAGTCTTGCTTTGATGGTGAATTTTAAAACATCCTCACCAACAGCGGCGTTCTTATACACTGAGTGTGAGACTGAGTGGTCAGCAAACTCCAAACAAGCTAGCTTTCCCTGTAGTCTGAGTCCACACCAGTGCTGCCTGATCTCAGACTGCTTCATGCTAAGCAGAACCCTCCTTGCAGAGTCTCTGTGCAGTTCGACAGTCTTTTCCTGCAGTGTTGTGATGTTGGCCTTCACAACCACACAGGGGTCTGTGATAAGTTCATCAGAGACAGGGACTTCAGTCTGTGTGTTGGTGGGTCTTGTCCATTTCAGCTGAACTCCAGTCTGGTTGCAGAGGTCATTGAGATCTGGCCAGTCAGACCAGACCCCGAAGACTGTGTGTCTCCCTGAATCCGGCCTCACACACACACACACACACACACACACACACACACACACACACACACACACACACACACACACACACACACACACACACACACACACACACACACACACACACACACACACACACACACACACACACACACACACACACACACACACACACACACACACACACACACACACACACACACACACACGGGCCAGTGAGGAGGGGCAGACCTATAATATCAGATTAATCTCGGACCAGACCATGTATGGCAGTTGGATACAGGCACACACAAGTGCACACACATACTTACACACACACACGCGCATGTGCACGCACACACACATGCGCGTGCGCGCACGCACACACACACCCCTCCCTTTTTTCTCTTTGTCAAACCAGACTATATATGGCAATTGGACACAAGCACACACATACACACACACCACACACACACACACACACATACATACACACCCACACACACCCCTCCCTTTTTCTCTTTGTCCAGAGGGTATAAATAATGTCATGTCATGTGTATTCATGCTGGTGCGAGAGGCAGCAGCCCGTGGGCTGCAGGAGAGTTCTCTGTGTTCTTGTGATCGACAATAAACACCGTCTGAGAAATACAACTTTGTCGCTCTGAATATCTGGTCAGCTGGTCCATACTATATCAATTAAAGGACTTGCGAGGGAAGAAATCCCTAACAATACCAACTAAACACAAAAGCATATTACAAAACCACAAGCAGACAGGGGAACCACATCACACAAGGGAAGGGACATTCAATAACACACACCATGAAATCACATTAATTATATTAATCATAATAGTCAATACAGGTGTGATGATGGCCTGCACCATCTGAACCATCTGATGGTGGCCACTAGAGGGAGGCAGGAGACCAGGTGGGAGACCACTGTTCCCATTGTGACCACTGTTTACATTGTGGCCACTGTTTATATTGTCCTCCCTGGAACCGTTACAGGGTACCTCCCCTTAAAAAAGCAATCGAAAGAACCACTTGTGTGTCTCTACATCTGAGGGTTTGATTTTGGTTTCAGCTCGACAGGGAATTTGTATTGAATGAATTTTAGTATTGAATGAATTCAGTTTTTTTGACAATCTGCAAGGTTAGTCCGTTCCATTATTTATTTCTCAACTTTTTACTGACAGAAAAAAAATCTGTGCTAGAGGTCGGAGATGTCGCTGTATAGTCTTTGAAGCGCTAAGCGACGTGTGAGCCCGGTGAGCTAGTATGACGCGTTTGGTATCAGTGGATTCCTTGTAACCATGGAAACACACAGCATACGGAAGCGCCGGCGACAGCAGCTGGTTTCTTTTTCGCTGATCATGTTAACAGACTCGACCTTTCATACCAGCTGCTGCTCAGAGCTCCACTGCCGACCGTCGGGACCTGCAGTGACGGTTTATTTTATCTAGTAGTGAATCGGACATCTACCGCATAAAAAAACCCATCAAACCTGGATAAACAAACATGTTATTAACACACACTGGTCTGGAGCAGAACACATCCAAATGCAGTGTGTCATGTTGGTGTAGGTGGTGTAGAGAAGATAGTGTTGCATGTTTGTGTAGGTGGTGTAGAGGATGGTGTTTCATGTTGGTGTAGAGAGGATGGTGTAGATTAGAGAGGATGGTGTTGCATGTTGGTGTAGGTGGTGTAGAGAGGATGGTGTTGTATGTTGGTGTAGGTGGTGTAGAGGATGGTGTTTCATGTTGGTGTAGAGAGGATGGTGTAGATTAGAGAGGATGGTGTTGCATGTTGGTGTAGGTGGTGTAGAGAGGATGGTGTTGTATGTTGGTGTAGGTGGTGTAGAGAGGATGGTGTTGTATGTTGGTGTAGGTGGTGTAGAAAGGATGGTGTTGTATGTTGGTGTAGGTGGTGTAGAGAGGATGGTGTTGTATGTTGGTGTAGGTGGTGTAGAGAGGATGGTGTTGCATGTTGGTGTAGGTGGTGTAGAGAGGGTGGTGTAGAGGGGATGGTGTTGCATGTTTGTGTAGGTGGTGTAGAGAGGATGGTGTTGCATGTTGGTGTAGGTGGTGTAGAGAGGGTGGTGTAGAGGGGATGGTGTTGCATGTTTGTGTAGGCGGTGTAGAGAGGATGGTGTTTCATGTTGGTGTAGGTAGTGTAGAGAGGATGGTGTTTAATGTTGGTGTAGGTGGTGTAGAGAGGATGGTGTTTAATGTTGGTGTAGGTGGTGTAGAGAGGATGGTGTTTCATGTTGGGGTAGGTGGTGTAGAGAGGATGGTCTTGCATGTTGGTGTAGGTGGTGTAGAGAGGATGTTGTTGCATGTTGGTGTAGGTGGTGTAGAGAGGATGTTGTTGCATGTTGGTGTAGGTGGTGTAGAGAGGATGGTGTAGAGGATGGTGTAGAGAGGACGGTGTAGAGGGGATGGTGTTTCATGTTGGTGTAGGTGGTACTAGAGGATGGTGTAGAGGATGGTGTAGAGGATGGTGTAGAGAGGGTGGTGTAGAGGGGATGGTGTTGCATGTTGGTGTAGGTGGTGTAGAGAGGATGGTGTTGCATGTTGGTGTAGGTGGTGTAGAGAGGATGGTGTTGCATGTTGGTGTAGGTAGTGTAGAGAGGATGTTGTTGCATGTTTGTGTAGGTGGTGTAGAGAGGATGGTGTAGAGCAGGGAGGGGCAACTGGCGGCCCGCGGGCCGCATGCGGCCCTCACCGACGTTCCATGCGGCCCCAGGCCAATATTAAAAAAAAAAAAAAAAAAAAAAAATTATTTTTTATTTTTTTGTATTGTATTCGACTAAGAAGAGTTGGCAGTCGACTATGGCTCCTTTCGATCGATTAGTCGACTATTTGACTAATAGGGGTCAGCCCTAGTGTGGACATATGAAACGCTGTTGAAAGTGCCGTGCAGCAATATGGGGGTTTTGATAAACTGTCGGCTGTTGTTACCGATGGAGCACCGGCAATGAAAGGAAAACGCACAGGATTCGCCGGGCTTCTAAGGCAGAGTGGCGTTGAGTGTCCAATGCTGCACTGCATTATACATCAGGTAAGTTCGCTAACATAATTTCCATCTATTGTGGGTCACTAATAATGACCAATGCGAGTCGAGTGTAGTAAAATTATATGCGAGAGTCGTTAAATCGTTTTTCTTTTTTTTTTATCTGATATAGGAGGCTCTCTGTGCCAAGAAGCTTGACTACAGCCATGTTATCGATTTGGTTACCAAGGTTACCAATCTAATTCGTGGAGGCAACAGGTCACTAAACCATAGAAAGTTTGTCTCCTTTTTGGAAGAGATGGACACTGATTATGGCGACTTGCAGCTACACACAGAAATCCGATGGCTGAGCCGTCGGAAAGTACAGGAACGACATTGAAACACTGCAAATGCAATTCAATGATCGGTTTGAAGATTTCAACGGCATGCAGTCACGGATAGCGCTGTTTGCCGGCCCCCTCACCGCTACGGTGTCAGAGCAGCCCCCACCGTTGCAGCTTGAACTGTGCGAGCTACAGTCGGATCCTTTTTTTCAAGCAAAGAGAAATGAGAGGGGAATTTCGTTTTGGAAACTGCTACCTGAGCCCCGCTTCCCACTCCTCAGGGACTTTGCCCTCTCTATGGCCAGTATGTTTGGGAGCACATACATATGTGAGAGCAATTTCTCAAACATGAAGCACATCAAGTCAAAGGAGAGAAACAGGCTGTCGGATGAAACATTATTTCATCTGATGCAGATTGCATGCACAAACATTGAAGTTGACATTCCTGCTATTGTGCGCCAACAAGAGAGACCACAAGTGTCTCATTAAAGACAGGGGGGGAGGAGATGATGAAGAGGTGTAGAGGGGGGGGGGAAGGAGATGATGAAGAGGTGTAGAGAGGGGGGGGGGGGGGGGGAGATGATGAAGAGGTGTAGAGAGGGGGGAAGAGATGATGAAGAGGTGTAGAGAGGGGGGGAGATGATGGAGAGGTGTAGAGAGGGGACCATTATTATTATTATTATTATTATTATTATTATTATTATTATTATTATTATTATTATTATTATTATTATTATTATTATTATTATTATTATTATTATTATTATTATTATTATTATTATTATAACCATTATTGACCCACTGTGGGGCGAGGGTGAATGTCATGCCAGTTTGATAAAGGGTCAATGGGAGGCATGTAGTATTGCACTTTACTTTACTTGCACTTTACTTGTTTACTATAGTGTTCAGATAACACTAATAACACAAACACAAAGCAGCATTCCTGCTGCATTTCACTACAACAGTAAATCAAAAGTGCAATAATAAATGATTTTGTTAAATGTATACACTTTTATCCTGCTACTAAACAAAACATTCCTGAGTGCTTCATATCCATAACATGCATTTCAGTGTTATAATGTTTTGTTTAGTAGCAGGATAAAAGTTTATACATTTAACAAAATCATTTATTATTGCACTTTTGATTTACTGTTGTAGTGAAATGCAGCAGGAATGCTGCTTTGTGTTTGTTGAGCAGTGGGCTTTAAGTTCATACATTTATTTTATTAGAAGCCTTAATTATAATTGATCATTTTTGTATATATTTGGGGTTACACAGCAATACTTTTAAATTCAGCTGTTTATAAATTCATAAAGTTGAAATTGCATTACTAAATGCATTTGAAATGGAATAAAAACAAAGTTACAACAAATTATAATTGTTTATATACCTTGTGACTATTAGGGCTATTTGAGTGATGGGGTACTACTGGCGGGACTGCCGATAAACAATGCGGCCCCCCAGATTGATTGTGGACATTTTGTGGCCCTCACCATATATAAAGTTGCCCACCCCTGGTGTAGAGGGATGGTGTAGAGAGGGTGGTGTAGAGGGGATGGTGTTGCATGTTGGTGTAGGTGGTGTAGAGGATGGTGTAGAGGATGGTGTAGAGGGGATGGTGTTGCATGTTGGTGTAGGTGGTGTAGAGGATGGTGTAGAGGATGGTGTTGCATGCAATGTGCACATATGCGTTCTGTCTGCTGTGTCTCCAGGAGGTCAGTCTGTTTCTCCCTCCTCACTGTACTTCATGCTGTACAATCCCTATATACTTATTGTTAACTTAAGTATACTATATACGTATTGTTTGTGTCTTGTAAGCCCATATGGGCTGGGCATACATCTGTATGTAAGACACACAAATAAAAAAACATCAATCAATCAATCAATCATGTTGCCGGGTGGAATCAGCGTTCAAATCAGTGTAAATTTGGCCCAGACTGTACTCTGGCCCGACGCACGTGGGTGCTTCACTTTCTCTGTGCGTGCTTGGGCCCTGAAGCACCCAATGGAATTGGCGCATATAATTATCATCATTAGTCATTGGCACAGAAAATAAAGAAATGCATTGAATTACATACATTTCAAGCAAGTCTCTCTCACACCGATGCAGATTAATAAAACGATCCAGCACCAATTTTTTGTCCTCAACTTTTATTATCCATCTTCTCTCCCCAATGAGTTTGGTGGCAAGAAACACTGAGTTTATCTCCACTCCTTTATACACTGTAGGCATAATTTCAACTTAAAAAATACAATCAAAAAGAAAAGTTTACATGACGACCTGCATCTCCAAAATGACCGACACAGTGGCCACACCTAGAAAAGATGCACAGTAATTTACATAACATATTACACAACAGTAATACCCGTTTTATTATATTTTTTTCATCGTTCTCTCTCTCTCTCTCTCTCTTTACATTTACATTTAACTGATGCTTTTATCCAAAGCGACTTACAAATTGTGAACAACAAGTTGGCAGGAGGGGTACAACTCTGGCAGCTAAGGGTCAGTGGCGTTGTTCCTCAAATAGTATTGAACTTGAGTATTACACTCTGAGTGCATAGTAGTATAGACATATTAGCATTGTAGGTAGTAGTATAAGTATAATAGCATAGTAGTAGGGTACACAAGTAGTAAAAAAAACAGTCATTCCTTTTTTTTTTATCTCAGATATTGAATGAAGAGGTGTGTTTTTAGTTAACGGTGGACAATTGGCCAGTTTGTGTTTGCACCGTGTGTGTGTGTGTGTGTGTGTGTGTGTGTGTGTGTGTGTGTGTGTGTGTGTGTGTGTGTGTGTGTGTGTGTGTGTGTGTGTGTGTGTGTGTGTGTGTGTGTGTGTATGCGTGTGTGTGTGCATGTGTACTGTGTGTGTGGGTGTACTGTATGTGTGTGTACTGTGTGTGTGTGTGTGTGTGTGTACTGTGTTTGTACTGTATGTGTGTGTACTGTTTGTGTGTGTGTACTGTATGTATGTGTGTGTAGTGTACTGAATGTGTGTGTACTGTGTGTGAATGTGTGTATGTACTGTATGTGTGTACTGTGTGTGTGTACTGTATGTGTGTGTGAATGTGTGTGTATGTACTGTATGTGTGTGTACTGTGTGTGTGTGTGTGTGTGTGTGTGTGTGTGTGTGTACTGTATGTGTGTGTGCAGGGTTCGAGTAACTGTATGTATCTTGGCATATTTCAGGCTGTTGAAACTTTGACATCTCAGGCAGTTTTAGGTTGTTTCCATCCACTTGATGCAATTGTTGCAATGTGTGTGTGTGTGTGTGTGTGTGTGTGTGTGTGTGTGTGTGTGTGTGTGTGTGTGTGTGTGTGTGTGTGTGTGTGTGTGTGTGTGTGTGTGTGTGTGTGTGAAAGTGTGAAAATGTGAAAGTGTTGGCCCATGTAACGAGCAGCAAGGTCTCTCTCCCTCTCTCTGTCTCTTCTTCTCTCTCTTCCTATCTCTTCCTCTCCTGCTCTCTCTCTCTCTCCTGCTCTCTCTCTCTCTCTCTCTCTCTCTCTCTCTCTCTCTCTCTCTCTCTCTCCCTCAGGCTATAATTTATTTATTTATCTCCGCCCCTAACGTTAGTTATTTTTGAGACACCCACAAAACTCAGATTACAACTCGAACCCTTTGCGTGTGTGTGTATGTGTGCGTGTGTGTGTGGGTGTGGGTGTGTGTGTGTTCCCATTTCTCACTCCTCTTATAATCTTTATCTATCCCCAATCTAAATAATATCACACGCAGATAGGATATCTAGAATACCACATGCCTCCGCTGTCAGTCTCGGGATGGTGTAGAGACTACCACATGCCTTCCCTGTCGGTCTGAGGCGGGTGTAGACTACCACATGCCTCCTCTCTGTCATTCTGGGGAGGGTGTAGAGACTACCACATGCCTTCCCTGTCGGTCTGAGGCGGGTGTAGACTACCACATCCCTCCTCTGTCATTCTGGGGAGGGTGTAGACTACCACATATCGCCTCTGACTGTCTGGGGATGGTGTAGAATACCACATATCGCCTCTGTCTGTCTGGGGAGGGTGTAGACTACCACATATCGCCTCTGTCTGTCTGGGGATGGTGTAGAATACCACATGCCTCCTCTGTCTGTCTGGAGATGGTGTAGACCAGTGTTTCCCACTAGGGGTACGCGGGTGGTCCCCAGGGGGTACATGAAAAGATAAAAAAAAAAAAAAAAAACATTTTACCAACTTTTTTTTAATCTTTTTTAAACAAGTTCAGAGGAAAGAGACAAGAGTCAGCATTTCATATTAATTCCCACTGGCATAAAACATTGTCTTTTCAGTATATAGATTGTCCGTCAGTATAGTCATATACTGTGTAGCCTGCCTGCTTGCAGTTGTGATTTTTAGAGATGAATCATCGTTTAATAATAAAATGTGTGGCAAACAAGGTATGTTTATCTCCATTATATTAGTGAGAAATAATGCAACCTTGGCCCAAAAAGCTAGTACTCCTGGACATTCCCACATCATATGTATGTATGGTCCTATGACTTTTTGTGGACATAAAGCACATAGGGGGCTTTGTAAAATTTTGATTTGACAGAGTTTCCTGGGTGACAGATAACATCTTTGTATCAGTTTGTAATGAGTTAATTGATTATTATAATTACGAGAGGTTAACGGAATATTATCCCATACATTCTGCCAATTTATGCAGGCGTTGTAATCCTTTAAATATATGTTCCAGACAGTGGTATTACCTGTAGTGCTGTTTAGTTTTCCTTGTATTTTATTATATAACCCAGAAACAAAACCATTTTTAACATTTATGCCACTCACTATAATCATTAAAGGATGAACTGGTAAAGGCTGATTCCATGGGACACCATAAGTGTGCATTGCAGTGCGCAACTGTAAATAAAAAAAGAAGGATGTACTAGGGACATTATAGATTTGTTTGAGCTCTTGAAAGGATCTGAGACCGTATTCACTGTATATGTCAGATAGTTTGTGAATACCTTGTCTTTGCCAATTGGGAAATGTAGCTGGTTTCCCTCCCAACAGTAAGAAGTTGTTATCAAAAATAGGGGTATCTAGGTGCCATTTTGTGTCCCACTGTCCCATTTCGGCAATATATTTCCAAACGAAAATTGAATGTGCTATAATTGGGCCGAATTTAGTACGGCAAAAGCTTTGGGATAGACCAGAAAAGAGGATATATTTGAGTGTATATGGAGATACAATGTGCTTCTCCATATTCACCCATGGTATGTCAGAATCATTATTGAACCATCTTAGCAACGGCCTGAGCATAAAAGAGCCCTCCTGCTGTAAAAAACAAATATAAAATGTATGTACAGGAATGCATGCCAAAATTGAGGGAATTCAAATTAAGTAATAATTTGATTGATATAATATTATTATTGGCTATACTTGTTCTATCGCGCAACGTTCAGCTTCCCACCGGACTGTCAGGTGTTACACCGAGCATCATCATTGTAGTGTAGCTAGTTAGCAAAATAGCAAGCCTCTTTCAAAATGTCTGTTAACATTATGGATCAATGGCTGAGTCGAGCTGGTTCATCCAGCAACAACAGCACAGGTGATACTGCTGAATCAGGAAACCCATTCAGAAGAAAAAGAAAACGGAGAAAGTGAAGAATCGTCAGTTTGGTGAACATTATGTGCTCTCTGGATTTACTGTCACAACTACAGAGCAACCACAGCCAATGTGTTTCCTCTGTGGTGACATGCTTTCGAATAATAGCATGAAACCATCCCATTTACATCTTTTTATATTCAGATCTAATTCTATTGCCTATATTTATGTCTTTCTGCTATTACCCTGCCCATACCTATACTTCCCCTCCCCCATGCTGCTATGACACCCACATTTATCCAAGGGGATCAATAAAG
>NC_140167.1:74673606-74876106 GCF_963971535.1 Notolepis coatsorum
ATACCCCAAAATACCAGAAACTACCCCAAAATACCCCAAAATACCCCAAAATACCAGAAAATACCAGAAACTACCCCAAAGTATACCCCAAAATACCAGAAACTACCCCAAAATACCAGAAAATACCAGAAACTACCCCAAAATACCCCAAAGTATACCCCAAAATACCAGAAACTACCCCAAAATACCAGAAAATACCAGAAACTACCCCAAAATACCCCAAAGTATACCCCAAAATACCAGAAACTACCCCAAAATACCAGAAAATACCAGAAACTACCCCAAAGTATACCCCAAAATACCAGAAACTACCCCAAAATACCAGAAAATACCAGAAAATACCAGAAACTACCCCAAAATACCCCAACGTATACCCCAAAATACCCGAAACTACCCCAAAATACCAGAAAATACCAGAAACTACCCCAAAGTATACCCCAAAATACCATAAAATACCAGAAACTACCCCAAAGTATACCCCAAAATACCAGAAACTACCCCAAAATACCAGAAACTACCCCAAAGTATACCCCAAAACACCAGAAACTACCCCAAAATACCAGAAAATACCAGAAACTACCCCAAAACACCCCAAAGTATACCCCAAAGTACCAGAAAATACCCCAAAATACCCTAAAATACCCCAAAGTATACCACAAAGTATACCCTAAAATACCAAAGTATCACGAAATACCCCAAAGAACCTCAAAGTTCCCCAAAGTATACCTCAATGTACCAGAAAATACTGGCTCAGAGGTAGAGCAGGTCAACTAATGATCATATGGTCAATGGTTTGGTCAGTGGTTTGAATCCCAGCTCCTTCTGTTCACATGCCGAAGTGTCCTTCAAGACACTGAACCCCAAATGACTCCAATAAGCAGGCTAGCACCATCTGGCTGCCATTGCTCTGTGAGTGCATGTGTGAATTGGTGAAGGAGAGGCAATTATAAAGCTATTTGTGCAGGTAGGAAAGTGCTATATATGTGGAGTCCATTTCCCATTCCCAAAGTACCACATATTTTCAAAACAAATGTTTATTTTAATATATTATAATCTCCAAATGTAATAACATCTGTATTGAACACTGAACAAACAGTATACATTTTTTTTTATCAATTTTATTTTAAATGTTCAACAATAACAAAACAACATCAACAACAATAATAACAGAACAGTATAACATTTTTGAACCAAATTCCAGTAAGGACAGAAGAAAAGAGACAACTATAGGCTATACATGACAACATAACAGGACATTCTAACTGTGTCATTACATTACATTCAGGTCCACAAGATGGCTACTTAAAAAACTAGAATACACACTGAACTAGGAAGAACAGCTTTTTCAAGCTTCACACCTTGGTCATGGAATGGGCTACAAGACCATATCCACTTAGATACCCTGGTCTCTCTCAACAAATTTAAATCTGTATTACATAACTTCCTACAGTACAAAAAGAATTTCGCTGCTTTCTGTAGTCGGGTCCCAACTGCAAAACTGCTAAATTACTGTATTACCCTGTATTTTACTGTCATACACCTTTACTATTATGTAGACTATTCTGTTTTGTGTTTTTGTGTTTACATGTATTGTATATTGTATACATCACACAAGAACATAATAAAAGTGCATATATACAATATACAATACATGTAAACACAAAAACATTGCTGTCTGATATATTGCAAATGTTATTGCTGTCATCTTGGCCAGGTCTCCCTTGCAAAAGAGATCTTGTATCTCAATGGGACTTCCTGGTTAAATACAAAATAAATAAAACATTCTGTGTCATCTAAAAAAAAACATATATAAAAAAATATAAAAAACGAAATCAAATCTCTTATGAGCATGCATGAAGTGAACATACTTATGTCTTCACTTTTCTTCTTTTTGAAGTTGTTCGCTCATTTTTTGCCGTTCTTTTTTGGCCAGGCTTTTTGGCTAGCTGGGGTACCACTGGAATGCTCAACTGACCATCATTTGATTCTATTGTTTTAGCCTTAGGTACCATCTTAACTTTCAAGAACTTTAAATATAGCTCATTCTGCTCATCTTTAGTTATAGTGTCCCATATGACATTGGGGACCTCATATCTTTTAAATTCTGGCTTTAAAGTATAATTACCTTGGCCATGAAGGCATCTGCGCACATCTATATTTTGAAGTTGAGAAATTTGTTGGAGTTTTAATATCAGATCTGGTAACTTTTGTGGTTTCCAATTAGTAGCCAGCTTAATTACATGATTCATTGCTTCACAATTATTATTTGTCCAATTATCAGGAATCCATTTCTTTCTGTTCTTTGTCTCCATTATTTTCTTTTTCAATGTAGGTATTAACTTAGAGAAATATGTAGTGAACTCTGGGCAATTTGATTCTATATATGTTTCAAGTTCAAGTACCTTTTCACAAAAGTCATACTCGTTTTTACAGTAGGTAAGAGAATTAGCATTATGGAACAGCTTATTCTCAAGTACTGCTCTCTTTTTTGCGTCCATTCCCACTTTATGTGTTAGATAATGTTTCACATTATCCCGAATATGTTTTGAACACAAAATATGACTTGCTTCAGGAAACAAAGACTCTATGGCCTTTAAAATAGCCCGTTCCTGATCGGATCCAATAACTATGTCCTCACTGATATTTATTTCTGTTGCTAAATATGCCACCGACAACTTTGATTTCAAATGGGCAAAGAAATCATGGTAAGTCTCAAAGCTGCCGTCCCAGTGCAAATACAGTGGCCCAATGAATAATGGTGGCTCTCCAGTCTCTTTCTTAAAAAGTTTTGGGTTTTTGAACACAGTCACTGTTAAGAAGCAAGCCCCCAAATTAAATGTGCGATCCACTCCTAAAACAGATGTAGCATCCTGCCCACAACAAAATCTTCTAACATCTTCTAATTGTTCATCAAAGTAAAGGATGACACAAGGTGGTTTTCCCTTCCTAGAAATTATTTGCTGAACATAATGATTTTCCTGCAACATATTCAGAACTGTCTGAAGCTCATCAGCAGTATTGGTTCGATTACCAGAAGGCCTCTGGTCTTTTGATACTTGATGTTTTATATTCCTGACTTGTTTTAAATCTCGAGGTGCATTTTCCTCATCTTCCATAACTAACTGTGCGTATACATCACGAGGTGTCTGGGTTTGTACCGCCTGAGCCACTCTTTCAGTCACCTCTGTTTGTGTTCTGATAAACTGAGATGGATTTTTCTTAGCATTTGCATGATAACTGAGTGTTATGGGGAATGTGCCTAGATATTCCCACACTGCAATGTCGGCCCTGTTCACTGGAAAATATCCTGGAGGCCTCTCAATCCATGTTATCCTCCTCATGAAATTAGTATCCCTCTTAAGTTTAGTGTAATAACGGCCCATTATTACAATATATGTTGCCTCTGGTTGTGGGTCTAATTTCTGCCAAACCTTGTTTCTTATCTTGCCATATACCCCCTGTCTAAAATGTACATGTGTCAGTTGACCATTTTTTAGCACATAGTGTGTTTTTGAGGTGTTACCTGAGGTGCTCTTCCAGACTCCACAGTCATCAACAAAAATGCTGTGTTGATTGTTCTCTCTTCTCATTCTATTGAGGGAATTGTTTATAAAGAAACATTCGTTTTGTTTCATTCCTTTAGGGACATGCCTCAACACATTATCTTCTGGTACACCTGAGATCAAGGCGAAGATTCTGTTTATTTCCATAAAACGGCCTTGAAGACAAGTTGATTCAGACTCTGTTGGGTCAAAGCTGTTTATGGTGTCAACCATAACAGCAGACTGAAACTGATGAACTAGTTCAGACTTAATTGAACCATCATTTTGCCTGAATAAGTTTATGTTGACCATGTTGTCTTGGAGGTCAGGGTCACACTTCCTTTTGTCATTGACTTTAATTGTTGTCTTAGTTGTGTCATGGTTGTCTTCAGTGTTTGCATGTTTTCTGGTTGGAAGCCTTGAAAAGTCTTCTTCACTGAATAGTGATTCACAGTTGTCCTCCTCTTGGCTGAAATTGTTTATGTTAACCATGTTGTCTTGGAGGTCAGGGTCACACTTAATTTTATCATTGACTTTAATTGTTGTCTTGGTTGTGTCATGGTTGTCTTCAGTGTCTGCATAATTTGTCTTTGGAAGCCTGGAAAGGTCTTCAGAGAATAGTGAATCATAGCTGTTGTCATCATCTTGTCTGAAATAGTTTACGTTAACCATGTTGTCTTGGAGGTCAGGGTCACACTTCCTTTTGTCATTGACTTTAATTGTTGTCTTAGTTGTGTCATGGTTGTCTTCAGTGTTTGCACGTTTTCTGGTTGGAAGCCTGGGAAAGTCTTCAGAGAATAGTGAATCATAGCGGTTGTCTTCATCTTGTCTGAAATTGTTTACGTTAACCATGTTGTCTTGGAGGTCAGGGTCACACTTCCTTTTGTCATTGACTTTAATTGTTGTCTTGGTTGTGTCATGGTTGTCTTCAGTGTCTGCATAATTTGTCTTTGGAAGCCTGGAAAGGTCTTCAGAGAATAGTGAATCATAGCTGTTGTCATCATCTTGTCTGAAATAGTTTACGTTAACCATGTTGTCTTGGAGGTCAGGGTCACACTTCCTTTTGTCATTGACTTTAATTGTTGTCTTAGTTGTGTCATGGTTGTCTTCAGTGTTTGCACGTTTTCTGGTTGGAAGCCTGGGAAAGTCTTCAGAGAATAGTGAATCATAGCGGTTGTCATCATCTTGTCTGAAATTGTTTACGTTAACCATGTTGTCTTGGAGGTCAGGGTCACACTTCCTTTTGTCATTGACTTTAATTGTTGTCTTAGTTGTGTCGTGGTTGTCTTCAGTGTTTGCACGTTTTCTGGTTCGAAGCCTGGGAAAGTCTTCTTCACTGAATAGTGATTCACACTTGTCCTCCTCTTGGCTGATGATGATCACATTCTCTTTTGGAGGAGCTGAAAATGGAACTAGAGGCACAAAATGATTGACATCAAAAATTTCGTTGTATGGCTTCCAAGACACTGATGTCCACATGATGGTAACATTCGTGCGATTTGCTCGGATCCCTCTTCCTTTGACCAACTGTGTCAATGGAGGCTGTGAAAAACATCTGGAAACTATAAAAACATAAAAGAAAGAAAATGTGTTATTATTAATTTCTTATTATTAATTATATGCAAAACAATGATTTTGATCATCTTTTACAGTAACATTCTGGTATATTGTGTGTATTGTCTGTTCATTTCCAGGTACATGACACACACACACACATATATATATATATATATATATATATATATATATTGTAGAAGCAGAAACCGACTTGGTGGATTTATATTGTTAGAATATTAGAACTTACATTGTTTAGACTAGAGGTCACTAGAGGTTGTATTTATGTTTAAACACTAGGGGGCAAACCACCTCCATTATAGCCCCACCTCTATAAGTAACCTAGCTAATTACTGTGACAGGTGCACCTGTTATGCACCTGTTATGAAGAATAATTTTTCCTACCTGTTTCACCGTTTGGAACTGACAAATAGAGCAATTGACAACTGTTCTGATTTACCCATTAATTTACTATCATTCCTTTTTGGACAATAAAACCTTGCAAACTGTACCAGCCGCAACTTGGACTTTCTTCCATATTTACATCACAAACTTTGTTACTGAGTAGAGAACTAAATACGGGTGCATCGTGACGCCTGTCAGCACATCGAGGAATGACAGGCGGCCACTACATATATATCCATCCATCCATCGTCTTCCGCTTATCCGTGGTCGGGTCGCGGAGGCAGCAGTTCCATACATACATACACACACACACACACACACACACACACACACACACACACACACACACACACACACACACACACACACACACACACACACACACACACACACACACACACACACACACACACACACACACACACACACACACACACACATACATACATACATACATACATACATATAGTATTGCTTAATTATATACTCACCAGGTGGGAAATAGCTCTGTATTGGAATTCCCAGCACTGCTGTGAGGGCAATGATATGGTTCATATCCGAGTAGGTGCCCGGCAAGGGTGTTGTTTCTAGATAGTGTTGGTAATCACAGATAATGACATAGTCATTATCCCGGTATGGAGAGCAATAATTCTTATGTTGTTGATCATACCAGCATGGATGCTCCGCCATTTCAATGGTCACTAGAACTCTTAAGAGCTTGTGGTACTCTTCTGTCCCAAAACAAGCTGCAGAGGTAGCCCTATACAAACAGTTCCCATCAGCACCCGTCTTCAGGGGTCTGTACTCCAATGTTAGAGGAGGCTGATATTTGGTCAAGATGTCGAGTGAGACAGTATCTGTAGGGGCCATGATGGTGTCATTACTGAATGCAGGAAAGTTAATCCCATAATGCTTAAACAAAGCCTTTTCATTTTTACATTTCCTTTGAATGTCTTCCACTCCTGTTGCACCTTGAATTCTTTTAAGACTTTTGTCTAAACTAAATGGGCTTCTTGTGCATTGCTGGCAGAAAAAGTCCATCTTGTTCCAGGTGTGGATCTGTCTTTCAGTCATGGACACACAGGGGGCATGAAAGATTGACTTGCATTCATGACATTCAATAAATGGTTTTTCACACAAATCTTTGCATATCTGACATCTTTTCTTCTTTTGTCCCCGTGTGTATGCCATGGTTTTTTTTTTCCAGAAAGGATGACTGTGATGGTGGTAGATGAAGTTAGAGGAAAAGGGAAAAGGAGGAGCAAGAGAAGAAGTAGCTAGCTCTAGAAAATAGCAGAATTTTCTTTTGCTGCCCTCTACTGGACAGGTTTTTTTATTGATTGAATTGATTGATTGATTGATTGATTGAAAACTTTAATTAACAGATTGCAGAATGGGTACAGTACAGTACAACTCAATACACACAATTGTTAAGGGGATGCAGACCAGAGAAAGACTTTCGTCTTGTTTACATCAGGATCCCCCATTTTCAATTCATTAATGACATTTATGACATACACAACATACAGATACATATATAAAAATATAATCTAATCATCTAATCTAATCTAATCATGACATTTATGACATACATGACATACAGATATACAGTACTGTTACATTTGTGACATACAAGATATGCAAATATACAATACTGTATTTTGGGGTATTTTCTGGTATTTTGGGGTATTTTGGGGTAGTTTCTGGTATTTTGGGGTATACTTTGGGGTATTTTGGGGTATTTTCTGGTATTTTCTGGTATTTTCTGGTATTTTGGGGTAGTTTCTGGTATTTTGGGGTATACTTTGGGGTAGTTTCTGGTATTTTCTGGTATTTTCTGGTATTTTGGGGTAGTTTCTGGTATTTTGGGGTATACTTTGGGGTAGTTTCTGGTATTTTCTGGTATTTTGGGGTATTTTGGGGTAGTTTCTGGTATTTTGGGGTATACTTTGGGGTATTTTGGGGTATTTTCTGGTATTTTGGGGTATTTTGGGGCCGTTTCTGGTATTTTGGGGTATACTTTGGGGTAGTTTCTGGTATTTTCTGGTATTTTGGGGTATACTTTGGGGTATTTTGGGGTAGTTTCTGGTATTTTCTGGTATTTTCTGGTATTTTGGGGTAGTTTCTGGTATTTTGGGGTATACTTTGGGGTAGTTTCTGGTATTTTCTGGTATTTTCTGGTATTTTGGGGTAGTTTCTGGTATTTTGGGGTATACTTTGGGGTAGTTTCTGGTATTTTCTGGTATTTTGGGGTATTTTGGGGTAGTTTCTGGTATTTTGGGGTATACTTTGGGGTATTTTGGGGTATTTTCTGGTATTTTGGGGTATTTTGGGGCCGTTTCTGGTATTTTGGGGTATACTTTGGGGTAGTTTCTGGTATTTTCTGGTATTTTGGGGTATACTTTGGGGTAGTTTCTGGTATTTTCTGGCATTTTGGGGTATTTTGGGGTAGTTTCTGGTACTTTGGGGTATACTTTGGGGTATTTTGGGGTAGTTTCTGGTATTTACTGGTATTTTCTGGTATTTTGGGGTATTTTGGGGTAGTTTCTGGTATTTTGGGGTATACTTTGGGGTAGTTTCTGGTATTTTCTGGTATTTTGGGGTATTTTGGGGTAGTTTCTGGTATTTTGGGGTATACTTTGGGGTAGTTTCTGGTATTTTGGGGTATTTTGGGGTAGTTTCTGGTATTTTGGGGTATACTTTGGGGTAGTTTCTGGTATTTTCTGGTATTTTATGGTATTTTGGGGTATTTTGGGGTAGTTTCTGGTATTTTGGGGTATACTTTGGGGTATTTTGGGGTAGTTTCTGGTATTTTCTGGTATTTTGGGGTATTTTGGGGTAGTTTCTGGTATTTTGGGGTATACTTTGGGGTAGTTTCTGGTATTTTCTGGTATTTTGGGGTATACTTTGGGGTATTTTCTGGTATTTTCTGGTATTTTGGGGTATTTTGGGGTAGTTTCTGGTATTTTGGGGTATACTTTGGGGTATTTTGGGGTAGTTTCTGGTATTTTGGGGTATACTTTGGGGTATTTTGGGGTAGTTTCTGGTATTTTCTGGTATTTTCTGGTATTTTGGGGTAGTTTGGGGTAGTTTCTGGTATTTTGGGGTATACTTTGGGGTATTTTGGGGTAGTTTCTGGTATTTTGGGGTATACTTTGGGGTATTTTGGGGTAGTTTCTGGTATTTTCTGGTATTTTGGGGTATTTTGGGGTAGTTTCTGGTATTTTGGGGTATACTTTGGGGTAGTTTCTGGTATTTTCTGGTATTTTCTGGTATTTTCTGGTACTTTGGGGTGATTAGTAGGACCCTAGGAATGTTTTACTTTTTCATTCACACATTCATACAAAAATACGGTCTAGAGCAGGGGTCGGCAATTAGGTTTGGCCACGGGCCAGATTTTCCCCAAGCCATTGCTTGGCGGGCCAGGATCAAAAACAATGGCTAATTTAATATAGTGGGAAAAAAAGTTTTTCTCTGGTCTGCATCCCCTTAACAATTGTGTGTATTGCGCCGTACTGTATTGTACCCATTCTGCAATCTGTTAAATAAAGTTTTCATTCATTCATTCATTCATGAACAGCAGATCAGCTGTTGCAGATCACCGCGGCGCGTGATGAACAGATCAGAAGACAGAATGCATGAAAACACGACTCACCATACCTTGTTTGTTGTTAAGTCCTCCAAAATCCCTGCTAATGTTTGAAACATGTCACATATCCACTCGCCGCCCTCCAATTCCAGATTGGCGTTGAATGCAGCTACTTTATCTGCCAACTTGAACACAGTTGTCATCATTTCCTCGTTGTTGTTGTTGTTGTTGTCGCCACATATTATGCAGAGAGGACGTCGGCTCGGCACGCAAGAATCACCGACCTGTTGCAATAAACCCGTATTTTAAGTATGGCTCCTGTTTATTAAAAGAAGCGTTATATTTCCCCGTTGCAAAGAAGCTATCCAAAGATGTTTGTTTTGTTTTTTTAACACATTTCGTTACTCGCTCCATCTCGAACGCGAAGTGAAAGTGCGTTAGGGAAATATAGACGCGGCCCGGTGGGACTATTCCATTGGTTCTCCCAGTCCACGTGACCATTTCTAGCATTTCAATTGGCTATAGTGACAGACATGCTTTTGATGACTACCGGTAGATAGATACAGCTTCACAATAAAAGACACCCTGGCGTCCCGAGTGAATATTTCCCGCGCGTAAAATAAATATCATATTCTCAAAATAATCTGACGGGCCAGAAATTATTGCTGGCGGGCCAATGCCAGCAAAAATGTCAATTGTACAAGGTCCTAAACGTCATGACTCATCATCTGCTGGTGACCGGAGGGGGGGGGGGGGGGTCGTTTATAATGCAATGACCGACGTTAAATGTTTCATGTAGTATGGGTGATATATTGATCATAGCAGTTTGTATGGATAATAATAATCAAAAACGCTGAAACTCACCGCAGCTTCCTCGTAACGATGGGGGATGATACTGGAGCAAAAAGATCGCTATTATGGGATGTTGATCTAAGCGAACCATTTCCAGGTTGTATAATACTATATACGTCCAAATAATGTTGTTTATCGAGTTATGGCAACGGATCGATTATCCAGTGTGTCCAGATGGAGTCCCGCAAGCGATAGCGAGTGGCCGGAGGGAATAGGGAGACACACCGGCGTCACAATTATCAACATCCGGTTGTAACTCGCCGATCGGCCACCAGGTGGCGGTGTTGAAGCACCAGTCAATGATCCGTGGGTGAAATATGAATACCATGACAGAAATTTGAAATATTGATCTCAAAGACGCTGTAAAACATCATTGTCAGATTACGCATGGCGAGGAATGACGTCTTAACACGTCATTGGCGATTAAAGGGTTAATGATTAATTATATACATTTGAAAGAATGCAGGTCAACATGCAATATATCCCATTGATTGGTATACAATGGGACAGACCTTTGTTTGATTGATTGATTGAAAACTTTATTAACAGATTGCAGAATGGGTACAGTACAGCTCAATTACATACAATTGTTAAGGGGATGCAGACCAGAGAAAGACTTTCGTCTTGTTTACATCAGGGTCCCCCATTTTCAATTCATCATAACATATATGACACACACGACATACAGATAGACAGTACTGCTACATCTATACATTTATGACATACCAGATTTGCAAATACAGTACTGTTTGTGATACAAACATAGTCCAGAAAAGAGAGTATATACATTTGACGTAGAAACTGTTGGAGGAGGTTGGGTAGGTGGGGTGGGGTTGGGTGGGTGGGGTGGGGGGGGGGGGACTGTACATTGGAGGTGGTTGGGTGGGGGGGGGGGGGGGGGGGGTAGGAGGGCACCACACATGTGAACAGTAACAATGCAATTAATTAATGTCTTGTTGTAATTAGTATATACCCAATGCCATGCATCTTCTTGAAGCAGATTCAGCTTGTTTTGCTCTGATTTGATGTCAGTTTAAAACCCTTCTACTCCTATGGCATATTTAATTCCGCCTGGATCTTTTCTTTTTATTGTGCGCTGTAGCATTGTCAAAGAGTAATTGCTTTTGCCCTTTTCCCTTTGTAACTTCATCCTTTATCTTTCAATATCTTATTTGACGTTACTGTATGATATAAGTGTGTATTAAAAGACGGAGCTGTTAATGCGTATTGAAGGTTTGTGTACCCGGGCAAGCTATATTCACGTATTCACGTAACTCGCATATATCCTCAACTATCCACAACATCAGAGCGTATCAGGTGCATGATGAAATAGAAGATATACTGTAATTAAGAACAAGAACACGTCAATAACACTTTGAAATACTCGAGTGAAGCAGAGCCTTTATTTCAGCGGGGAACATAGGACCCTTATTTCAGCAGGGAACATGGGACCCTTTTTTTGTTTGGGAGCGGGCGGGACCGGGGAGCATAGAACCTTTATTTTGGGAGCGGGGAACATAGGACCCTTTTTTAAAAAAAAATTTTAGTGGGGAACATAGAACCCGGGGAACATAGGACCCGGGGAACATAGGGATGACCCCACCTGCTACACTTACTTGCGCCATGAGTCTGGACGGTTCCGTACTTGTTAGTGGACATGAATGATGAGTCTCCCTAGTCTTTCAAAACAGCCTGAGAAAAAAGGCTGTGACGGTCTAGGTTCGTGCATGCAGTCACTTTTAACCCCTCGCTACAGGCTGCACAACCTTTTCACCCCTCGCTACAAGCTGCGCGAGTGCTGTTTTGGCTCCTGGTGGGAATGTATTTCTCACCTCCTAGCTTTAGCAACACATGCTAATGAAGGTAGCCACAGCTACTGTACACAACAAACTCTGTTGGCTCATGTCCACGTTTCCAGCGCAGCGCTTCCTTCCTTCTAATTTCCAATTTGTGTGTCACCGCTTCATGTGTTGTTTTTTTTGCCACAGAACAGAATAAATGGTGCCCTCGGATTACGAATCCATGCCCATGGATTTGTGTAGGCATGGATTCATAATCCCAGAGCACAGATTTACACATCTCTTTATTTCTCAACTAACGCCAGGGTGCCACTGTAGAACAGGGAACTTGTCTGAAGTGGAAACTTTCTTGCCCGAATGCTTCCCAGGGCTGCTCACCCTTGTCAGCGAGTGGTTTCCATCACGCCTCCTCTCCTCCCTCCCCTCCAACCCGGGATGATGGGTTCCAGTAATGAAGCCTGATGCCAGCCAGGCAGCGTCTGCTGTTGTTCCCAAATGACCATTCTGCTGTAGCATATGTCAGGCCTCATGTTAGTCCCAGTGGAAGCTTCCACAGTGGTGAGCCCGTGGCCTACACAGCCAGCAGCCTGGAATGCAGGGCACTATGTACCTCACGCTAACCGCTACCATGCGCTAACCGCTACCATGCGCTAACCGGTTGAAATGCATTCATTTACAAGTGATTATCCGGCATTTTGAATTTGCGTCGCAATTTGGTTTGTAGTCATTACTTACAATTACATTTAGTCATGAGGAGACGAAACCTTGAGCTTCGAATAAGCATTGAAATGTAGGGGGGAAAAACTACCCTACCCAGCCCAAGCCAGCTACTGTACAGCAAATTACTTGTGGGTAGGGATTAGTGCACTGCAACCTTGCCCAGGCCCGACGGGGCCCGGCCCGGCGGGTTCGGGCTGGGTAGGGCTTTTTTTTTAATAAATAATTCGGGCTCGGCCGGGCCCGGGCACCGCCGTTTTTTTTTTTTTTTTTTTTTTTTTTTTCATATAACTAGGGTTATAGGATAACCTTCGTTTTCCTTAAGATTCGTTTTCTCTTTTGCGCCAGAGAAACATTTGGATGTAATTACCGCAGCGCGCAGGGAGAACTCAGGGGACAAGTTCAACTCGATTGGTTGTGTTGGAATATAGCCAGTTGGCGAACGTTTTAATTTGTTCTTGGGATGTATGTCCGCGTTGCTGACGTCGTGGTGAGTGATGTTTATTATTTGCTGGGTCGCTACCTGTTTTGTTGTGCGTTTGTATAGTGACTGAGTAGGCTATTGTGTGTCTTGTGTGTGTGTGTGTGTGTGTGTCAAAGAAGATTCTATAGCCTTCAATACGTTTTACGAGGCTGATGTGTGAGTCAGTCTATAAGCGAGCACTGGGAGAGACGGCATTCTAATAAGAGCGAAACACGTGTTGTAAGCATGTAAATGCTTCTTAGTTTTCAGCGTGATATGCGTTATTTAGGCAGACCTATTGGACATTTTCGTTTTTGTTTATTTATTAAGTTAATATATAAAGTGTTTAGAATATTTAAAACAAATACAAAAAATAATTATATTTTAATAATAATAATTTTTTTCAGGTTTTCACGCGGGCTAGGGCTTAAAATATTATTTACAGTCGGGCTTATTTTCGGGCAGGGCCTGAAGTTCACGGGCTCGAGCAGGGCTCAGGCTTTATTTCAAGGCCCTTGCAGACCACTAGTAGGGATGCTCGATATTGGCTTTTTTACTGATACCGATATACCGATATTGTCCAACTCTTAATTTCCGATACCGATATCAACCGATTCCGATATTATGCAGGGTTTCCCGCCCCAAAAAACGGAATAAATTCAGGTAATTAACATTACATATGTCTTGTTGTGGAATTAACATAACATTATGCATACTTTTGACAATAAATAAAATCAGAATTTGTTCTTACTTGCTTGCCTGGGTAAATAAAGGTTATAGAAATGTAAAAAAATTTAATAAAAAAAATTAAATTTGAAAACAGATACCGATATTTTCCGATATCACATTTTAATGCCAATATCGGCCAATAATATCGGTAGGCCGATAATATCGGACATCCCTACTTGTGGGTGCATTTTTTTTTCTTCTCTTATTTCTCTGGATTATCTACCACAAAACTGAATGGTGGAGCCATATCCATTATAAGAATGGAACTGTACTTACAGTAGATTTCATTCACGGTTCTTGCAGCACGCCTGGTGATACTAAATCCAAATTGAACTCTGCCATTGGAACGAGTAGATTTGGCCCGATCCATAGATGTGCAACTTGGCTATAATAAGTAGGGATGTCCGATATTATCGGCCTACCGATATTATCGGCCGATATCGGCATTAAAATGTGATATCGGAAAATATCTGTATCGGTTTTCAAACTTTTATTTATTATTTATTTTTTTACATTTCTATAACCTTTATTTACCCAGGCAAGCAAGTAAGAACAAATTCTGATTTAATTTATTGTCAAAAGTATTCATAATGTTGTGTTAATTCCACAACAAGAGATATGTAATGTTAATTACCTGAAATTATTCCATTTTTTGGGGGGGGAAACCCTGCATATATCGGTATCGGTTGATATCGGTTGATATCGGTATCGGAAATTAAGAGTTGGACCATATCTGTGCCGCTTTACTCCCGCAGCTGGGGTGAAGGGACGGACAGGATGCCACTCAGTTGTAAAAAGGTTTTAATTCTTCCTCCAACAGGTTACAAACCTTGAAACAAAACACACATTCAATCAATAACTACCACAACACTACTATCATTCTTAAAACAAATTGGTTACACGCATCCACTCACCAGTTCCCACTCGTCTCCCTTCTCTGCTGTCAAATTCCCTGCAACTTCCTGTTTACTACTTTCACTGACACCACGTGACGTATCTCGACCAATTACAGCCCACTCCCCAATATGTCCCTGGATCACATGTGAATTATAAATACATCTCCATTCACAACTTTAACCAAGCATACAGTGCCTCCATACATCCGAAATGAAAACATAACTATAATCATAGCTCAACATTCACATAAACGCACACAGAACTAAAGTGCACCTAAACTCCACTACCACAATAGAAAGCTGCACACCTCCCACTTGGTATCCTGGACTCTAGACCCAAGGAGACCACAAACAAATAACCGCTCTCCTTTGGTGGTGGAATCTTCGGATCAACCTTCTCATGGGGTTCCGTTATTGCTCTTCTACAGGTAAGAGCACCACGAGCCTTCGGACGTCTTTGCTGAGGACAATAGAGAGTCTCTGATCGCTGCTGATCTTCTCCGGACGCTTGCCCGAGGCCACTGGACGGCTGGGGCACGTTCTCACTTTGACATCACGGACGACCCCATTCATGTCAGGGGCCACCTCCTCAACCCAGCCCAGTCTGAACTGACCCCTTAGCGCGTTCTGATCGGCAAGCCAAACAAGATCTCCGACTGCCACATTGCGAGCCTTACTATGCCACTTAGGCCTGATAAACAAGCCTGGTCCAGCAAGCTGGCTCCACCGCTGCCAGAACTTGTTTACTTCAGTCTGGACTGCTCTCAATCTCACAAATGGGTAGCCCTGGAACTCGTAGCTCTGTGAGTCCCCTGTGGGTCCAGCCCTCCCCAGTAGCAGGGTGTTGGGGGTGATCACCTCTACCGCGTCGTCTTGAACCTGGAGTCTGGCGCTGATTGGCCTCTCATTCGATAAGTTGGCTGCCATGTAGAGCATAGTTTGGAATTCTAGTCCTGTGAGGTCCCCGCTACCCCCCACATTACTCAGCGCTTGCTTGAGAATGCGGACTGTTGCTTCCGCCGCACCATTCCTGTGAGGTGAGTCGGCTGGGTGGAACACCCAGATCCACTCGGTTCCTTGCCTGGCAGCCCTCCCCCTTACTTCATCCTTGTCGAGACTTTCTAGGAAAACATAGAGTTCCTTCAGTGATCCCCTGGGATCCACCACCAGTCGGCTACTGGCGCCGCCTTCTGAATCTCCCCAACCCTGTTTGCAAAGAACGTCTGATACCCGTAACTCTCCCTCTGAATTGCTCCCAGTATAGTTTGGCTGTCTACAAAGTGAAACCACTTCACTACCTCCAGACGGCCCTGCCTCTCCCAGAACCCTTTTAATCTGGCTGCAAAGACTGCACCACAGATCTCTGCTTTGATTACATCGCCCTTCTGGTCAAGGGGTGTCAGCTTGGCATTTGACTCGACCAGATGAGTGTCCACCCCTGTTGATGTCTCCCACCTCAGATACAGGACAGCTCCGAAAGCATCATCACTTCCATCAGAAAATGTCACACCCCACGGCCTCCCTCTCCATCCGGGAGGAGTGAGGCTTCTCTCAAAGCCAACTTGACGAAGTCGACTGTACTCCTCAAAGAGTTTAATAGCTTCTGTTCGGAGGTCTGCCGGAAGAGGATGGTCCCACGTGTCTTTCTTAAAGCCCCCTCCCCCAGCCACCTGGAAAGCTCTCCTCACCAGAATGGCCCCTTTCTCTTTGACCGGGGTAGCAAGCCCGATAGGGTCATAGAGCCCTGCCACCTGACTCAGGAGCTCCCTTCTGGTCAGAGGATCTGGCGTCTGCTCTCTGACCTCCCCCTCAAGAAGGTCGACCCCTGTCCTCATCTTCTGCTTTCTTTTGGAAAAATTGATCGAGACCATCAGGAAGCGCCTGTCACTATCAACATAGTAGCCAACGCCGAGGGCCTTGTTGTCTTCCTGCCCTAGCTGGTTGGGCAGCACCAGGGTTTGGAGCGCCATACTCGGAGTCTCAATAGATTGCTTGGGCTGACTTCTTTCATGCCTCCCACTTTGACCGGACCGAACCCATGGCTTGAGAGAAAAGCCTCCAGCGGTGAGGATCTCCTCCACTCCTCTTGTGATCTTGTCCAGTTTCCCTGGGTCATTGTGGGATGTGAGGATATCGTCCACATAGCTGTCCTCCTCAAGGACCCTCCTCTCCTCATCCATGTGAGAGAACTTGGGCAGCCTCGCCGTTTCCCTCATGGCCAGCTGTGCTATGCACCCAGCTGGCCTGTCTCCGATGTTGACCCGAGTGATGGCGAAATCTTTGATCTCTTCCTCTGGCGAGTCCCTCCAGAAGAACCGATGAAGGTGGACCTCCCTTTCATTTAACCACACCGAATTATACATCTTTCTAATATCTCCTATGGCCGCATGCTCTCCTGTCCTGAACCTGAGCAGGACCGCCCGGATGGGATTTAGAACATCCGGACTCTTCAGCAGAATGCTGTTCATACTCGTCCCGTTGAACTCCTGGCTGCTGTTCCAGACAAGGCGCACTGGCGTAGTGATAGAATGTGGGTTTGGTGCGATTAGATGACTCACGTACCAAACGGGCCCTCTCCAACTGCTGATCATGTTCTTCTCCAACTTGACGGCTGCTCCTCTTTCCACCATCTCATGAACTTGTGCTGTATACGCCGTTCTCCATAATGGGTCCTTCATGAGCCGCTTTTTGGTCCTCAGGAACGTCGCTTCCACCACCTTCCTCTTGTATGGAAGCGAAACGGGATCTTCTGTCCAGGGGTATCCTGCATCCCAGTGAAGTGAGTTGCTATGGTTGTCAGTGGTCACATAGGACAGACCTTCTTTGATATTTTCTAGTTCCCTTTCTTCTACTAGAGTCATCTCCTTCCCCCCTGGCTGGCAGGTCCCGCACCGACATCCCCCGCACTTTGGCTCGCAGGCGGCTCCGATGCTATCCCATCTCCACCATTAAGAAATTCTTGGCTGGTCGTGGCTGTGTTTCTGACCTCCTCACTTTCTTGCTCCGGACCCTGAGCCCCTTTTCTGTTGTTTACCAGCTCACAGGAGATCTCCTCCACCTTGACTGCCTTTGTTCTCATAGAGCGTGCAAAATGAGTCTTTGTGTTGTGAATTGACATCTCCATCTCCTCAAACAGATCAGGGTGCGCTCCCCCCACAGTCTTCCCTAGTGGGCCGTCCCACAGCACCAGGTCTCCCACTCTTTTCATCCGCTGTGGAGCAAGCCGACCCTCCCGGTGGCTGATCAAGAGCTCGATCTTCTCTGGCCAGACCAGCTCCTCTGTCTTGACCTCTGGGAAGAACTTTTGAAGCTGCTTTGGGCTAACGACCTTGCCTGCTCGGGCGATTTCATCCAGGCCATAACAGACTATCTGGTGGGGACTCCACATGTACTCTGAAATGCGCATCCTGACCTTGAGCAGGTACCTTTCTGTCTCGACTCTCACTTTCATTCCTCCGACCCCATGCACAACCAACGTTATTTTCTCCCCTCTCAGTCTGAGTCTTTCGGCAGCTTGGTGGGTTATGTAGTTAGTGTCGGACGCGAGGTCTACCAGGGTCCCAATAGTTTGCCCTCCGTTTGTCGTGACCTCCATGATCATCATAAGCACAGGATGCTCCCTCAGGCCAATCTCTTCAAGGAGACTACCACGCCTAGTGTTTGTACTCATTGACACCGTTGTTTGGTTGGTGAATGCCTTTATGATCTGGTCTGCTGCTTCGGGGGAGATATTAGCAAGCGCCCTCTGTTGTTCGTCTGAGAGCGTTCCCACGTTTGCGCCACTTGTTTCCACCCTTTTCCTTCCCCTTTTCCTCTCCTCTCCTCTCTGCCCCCCTTCCGCAGAGCACATGAGGTAGTGGTGGTCGGAGGTCTCTCCCTTTTGGCAGCACTTTTTCCTGCAGAGGAACCTGTCGCTGCATTCTCCATCCTCCTGATGGGATGCCAAACATCTCTGGCAGGCTTCATTCTTTTCGACAATGTCTCTCTTCTCAGCCAGACTGAGCGCTTTAAACTTTTTACAGAAGAAAATCCTGCCTCCGTGTTTCTCATCCCCACACACGCTGCATTCTTCTCCAGTCGCATCCTTTCCTGTGGCCCTTGTGAACGCCTTCCACTCTGGCTTGCTTGGCTTCTCGAATACTTCTGAGGGTCTTAGCTGCACCAATGCCTCAAGGACCACTTCTTCATTTTTTAGGAATTTTAGGAGAGCGTCAAAGTGGCCTTCAGGGGTGACATTGTTCACAGGTGCAGCTTTAAAGGTGAGCCAGCTCCTCAGCTCACATTCAGGCAGCCTGCTCTCAATGGATTTAATAACAAGTGGATTCTTTATCGCATCAATGCTCCCTAAGTCTGTCAGGTCAGTAAGGGCCTTCTCAACAGCTTGGATGAGCTCTATTGTTTTCCTCGGCTGGTTACCTTTTGCCACCGGCAACTTCTCCAACTCTTCAATTGAATAGCGATGGTGGTCTTATTCCCGAATCGGTTATCAAGGACCCTAAAGATATCATGAGCTGTGTCGTAGCTTGAGAGCCTAATGCCACTGATGACTCTCTCCTCCACACTGTCTAGGAGCTGGAATTTCTTCACTTCGGCTGACCCAGATGGATCTCCCTGTCGCTGGAGGTTTTCCCAGTCTCTTCGCCAACGGTGAAAGTCTCGCATGCAACCGTTGAATTTTGGTAGTTTTATTGGATGAAGGCGAACTCTTGGTAAGGCTGATACTTGTGAGCCTCCTGCTCCCAGGCTCGCCAGGCTAGCACTCTGTGCTTCCTCCCATGCTTTCCGCTGCGCCTTGGCTAGCTCGGCACGCTCTTCTGCGGCAGCCTCTGCCATTTCCAACTGAATCTCAGCTGCCTTTTCTCTGGCCTCTGCGGCCCTCTCCTCAGACCCAGCACTATCTTCGGCTGCCTTTAGCCTGGTCTCGGCGGCTCTTCTTTCAGACTCAGCGGCTCCCTTTTCAGCTTGTGCGATGACAGAGGCGGCCTTTTGCCTGATTTCAATGGCTCTATCAGCCTGCTCTTTCTGGATCCAGCCGAATTCAACTACCCACCTTCGCCAGAGGTTAATTCTCTTGTCCTCCAGCACTTGCAGCTTCTTACTAACCTCACACGCAGCGCCTTCAGGGATCCACCCTTCCCAGACAGCTAGCAGACTTTCTGCCTTGGTGATGAGAGATTCCAAGAGTGTGACTTGTGACTTATCATTTTCGTAGGTGATTGTTTCCAGGTTAACTTCTCCCGCACCTTCATAGCTTCTTTCTGCCCGTCCAATGGCTGCTTTTAGCTCAGTCTCTGCATATTTTGACCAAAGGTTGGAATGGATTGCCTGCTTCACCTCTTTTAATGTTGTATCACACTCTATGGTTACCCTCTCCAAGTCTGCTTTGGCTTTTTCATCCACAGCCTCCATGTCGCCTGCTTCATCTATCAGACAGGTCTCACAAACATAATTAGCTGCATGAAGCCTTTCTGCATCCTCAGAAAGGGATTTCCACTCACCTCTCAATTCTTCTCGCAACATAGTTGGTGCCATTCGTAAAATGCTGTTGGCCCTTCTTGTGAAAGCTGCCTTCACTTTGGTCCTCTCTTTCTTTAATTGATCCATTTTATTTATTTTTATTTATTTATTTATAATTTATTTGACCATGGATGCTAATTGAGCGTACCCGTAACTCCTTGTCTACCTTGTGTCTTCCGCCCTCTCTAGCTGCCTAAACTAGCTCAGAAGCTTCTTCCCTGACTATTCTAGCCTGACTAGTCTTCAGCGGCGTTACCGGGCTCACCAGGGGTCCCCCCGGGGATACCGCCCAAAAATGGAAAACAATACAAATAAACAAAGTGGAGTAGGTTTCACTTTCTTCCGCCGGCTTGCCACCCAGGTACACTCAAACTAAGCTAAAGGTCTTGAAATTAGAGGGCTACTAAATCATCATATACCTAAATAATATAATTGGCACCATCACAGGGCTAGTAACGAGCTATAGCTTTTATCTTTAGCTGCCTTCATGCTTGTCCACGTTAGCGTTGGTATGCTATTTGATAGCTAGTTTCAGTAGCTTGGCATTACTCCTGATCGCATTTGAAGTTAGCACTGACATCTATCAAACCAAGTTTTCATTCATTCACTCATTCAGCTGCGTTAGCTTCCTTAGTTGTGTTAGCTGCTCGCATTAGCATTTGAACCAGGTGAAAGTTCCTGCTCGCTGACCCGTATGGTCTGATGCACGAGTTATTCCATTTACAACGACATGGGAGTACCTCATATCCCTCGGTTATTTTGTCCTTGTCTGACGGCGCGTTTCAGCCACTTGTCTGCCGCCGTCGGGTGGTTTGTAACTGTGCCGCTTTACTCCCGCAGCTGGGGTGAAGGGACGGACAGGATGCCACTCAGTTGTAAAAAGGTTTTAATTCTTCCTCCAACAGGTTACAAACCTTGAAACAAAACACACATTCAATCAATAACTACCACAACACTACTATCATTCTTAAAACAAATCGCTTACACGCATCCACTCACCAGTTCCCACTCGTCTCCTTTCTCTGCTGTCAAATTCCCTGCAACTTCCTGTTTACTACTTTCCCTGACACCACGTGACGTATCTCGACCAATTACAGCCCACTCCCCACTACGTCCCTGGATCACATGTGAATTATAAATACATCTCCATTCACAACTTTAACCAAGCATACAGTGCCTCCATACATCCGAAATGAAAACACAACTATAATCATAGCTCAACATTCACATAAATGCACACAGAACTAAAGTGCACCTAAACTCCACCACCACAATAGAAAGCTGCACAATATCGGTACATCGGTATCGGTAAAAAAGCCAATATCGAGCATCCCTAATAATAAGGTCATTTATAGGCCTGATATTCTATATTCTATAATAATATTTCAAATTGCATGTGTCCGGATGGCAGAATTCAGTACTGTATCTACAAACCCTTCTTTTTAATCATCTTCCCTTTATTAATTTGCTTAGATTTTTTGTACATCAAAACCATCTCAAGAAGGTGCTGAACGAGCTCAGTGGCAGTTTTTAATGTCTGGTTATTGTTACCATGGTGTTATTCACCGTCAAAATATATTCTCCTTTGTTTCATCACAATTTACTCAAGCCTAGTAACAGACACAATATTCCCGACACTGGGAATACATTCCCTGAGATCCATAGATGTCCCTAGATACCAGGAACATGCAAATAGACATTGTAGAAGTGTCGAGCAATCTTCCATTTACTTAGATATGTTAAAAGTACCGGATTCGGTACCCATCCCTAATCATTATTTCGGTAGGATCCCACTGAAAGACTAAACGGTCATACTGAATGGTCAGCCAGCCCTGTGTTCCTGTGTGGCACTGTGTACCGCCCTGTGTTCCTGTGTGGCACTGTGTACAGCCCTGTGTTCCTGCGTGGCACTGTGTACAGCCCTGTGTTCCTGCGTGGCACTGTGTACAGCCCTGTGTTCCTGCATGGCACTGTGTACAGCCCTGTGTTCCTGTGTGGCACTGTGTACAGCCCTGTGTTCCTGCGTGGCACTGTGTACAGCCCTGTGTTCCTGTGTGGCACTGTGTACAGCCCTGTGTTCCTGTGTGGCACTGTGTACAGCCCTGTGTTCCTGCGTGGCACTGTGTACAGCCCTGTGTTCCTGTGTGGCACTGTGTACAGCCCTGTGTTCCTGTGTGGCACTGTGTACAGTGCAATAGTAGCAACCATGAAGCCCCCTGGATCCTCCCTCCTCTCCTCCGCTAACCCCCGGAACAAGCTCTGTGTGACAGCCAGCCCTGACTGATTGCTCAGCTTGTTAGGCCGTCTTTGATCATTAAAGCTGAGCAATGTGACCGCCTTCAGTGTCATGAATTCTAATTTGCCAAGCGCAAACTTTGATCTTGACAAATATTATTCCACTTTTTTATTTATTTATTTATTAAAAATGTTTGTTGTTGGTGTGACACGTCACTCTGCGCTTCAGCAACTCTCCGTCAGATGAATAATTTACCTGAGTTTTCTTTTCCCCTTTACTCCCCCGCTGCCTCCTCATCGTCACTCTTCGTTATACCGTGGAACTGAGACATCACAGAGAGAGAGAGAGAGAGAGAGAGAGAGAGAGAGAGAGAGAGAGAGAGAGAGAGAGAGAGAGAGAGAGAGAGAGAGAGAGAGAGAGAGAGAGAGAGAGAGAGAGAGAGAGAACACACACACACACACACACACACACACACACACACTCACACATGAGGACAATTCCCCCAAGGCCCTATGGTGAGAGTTTGAAACAAGGGTGTAGGTTTGGTGTCAACATTGGGGGGGGGCACTGGAAATCTTTACCATCAAACATTTAATTTCCTGTATCTGCAGAAAGAGAGAGTGAGTGAGTGAGTGAGTGAGTGAGTGAGTGAGTGAGTGAGTGAGTGAGTGAGTGAGTGAGTGAGTGAGTGAGTGAGTGAGTGAGTGAGTGAGTGAGTGAGTGAGTGAGTGAGTGAGTGAGAGAGAGAGAGAGAGAGGGGGACTGAACCCCCACTCCTCCCCCATTTAATTCCATATAGATAGATATAGTAACTTGACAGATTGTGAAATAGTTGATCCATTAAAGATACAGTACAATGATGTCATTGCTGTATCTTACAGTACAATGATGTCATTCCCCGCATTTCATTGTATACTCCCACATTTCATTGTATACTTGTATGCCGTGACAAATAAAACTCTTGACTTGACTTGACTTGCTTATTTTGGACTATTCATGTGATGATGCTCAGTAGGCTGAGGGGGCGTGGCCTTCTGTTCACTATACATATACACATATACTCCTCCTCGGCTACTGAGTGACTGCAGATGTGACTGATGGGCCAATCCGAGCAGCTAGATGTGACCGATGCGCCAATCAGAGCAGCTAGATGTGACTGATGGGCCAACCACAGCAGCTAAATGTGATTGATGGGCCAATCAGAGTAATCCGTGTGTGTGTATCATGCAATATGTCAGAGGAAGCCAATTGGAAATCTGAAATGGGTTGATTTTGTTGATGTTCAGGGAAATATACCAAGTATATATACCAAATATATCAAGGGGCTTTAATTATCATTTTCAGAACAACAGTTATAACATTGCTGGTAGTTAGTTCTAGTTCTAGTTCTTTAATAGTTGTCATACAGAAGTACAGAATACTTTCATACAAAATGCTTCTTACTGTTACGCTCCAGAGACTGTGCTAGACAAGATAGTATCAAATAACATAATAACATAATATAGCATGAATTTAGAAGAAGAAAATGAGGTCACAGTTGTTCGGTATAGACATATGTACAATGTTCTGAGTTACCATATAATATACAATACACAACTATGCAGTGTACTAATGTACAGTACTATCTAGTGCAAAGCAGAAATGGGATGAGGTACAATTTTAGGTACAATTTACAGTAAGGTGTACGAGTTGTAGTGCAATCCTTCATCCATAAATATAAAGTGTGGGGAGTGGGTGCTACAGTGTGTTTGTTTAAAGTGGGTGTGTGCTATAAAGTGTGTGTAGTGGGTGCTACAGTGTGTTTGTTTAAAGTGAGTGTGTGCGTGTGGATGTGTGTGCTATGTGTGTTTGGTGGTTGTTGTTGTGTAGTGTTCATTCATTGTTCGTTTAGCAGCCTGATGGCCTGGGGATAGAAGCTACTTCTGAGTCTTTCTGTGCTCGCCTTGAGACTCCTGTATCGCTTGCCTGACGGCAGCAGTTCAAAGAGGCAGTTGTTCGGGTGGCTCGAGTCCTTAATAATTCTCTTAGCCTTCCCCTTGCAACGCTTGTAGTAAATGTTCTGGAGGGTGGGGAGCCCCCCTCCAATTGTGCGTTCGGCTGAACGTGTCACTCTTTGTAGTCTGCTTTGGTCTTTTGCAGTGCTATTCCCAAACCAGGAGGTGATGTTGCCGGTCAAGATGCTCTCTATTGTACATGAGTAGAAGTTCTTAAGGATCTTCTGGCTGACTTGGAACTTCCTTAGGCGCCTGAGGAAGTAGAGGCGTTGTCGTGCCTTCTTCACCACACTGTTAATGTGTATGGTCCATTTCAAGTCCTCGGATATGTGGGCTCCGAGGTACTTGAAGCTGTTGACTCTCTCAACCGGTGCCCCGTCGATGCTGAGGGGGCTGGTAATGGTATATCAACATACCTAATGTAAAGAAATGTGTTCATATAAATACTGTAAATGTCTATTTTGCCACTCTCTATCACCAAACAAATACAACACAATGGTGATTCTACTATACCTTTACCCAGTTCATTAATATTTTTTTTACATTTGCTGTTCTTGGTTGTTGTGGATTGAACCTGTTGATGGAATGACGCTGTGCTTTCCCCCCGTTGCTGTGCACCCAGGACTGCGAGAACTGAATCATTAGTGAATGAGGTTAGCTGTAGGTGGTTTGGATTGATTGTGGGAAGACCTGCCTGTGTCTTTTCCCTAGTCTTACGTGATGATGTAATGACCTGCACACCTGGGCTTTATCATGGAAGTGTTAGGACTCTGTAAGGTAGGCTCAAATGCACAACACAGGAGACAGGATAATGTTCAACCTCCGTAGGGCATAATAATAAGTTGAAACATTTTTAAAGAACAAGTGCTGTGTGTGTGTGTGTGTGTGTGCGTCTTTAGCCTGGCGGGCGGATGACCGTGACCGGTGGAGAGCACGGGAGTAGAACTGAGGGACACAGAGGGAGAAAACGAATTAAGTCTTCACAGGATAAAAACTCAGGCACACAGGGAAAAACACCACGACAAAAACATGATAGAACGGCAAAAATAACGGGAAGGTTGGATACACAGGTACACAACGGGAAGAGGATTAAGACAAGACAGACGCAAAAACTTGAATGGGGGTAATTGCTTCTTTTGAATGGGGGGTAATTCCGTTGGCAAGCAAGTTCTGCCACAACACAACCCTTCCCCCAGACTGTGGTGGCAAATCGATCACAGCAGAAGATGAGGGATTGGAGGTGGGGGGGGGTAAAGAGCTCACAGCATGATGTCACACAGATGGTATCCATACCAACACACCAACCCGCAGTGAGGTGCCACATTGTCTGATTAGATAGAAAATGAGCCCTTAGTCACCTTGTACAGACAGGAGCTTTACCCCATTGACGTTGCATTGGTTTGTGGCTAACTATCAGGAGTCTGATGCAAAAAAAAAATCAACTCACTCACTCATTCTCAGCCACTCTGCCCCTAGTGATATCTCGCAGGCATAGCACTTTGTGTAACACGGGTTCGCCTCTCATCTGTATCACTGGGTCTCATTCCCGAATATTTTCCAAAGAGTTATCTTGGAAGACTTATCTTGGAACCGACTGAGACAGAATCTACGACAAGTTCACTCTGAGTCCTCAACGCGCTGGGAAGATGTATTAATGACTCAAACTTGTCTCAGCTGAGATGCCGCAATGAGGAATTTCACCGCTCTGAAACATGAACGTGCGTTCCCGTCGGAAAGCTCCTTATAAGGCAGCCGTTACGGAAGTGTGCAGATGAAATCGCAAAAAGTCAATAGTTAGACACACCTGTCCAGCTCATTAGAATGCAACTGACGATGCAGCCGTGTGAAAATGGTTGCCGATAGGAAGCGCTTTGCAACCGATCAAAATGAGATTAGATTAATTGTATTGTCATCATATAGTAGAGCTCGTAGTGCACTCACACACACACACACACGTGCAGTACTGTATAGCCTACGCACGTAATGAATGAACGCAGTATAGGCTTATATTATTCTAATCATGACTTGTTTTATTAGGATAGCAGCAAATATACTGCACTGCCTGCCCCGTAGACGTAGTACAGTCCACCATGCAGTCCGCTGGTACGCCCGACTCTGGCGGTCTTAATATGTGTATACTGTACTTACTGTACGTAGGTAGGGCAGAGCATATAGTATACTAAATCCTAATGAAACAAGTAATTAGAATAATATAAGCCTATATACTGTTCATTCATTAGACACGTAGGCTATACTGGCGCACACAAGATTTATGGAATATTAATGCAGTCTATTTCCACGCGATTAGCTTTAGTTCTTATTTATTTATTTATTTATCCACTGTCATTTCAGTGTTGGTGTATAGGCTATATAGTGTATTTCAATATAAGTTTAATTGATTAATGATATATTCAAAGGAATGCAGGTTTATAGCTATATCAAACAAAGGTCTGTCCCATTGTATACCAATCAATGGGATATATTGCATGTTGACCTGCATTCTTTCAAATGTATAATTAATCATTAAAACAGATATGTAACAAATAAGAAATACAAATTCCACAGAAGGCATTAAATAATTATTATTTTCAATCATTTCACAATAATTGCATAATTGTGTTTGAATATCTGAGTAATTAAAGTAATTATACATTTGTCCAAAATAGCTGGTTCAGATATGGTTAATCCAGCTGCCCTGTGATCAGATGAATCCATATTATTTATTTTTCCGACATCAAATGCGTAATTTATAATCGTACAAATATTGTCATATTTATTTGAATTATGATTAAGTAATACATTTTAAAGGCCTGTAGCGTTGACATGAAGGAATCACTATGAGAACACAGTCTGTCAAGTTAATACAATTTTCAATTAGTCAATCAATCATAAGTGTGCTCCTCGGCACTCTTAAATTCTGCTCTCAGCCACGGTCAAATCCGATCTCAGGAAAATTTGGGGAATCGCGCTACTAGCGCTAATATGTCTTAAATTGGCAGAAATCTGCCTAAGAGGAAATTTTTTGTCGTAAATCCGTTCGGGAATGAGACCCACTGTCTCCTTCTTTCCGGTCTCTTGGAAAATGTAGTGGATTTTTCGAAATTTGTATTGCATTTCTTTTTGACCAATTGACATTCAGATCCTTTCCATTTTTCCTATACACACTTGCTTTACTGGTTGTGATGGCTGTGGCTTGATGCAGTTTTTTAATGTCTTGGCTTTGGTAATGCCAGGCTAATCTTATCATGCCAATGAAGGCCTTTCAATTAAAAACTGAGAGAGAGAGAGAGAGAGAGAGAGAGAGAGAGAGAGAGAGAGAGAGAGAGAGAGAGAGAGAGAGAGAGAGAGAGAGAGAGAGAGAGAGAGAGAGAGAGAGAGAGAGAGAGAGAGAGAGAGAGAGAGAGAGAGAGAGAGAGAGAGAGAGAACCATGGGACAGGCTGGGCTCCCTAGGAGATGCGACCAGCAGATGTCCGATCCATATGCTACTGGTGCTGGCCATGGCACTGCACTCAAGGAGAACATCTCAATGAATTATACGAGTACCAATGTCGGTGGGGAGTGACGTGTGTGTGTTTGTGTGTGTGTGCTGGCATGTACTGTATGTATGATGCACTGTTGTATGCCCATCCTTGTGAGGACCTGTCTATGGAAATGAGCTACATCGTTCAATAAAATAGGGCTAGGGCTTAACAGGTTAACCTCTTGAGCCCTAGCCCTATTTTCAGAAAATCCACCTAAAAATACATACCTAAGTAAATGGAAGATTGCTCCACTTCTACAAGGCATGTTCTTGGTATCTACGGACATCTATGGATATCAGGGAATGTATTCCCAGTGTCCGAAATATTGTGTCTGTTACTAGGCTTGAGTAAATTGTAATGAACCAAAGGAGAATATCAATACAATTTATTTTTAAATATTTCTTCGTTTAAAAATTAAATCTTTAACGGTGAATAACATCATGCAAAAGATTACCAGACATGAAACACTGCCACTGAGCTCATTCAGCACCTTATTGAGATCACGTGTACAAAAGATCTAAGCAAATGAATAAAGGGAAGATGATTAAACAGAAGGTTTTGTAGATACAGTACTGAATTCTGCCATCCGGACACATGCTATTTGAAATATGATTATAGAATATAGAATAGCAGGCCTATAAATGACCTTATTGTGGCCAAGTTGCACATCTCTGGATCAGGCCAAATCTCCTCTTTCCAATGACAGAGTTCAATCTGGATTTGGTATCACCAGGCGTGCAGCAAAAACCGTGAATGAAATCGACTGTAAGTACAGTTACTTTTTTATTATGTAAATTTCTCCGCCATTTTTTTATCCGATTGCAACGCCATTTTTTGCTAGATGTTCAGAGAAAGGTAGATAAACTAACTGTGTTCTAATTTATGCCAATCACGTTCAGGTTTGGGAAAAATAAGATAAATAAAAAAGTAAGTCCACAAATCAGATGATTGACAGGAGCTGGCTAGAGCTGGGTAGTGTAGTTTTTCGAAATTCCAAAGCCCATCGAAAGCCCTGGGTCTCCTCTCCTCATGACTACAAACAAAATGGCCGCGCCCTCATTTCCTACCATCTATATTCGCCTGTTTCCGACTAGATTTCCAAAACTCATATTTCACTAATAAGACTTTAACCTATTGGTAAACAAACGTATTGCTGAAAATATACAATTTGACTGCTGTTTTGACAGGGTTCGGGTCTTTACTCTTGGATACATTTGAAAAATATATAAAAAATGCAACATTAATTCATACAGTCGGTAGAGATGGATTTATGGCATGATAGGAGAAGGGGGTAGGTAGTGTCTGGGACAGGGTAGGAGAGGGGGTGGGTAATGTCTGGGACAGGGTAGGAGAGGGGGGTGGGTAGTGTCTGGGACAGAGTCATGATCATAGTGTCATGTAGCCTCTCTCTACGCCCAGAGGGTCACCAGGATGGAACCGACCAGAGCCGCCAAGAGCAGCCACGCTGATGATATCACTGTAGGCAGAGAGAGAGAGACAGAGAGAGAGAGAGATACATAGAGACAGAGAGAGAGAGACAGAGAGAGAAATAGAGAGAGACAAAGAGAGACAGAGAGAAAGAGAGAGAGACAGACAGAAAGAGAGAAATAGCACATAAATAGGTGAGCATCAAGACTGAGCTAAGAGGTGTACTGTATAGGCGGTCGGATGGCGTAGTGGAGATTGCGCTCGTCACCAATGCAAGAGGCTGCGGTCTCGACTCCCGGAGTCAGCATTGCCTGCGGCTTGGGCCGATCATCATACTAACTCGTTTGGCTGAGTTAGCGGGAGGGAAGTCGAGGGTGGTAATCTGGCGTTGTGGACAGCGACGCCTACAGGTCAGGTCTGGGCGCCTGCTCAGCGAAAGGCAGGAAATGGTGAAGGCAGTGTGACCTCCCACACATCTCCGAGCGGCCGTTGAGCCTCCATCTCCCGTGAGATGGCCTGGTTCCGGCCCTGGTTCCCCCGCCAGTGGACAGTCGGCCGATAGGCCGACAGCTCCTCTGGTGGCAGGGGATTTGCGACGCAGACTCTTCGCCTCTGCTCGCTCTTGTCGTAAGGCGGCGAGCAGCAGGGGCGAACGGCCAGGCTTTGATGTTGTGCTGGAGCCGGACGAGAGTTCTCTTGCCTCGTCTCCATTTCCGATGGAGACTGAGGATCATATGGAGGGGGCGAGAGCTCTCTTGTTCGAAGCCCCAGTGGAGACTCCCTCGGGGAGTGGCAGGGAGGGTTGCGTCTCCTTGGGGTCTCTTGTACTCCGGTGTTGGGTTAGAACCTCCGACCCTGAGACAAGATGCCCAGCTATCTGCCGCGTCGGATGGTGGCGCCCGTGGCAGCCTTCCGTATGTGAGGGACGTGGAGGGAGGTACGCAAGGGGAGTTGCTTGCCTTGTTCCCCGAGCTCATGGCAGCCGCCGCAGCCGCTAATGGAGTGGCGTTGTTGCAGCCTCTGCCTGCACCTGTTCCTGATGACATGATAGGTCATCTCTGGCAACGTCGTCCTGTGAGAGAGACGGGCGTTGTCTGCCCATTCTTCCCATCAATGGAGGCCTACGTGAAACAGGGACAGGTAATCTCCCGCATTGTTGGCCTTACCCCCGCCTACGTGCCAGTCACGCGGGTGGCGGGTTTGGTCCAGGGGCTAAAGGACGGGGTGCCTTGGCTTGATAGCCCGATGGCATCCTGCACCTAACCCAGCTGCAGGCGATAGCCGCGGGGAAGGAGCGCGCCCCGGGCCACTCTATCCCAGCGCCACCTTTGGCTGGAGCAGGCGCGGGTGCCGGAGCAGAAGAGGATTCCGCTGCTCACGGCCCCCCTCTCCGATGCTGGGCTATTCGGGTCGGCCATGCAGCAGATGACGGCAGCCTGCAGAGAGATGGAGGAGGAGCGCTCTGTGCTCCAACCCCATTTCCCCCAACCCGATGCCACCGGTGATGTCCGGAAAAAGCAACGCCGGCAGAGGACCGCGACCGTTGCCTCCGCCGCCGCCGCCGCTACTGGACCTTCGGCGAAGAAGGCCAGGAGTGGAGGGAGTGCCTTGTCCGCTGCAGCCAGCCGCGCCACGCCCGGAGGTAACGGTAGGGATCGACGTGACCAGGCTCCCCAGAACCGTTCCTCCGGGCCGGCTCCCCGTGGGGGCAAGCACCGCTCTGCACGCGGCAGGCGCCGCTAGTGACTCCCCTGTTTGCCCCTGTCCCCTTCCCCCCCCCAACATATGATTTTGTTATTAAATAAAAAGTCCCTCCTGGTGAGGGACTGTTTTTTGTTACAAAATGTGTGTTTATTCACTATATATTGGGGATACGATGTATAAACCCAGTTTTTTCTTGAAAAAAATATTCTGGTCACTATATATATGTGGGCTTAGCAAGGCCTGTGGCTAGCACTCGGTCGAAAGACTTGTCTTCCCTCATCATGAAGAAGACTGTGTTCTTCTTGCAGTAGTAGGAGTGAACTTTACCTTTTTTATCTGAGGGGGTTGTGTGTATTCTGTTACGTTTGGGGAAACATGGCATCGAGTCCACAACCAGGTTAGAGTGTTAGCCTACAGAAGTAATCACATTATGTAGCTTGTACCGAGGTCTTTTTGACCCTCTCTTTAAATGTCTGTGTTTCTCTTTACTTGGTGAAGTATGTAAACACGGGTGACGTGTTCGCACATGAGCCTAAAGCCTTGTAAAAAAAACAGTTTTTTCGCAAACGAGTTTATCGTCTGTGGCTGGCGTGCAGATGGTTGAGCTTATCCTAGTGGATATACGCTTTTCATGTAGCATGGAGTCATAAGGGGGTGAACTGATAAACCCTTCCCCCCCTTTTCTGATTGGCCAGGGGGTTGGACCTCCTGTTCTTCGGTCTTCCTGTCACGCTGTTGGGTCAGCGCGTCACGTCACAGGGTGGGGAGAGGGGGGGAAGGGAGTTCCCTGGTCCCACGCCTTATTTGGGCAGGTGGGTCACGGAATTTCCCCGGCCATAGAATACGTCACTGGGCGCGTTTCTATTGGTCGTGAGGCTTCCGTGAGTTTTTTTTTTATGCAGTGCGTGAAAAATTTGTTTTCTGCTCTGCTCTCTATTGCATATGTGTTGAGCTTTTGGTCACGTTTACATATATCTTTTCAATTATTACTCACGTGGGAGGTCTCTCTGGGGGTTCCTGTCCCCTATCTTTATACAGAGCAGTGTTGACAGGGTTTCTTTCCCTCAGACGCGTCATATGGGGCCCATATCTGTGTCTTTTGGCCAGCTGCCTACCGCTCGTCCCAGGCGGCATGGAGGGAACATTCTCTGGGTTCTTGTTAGAATTACCATTGATGTGTTTTGGGTCTCGACGTGTACATAGCGCTGGCCCTGGGTGCTTCAGTGTGGAACCACGCATGGGCTGGCGCGCCTTGGTTGCTCATGATAGAAACAGCTTTTTTTGTAGAGCAACTGGGATGGAGATTTTATCTCTTCCGAGCGCCAGTGTACTAGGTTAGTCTCAACGAATTCTCGCTCATCTCTGGGGGAGATGACGGAGTAGATCGGAACATTGGCGGAGGGGTCTCACGGCCACGGGGTGGGCCGCCGGGCGCGGTGCGTTCATGTTCCGACCGTCTTGGTGGCGCCCTGTGATGTTTTAGATCGACACGCGTACCTACCCCCCTCTTAGGACTGGGGATGGTGGCGTGATTAGGACACGGGACTGGTCCTGGTCACGCCGGACAAGGTCAGTTAACCTGTTGTCTGCCGGGGCGCAGATCTGCTGTTCTGGTACCCTGAAGGACTTTGTGCTTTTTTCGGGGGGAAAATGACGGGTTGGCCCGGGCGTCGCAGGGTTTGATGTTATGGAGGTGTGTTCGTGATTACGTCACTGCGAGTTATCCTTCGCAGTTGCTTGGTCTATATTGTGTTGTACCTTGCGCTGTGCTAAGGAGCCTGGTCCTTCTCCATTCTTTTTCGCCCCTCCCTTCCCCTGCTTGGCGGGGCTGGGAGGGGGCTGTCGAGGTGGTTCTATTGTACCCCTCTGGCGTCCCTGTGTACGTCCTGGTCCGCCGGGCCCAGGTCCGGACTTGTTCTTGTCGACCTGTTGGCCTGGGTTAACCCCTTCTTGAAAACTGAAACGCTTGTACTGCCTGTATAGCCGGTGTATACGCGCAGTTGTGTTTCGGAGTTTTCTCTTGGGGGGGTTAAGGGAACAACCGCCTTCTGTTAAACTAAACATAGGGGGGTGGTTGGTTCCCCGGTGTGTTTGTAGCGGAGTCGACTCTCGGGTTTAGGCCGGGCTTGACCCCGTCTGCCTGCGAGTGTGCCCCGCACTTTTCATGACGTCTGCCAATCCTGTCAGCCTTCTCTGCCTCGGCCACTCTAGGGGGTCGGGTTTTGTGGAGGCTGCGACATGGTGCACAGCATACCGAATGCCCCTTCCGCCAGGGTGCTGTTCTAAGTAGACCCCTTAGGCGCCTGTCTAGTCCGCAGTGCTCCAGGCACAGGTCGAGTTACGCTCTTGACCTGTTGCCAAGATTGAGGGATCAACCTCTTTGGAGATTGAGGGATCAACCTCTTTGGGGGTTGTCTCCCCAGTGCGCCGACTGGCCCTGCAGTGTTGTGGGCGTGTAGCCTCTGTGGAGTGCTTCAGGGCGGCATGCTGTAGGGTGGAAGGGCCTGCTCTTGGATTGGGCCCTGTCCGATATGCTGGCGATGTGGGGGGTGGTGTCACTAGTGACCGTCAGGTGAGGTCTCGATGCTACGGCATCATTGGCCTCACCAGGCCCCCTTTCCGGGGGGTCCTGTCCCTCAGGCTGTTCCTGGGGCTCGGTCCTCCACCGCGCTCCGCTGCTATAGCCTTGCCACAGGGTTTGGTTCTTGACCTTTGACCCTGTGATGTTAGGGGCTGTAACGGGTTTTCTTTTCTTCCCGTTCGTTCCCTAGTGGCATGTGGGATGCGCGCCTGAATAGTCGCGGGTACTTCTGTGTGAAGGTAAGTCCCACGATCTGCTCACCCTGTGCATTTGAGTTGCTAAACTCTCTTCGCACAGTCGGATCCGATTCCCTCCCATCCCCTTCTAGGGGGGTCCGGGGGCTTGGGTCCGCCCCGGTTCTGATGGTTGTGGGGGGCCTCAGCGGGTACATTTTGTCGAGCTTCCACTCTGCTCAACTCCTGTGTTCCACTAGAGCAGAGCGTAAGCTATATGATAATATAACATACGGTCTGCTCTGACTCACTGAGGACCCCGTGGTCTTCGCCTTCGGTGGTGAAAGACTTGGGAAGGAGCTGTTAGTATGGCCACGTCCCCGCTTATGTAGAGGAACGGATGTGGGTGTGGCCAGGCGGATGGGTGTGTACATGTGAAGACATTTATTCAGTATTAGATTGATAAGGGATAGGGTTCCACTAGAGCAGAGCACTCTCTACACTCATATAACTATGGTTATAGGATAACCGTATGATTTACCCTACTCTTGGAATTCGGAAAAGTGCATTACCGGCCAGATCCTCGTAGGGGCGCTGTCTCGATAATGCAGTGTTCCCTGTTACAGACCGGTGTTTTTATTAAAAAAATTTATGAATGGACTTTTCTGTTAGCCTAAAGCTATGCGTGATGGCCTGGAATAGTTTTTGGGACGCTGAATTCAGTATGCAGTAAAGGAATATATCATCAGCCAATGGACATATGTATCTACCAGATGGCGATCGATAACTGGGAAATCCACAGGCCACAGGTAACAGCGATTTGACGTCAATTACAGCCCGATCGGGCCTTGCTCTCATAGCCATCCACCCGGTCAGCGAATAAGGCTACTGAGGCTAATGCCGTTATTGGTAATCAATAATCAGAAACGACGTCCCCCGCCCCCCCCCCCTTTCATGCATTCATGGTGGACCATGATACCGACAATATGCATTTAGAGTTTTAGCTCTAGCTTGTCTATAGACGAAACGCCATTCGATTTAACGTTATTAGCTTAGCACCCTATATCTCGCGTTCCAGGAAATACCCCAGAACATTCTGCTATAACGTTCATATTCACGACGCTATAAAATGGGAACGTATTGATGATTTTTTTTTTATTTAAGGTATATTGAAGGGACGGTTTATAGTGTCAATTGACAATGAGAATTTGGACAGATAGCAATAATATAAAGTATAGATTTAGCTCTACAAACAGCCTCATGCACAATGAAAGTTTGTTTTGATATGCTGGCCATATAGAGTGGGCCCCGTCTAATCCCAATGGCCCCGAATGTGTTAATGGTCAGCCCCCCTCCTACATCTCAGACCTCCTATCCCCCTATTCCAACACCAGGTCCCTCAGGTCAGCCGATCAGAGGCTCCTGACAGTCCGGAGGTCTAACCTTAAGCTCAGGGGGGCCGTGCCTTTGCTGTCGCAGCCCCTGAACTGTGGAACAGCATCCCCACCTCCATTAGGCTTGCCCCCTCGATAGATACCTTCAAATCTAGGCTCAAAACCCACTTCTACCTTCTAGCTTTTCCCGTTCACTGACTCATGCCCTGTTTTCCTATGTGCTTGCCTGTGTGCCCTCCCGTAAAATGGAGTTGTGATTGTTGTCTATATGTATCTATGTATCTACCCTCTGTACAGCACTTTGGTTGACATGTGTCATGTTAAATGTGCTATAAAAATAAATCTGACTGATTGATTGATTGAAAAGAAACCAGCGCAAATGAAATAGAGCTCCAGACTGCAGGTAAGACTCATAGTACTTACTGTATTATGTAATGTACCCCAAAACCCCACAGTGAGCAAGGAAAGATGCATAGAAAAAAAGCTGTTGACTTCCGGTTTAGCTGCAATATGTAGCGCACGCAATTGGTTACAGCTCCGCTCCCGTTATCGTTAATTTCGTTTAAAAACCTTATTTGGACAATACCAAAAGAGATTAGACCACATCGTATGTATTGATAAGACCTTCTACTAACTATATCAAAAGACAACATGGTTAAGGATAAGGAAAGGACGGGAAAGAAACAAGAAACGGCAAATCTAACGGCGCCGATTGAAACACGATCAAAGAAAATGACAGGCGACGCTGTGGCAGATCCGTTGGTGAGCCCCGACGCGGGGAATATAGAGGAGAATACACAGGGACCAAAGACAACTGGCCCCGAGAGGGAGACAATAGATGACAACATAACAGGAACATCCGAAAAAAATACCGTGAAGGAAAAAGCAGGCGATTTTGAGAAGATAATAGCAAAAACATCCATCGGATCCCTCACTGCTCCAACAACATCAACTGACACAAGCAGTTCAATTACACAACCCGACTTCAACTCCCTGACTATCCTGATAAAAGAACAGATGGTCGCTTTCAAAGCACACGTAAAAGAACAGATGGTCGCTTTCAAAGCACACGTTGAACACATCGATACTAAATTCGAAGAGGTTATGAGAGCGGGCGCTTTACAGTCCATGCGAATCACGACAGTGGAGAATACGGTGACAGAAATCACAAAGGCAGTCAAGGCGAACGAAGGTGGCATGACAGAGATGGGAAAAGAGATGGAAAGAGTGAAAGAAGAATATCGGAGGGAAATACAAGGGCTTAAAAACGAAGCGACAGAGAGGCTACTAGAAACCCAACGCTACCACAGGCGGAATAACATCCGCATTGTAGGGCTTGATGAAGCAGTAAACTGCGAAGATCCCAACTTTCCAACAGTGTTATCAACGATTTTGAGTAACATCGATCCAAACAAAGTGCCAGAAGTGGACCAAGTTTACAGAATCGGTTCTCGGGGGCAAAGAATCAACGGGCCAAGAGTCATCATTGTCACCCTGCGGAAGACTACAACAAGGGATGACATCATCAAATTTGCTCGCAACCAACGTGGGAATCTGAATTATGGTGGTAAACCAATATTTATCTACGAAGATTTGAGCAAAGATGCCATCATCCGACGTCTACCATACAAAGAGGTGATGCAAAAGCTGTTCAAAGCCGGTTACAAGCCAAGGCTATCATACCCAGCGCTGTTATCATTCTTGGGCAGTGACGGTCGCAGGTCAGGTATACACACACCTATTGAAGCTGAGGATTTTCTGAATCGAAATGGAGCAAATAACCCAAGGCAGGACGAAAATGCCGGAAACATATAAGCCTCTTTCTCAATGTATACCAGTGTTAGAATGACTTTATTGTGTTCATCAAGGTAGCAGACGATATGCAAGCCGTCTATAACAATGTGTACTGTGTATAATACGATTCATAATACATTATAATTTCAGACTCTGGTCTCTGAGGAGACAAATACATATCATTGCAAAAAGATCTATCTGGAATATTCTGGGTTTATCGCTCAAATGCCCCGTATGAACACTACAAGGTTATTCTAACAATTTAAGTAATCACTCCATTGAAGGCACATTGAAGCTCTAAAAGGCGCTGCTTTTCTATCTTATCTAATCTGTTAATTCGATTCTAGTGGCTTCTCCACGTTGATAATTATTCTATCTCTCATTCCTTATCTATATCTTTCCATTGATTTTTATTTTATTTAATTTTTTCTTCTCATTACTCTATATTTTTTTAAATATATTTTAACTTACATTGTTCTTTTCCAATGTCCTTCACATTAAGGTGTCAATATTGCTCTACAATCTTTTCCTTTTTTCCTTTTTTCCACACGTTAGTAGAGGGTTCAAATGAATATGTCGATAAAAGTTTATTCTCTTTTTTTATTTTTTATTTTATTTTTTCTGTCATTTATCACAACACTTCATTACAGTAAGGGAAGGTGCAAGACCAAAAGCGACATTCTATTGCAATAGAATGGAAATGTTAGATCCTATGGCAATTAGCATAGGTAGATTAAGATTACAATGCTCAGTTTGGGCAATCCGGTGGACTATGGGAGAAAGTCAATCGCGGAGGATGTGTTCTTGGAACACAGGCCTGTACGACTTTCTGGGTGAGGGGAAATTAGGGGATTTTTATTTGTATATATATATGTTTTTAAGCTCAGCTCTCAACGGGACCTCATTAATTGGATGTACATCTATTGTAGCTTCACACTCCAGAAACATTACCAAAAACTACACAAAAACATGCATAGATTATGGCTAGTTTGAATATAATGGTATGGAACACCGGTGGGATAAACAAACAACACAAACGCAAAAGCGTGCTCACACTGATGAAAAAAGAACATGTGGACGTGGCTCTATTAAGCGAAACGCACATTTTAGAGGAAGACATAAATACGTTAGCGGATAACATATACCATAATATTAGTCACTCTTCTTTTGTTACGAGAACTAGAGGGGTAGCCATAGTCGTCAGACGCAAATTAAATATCGAATTGAAAGGGGTATGGTCGGATGCTGAGGGGCGCATAACTATAGCTAGGATTATACACAATAACAGGAAAATTGCATTGGCAGCGGTATATGCCCCAAATTTGTACGAAGTGGGTTTCTTCACTTCACTAACCGGAGAAATGTTAAACCATCCCGAATACTCATATATAATAGGTGCGGATTTTAATGCCATTTGGAACCCAAGGATGGACAAAACTTACCTTACCTTTTCCAGCGAACAAAAAAATTCATCTAAAGCATTAAAAGATTGGTCGAAATCAACAGGGGTAACTGATTTATGGCGTTCACTTAACCCCATGACCCGCAAGTACTCCTGTCGTTCGTCGAGACACAACACACTATCCAGAATTGATTACGTCTTTGCATCCCCGAGAATATTTGATAAATATGAAGTGGAAATGACACCCAATGCGCTATCAGATCACTGCTACTTAATCCTGAAAGCAACATTTGGTACACTATCTTCCCGGGCCCCAAGATGGCGTTTTAATTCTATGCTGCTTAACAACAATGAATTCATTACACAAATTAAAGAAGCTCTCACAATATTCCTACGGGATAATGCTAACTCGGTGCAAGATCCCAGAATATTATGGATGTCGGTAAAGACTATGATTAAGGATTTCTCTGATATATTTTCCTCCATATTGCGCAAAAATCAAAACACAAAACTATCTGAAATGGAAACGCTTTACTCAACGCTTTTTAATTCTTTAAAATACAACAACTCTACTAGACTAGAAAACCAAGTAAACATTCTAAAGACAGAGATCAAAGCAATATACAGACAAAAATCGGAATTGCAAATACGCAGCACAAGACAACAGCAGTACTTCCAAGGCTCTAAACCTAGTCACCTATTAGCCATGCGACTAAGAATTAATGCAAAATTTGCAGATATAACTGCCATTAGGAAACAACAAGCTCTAGTAACAGAACCCAAAATAATAAACGATACATTCAAAGAATTCTACTCCGATTTATATAATTCAGAAACGACCTTTGATCAAGACAAATTAGACACATATCTTAATCAAATTACTCTCCCTAAACTTACGGAGGACGACGCTAAACAGTTAGAAGTACCGATCACATTAGAAGAACTCAAGAAGGCCATATCCGGAATGAAAAACGGCAAGGCTCCGGGAATTGACGGTATCCCATCAGAAATGTACATTTCTTGCTGGGACATATTTGGACCCTTATTACTAAATATGATCTTATACTCAGTCAAAGAGGGAAGCTTCCATAAACACCAAAATACCGCACTCATTTCAGTTCTTCACAAAAAAGACAAAGACCCCACTGAGTGCGGTAGTTACCGTCCTTTAAGCCTCCTCGGAACCGATGTCAAACTGTACTCTAAGATATTGGCCATCAGATTGCAAAAGCATATGACGTCTTTAGTTCATCCGGACCAAACAGGCTTCATAAAAGGTCGCCTGATCAATGATAACATAAGGCGAATACTGCACGTACTAGATGCAGACAAAGAGGACACCACACCTAAGGCGATACTATCCCTGGATGCTATGAAAGCATTTGACAGGTTGGAATGGTCGTTTCTATGGGCAGTATTAGAAAGGATGGGGTTAGGAAAAGGATTCATTGATATGATTAAAGTACTATACAAGGACCCATCGGCCAGGATTACAACAGGCACATTCATCTCCGATATCTTTCCGGTATCACGCTCAGCCAGACAGGGTTGCCCTCTTAGTCCCGGACTATTCGATCTATCATTAGAACCTTTAGCACAATTTATAAGACAATCCCAACACATAGAACCAATAGTAATCAAGGGCACACATCTTAAAATTAGTTTATATGCGGACGACGTAATATTGTTCATGCAAAACCCCAACAACACATTGCCGGATATACTCAAGTTGATAGAAAACTTTGGTGATTTATCGGGATTTAAAATAAATTGGCCTAAGTCGGCTTTTCTTCCTCTTAACACCAGTGCAAAAAAAGACACAACCCTCCCAGGTGCGATACCCATGGTCAAACATTTCAGATGCTTGGGTGTGGAAATATTTCCCACCATAAGACAAACGGTGAAGCACAATTACACAAAAATACAGAACAAAATCAAAGACGACCTGGACAGGTGGGCAAAACTTAAAAACTCAGTACAGGCAAGGGTATCAATAGTTAAGATGGATGTATTACCAAGAATCAATTTCTTCAGCTCAATGCTTCCGTTACCTCCTCCAGAGGGCTACTGGAAAAGATTACAAACCTCCACATACAAATTTATTTGGAATAACAAACCACCTCGCATAAAAAGATCCACCGCACAGAGAAATAAAGCAGACGGTGGCATGGCAGTCCCAGATTTTTTACAATATTTTAAGGCCTTCACATTAAGACCAGTGAAGATATGGTTTGACCCCCAGGCTTTGGTATCTTGGAGAGAATTAGAAGAAAACATGGTAGCCCCACAGAGACTGAAAGACATAGCACACACTAAACTTTCAATCAAGCATTGTGAGCGAGAATTTGGCCCAATAATTACCCATGCAATCAGAACATGGCGGGAAACACAAAAGAAATATCCTAACCCTCAAGAATGGCATAATCACACTCCCATATTCAATAACAATGCACTTGTAGTAAATTCCCAAACATAGACTCATGATTAACTAATGTGTGGAAATATTTAGGCCTCAAAACAATAATTCATAGATTGTCTGTGTGTGGTTACATAGACTGATTGTGCAAATGCCCTCCTGGGGTGACAATGGCATAGTGGCAGCTGGGGTAAGGCTACTTCCCTTTAGGGGGTAGATCAAACAAAGACAAAAGGTCACGTAGACATGTTATCTCGCTGGAGTATCCTGTCACACACACAGACACTCACATACTCACACACACACATACACTCACACACACATTTTCACATACACATCCACACACACACACACAGTGATGAGGTTAAAAGGAAACAACTGTTACATCAAAGCGCCCATGAAGTGTTATCAGCTGCTTACGGCCTGGGGACACAGACAAACACACACACATACTCACACACACACATTTTCGAATACACATCCACACACACACACTCACACACACAGAGACACACACAGAGACACACACAGAGACACACACTCACACACACATAGTCACACACACACACACCCACACATTCACACACACACACACACACACACACACACTCACACAGAAGATCTCCAAACTAACTATTTCCTGGTATATTGTTAAAATAGTAATTTGAATCATTGAAGTAAGTTAAAATATAATTAGGTTTGGTCATACCTAAATGTCTACAATTAGTTAATGTGTCTGTGCTATTTTCATTTAGATTCAATATGAGTAATTGGTTGTTCTATATGGTATTGAAATGTATTCTATTAAGCTAACAGAATGATTAGATTTGTTAGATATATGTTCTGAAAGTCAAACAGACTTAGTAATAAAGCTGTGTTTAGGTAATCAATATATTTTGAGGTTCATCAAAGTATTAACAAGTCAAGTAATGTGTTTAAGTAAAATTATAGGTTAGATATTATAGGTTAGATATTCTCTGGGTAACTGTGAAGAGGGTTTGGCCTATAAGCCAAACCCCTATTTTCAAATGCCAGCTTAAGCAGTCCTGTGATTGGAGGAACTAATGTGATGATGTCATCAACTCCGAGACACGGCCTGGGCTATAATAATGGGTGTGTGATGGTGGGAGGAGGACTGGGAAACAACAGAAGAACACTCTGAACCAACAACCCACAAGGACAGGACCTCACCTACCATCTCACCCACCATCAACACCAAGGAAGCAGGCAACGAGAAGACAAAGGACTTTTTGGAGGGAAAACAGACTGCTTTGTTTTGTCAGCCAAGACAACACAAAGACCAGCAACAACTTATCAATTATCATTCTTTATACTGTAATATTAGGCTGGTTGTATCATCTTACGGCATAGTGTTTGTGATCAACAACCATAGCATCTTCTTATTGTAATTTGTATACATTCTTAAACTTTGATTAAACAACTGTTAAACTATCTTTCCTCCTAAATTCCTTCTGCCTTTCGGCCTGCTCAGTCAGTTTGAAGAGAAGTGATTCCCAGCTTTAAAGTATTGAGACACAACGCCGAGTACTAGCCAACAGGTTCTGAAGCAGAGCAGAACCGAAACAGCCTGGGAATCCACTTCATTTTGGTGCCGTGACCCGGATCAACTGCTTGGAAGGCAGCTATGCTCACCACTATACGGCCCGCGCGGCGGAACGGGTCGTTGGGAACGTTTTTATGGGATCACGGGGTAAGCTAAGCTAATGCTACTTAGCCGCGCTAATGGCTAAAGCGATCGCCGGTTGTGACGTCATAAGGGTGCGCGGTCTGACGGCTTACGCGCGCTAGGTTGAAGCTAACGAAGCTAATATGCTAAGCTAACATGCTAAGCTAACATGCTAAGCTAACTGTGCTGACGTCATGGCATGACGGGACTCTCGGTATGTCTCGCGAGGGGGCGTCCATCTTGACGGGGCTCCGAGCGTCCATCTTGACGGGGCTCCGAGCGTCCATCTTGGGAGAGTGCCGAGCGTCCATCCCGAAGCGTCCCTCATTGGGAGAGTGCCGAGCGTCCATCTTGGTAGGGGTGGCGAGCGTCCATTGTTAAGGGAAGGTGGAGTTTATTGGGAATACGGTAGGGGCAGAAGTGTACTGGATGATATGTTTGGATCTGCTCACAGAACGTTTTCATTGTACACTCTCTCTCTCCCCCCTCTCTCTCTCTCTCACTCCCCTCTCTCTTCTCCCCTCTCTTTCTCCCCCTCTCTCTTCTCCCCTCTCTCTCTCCCCCTCTTCTCTCTCTCTCTCTCTCTCTCTCCTCTCTCTCTCTTCTCCCCTCTCTCTCTCTCTCCCCTCTCTCTCTCTCTCTCTCTCTCTCTCTCTCTCTCTCTCTCTCTCTCTCTCTCTCTCTCTCTCCTCTCTCTCTCTTCCTCTCTTTCTCCCCCTCTCTTTCTCCCCCTCTCTTTCTCCCCCTCTCTCTCTCCCTCTCTCTCTTTCTCTCTCTCTCTCTCTCTCTCTCTCTCTTCTCTCTCTCTCTCTCTCTCTCTCTCTCTTCTCTCTCTCTTTCTCTCTCTTTCTCTCTCTCTCTATTTCTCTCTCTCTCTTCCTCTCTTCTCCCCCTCTCTTCTCCCCTCTCTTTCTCCCCCTCTCTCTCTCCCCCTCTCTCTCTTTCTCTCTCCTCTCTCTCTCTCTCTTTCTCTCTCTCTCTCTCTTCTCTCTCTCTCTCCTCTCCTCTTTCTCTCTCTCTTTCTCTTTCTCTCTCTCCCTTTCCTCTCGCCTCCCCTCCCTCTCTCACCCTCCTCCCTCCCTCTCCCTCTCCTTTCCGCCTCTCTCCCTCTCCCTCTCGCCTCCCTCCCTCTCTCACCCTCCTCACTCCCTCTCCCTCTCCCTTTCCGCCTCTCTCCCTCTCCCTCTCGCCTCCCCTCCCTCTCTCACCCTCCTCCCTCCCTCTCCCTTTCGCCCCTCTCCCTCTCACCTCCCCTCTTTCACTCGCTCTCTCTCTTACCCCCCCATCTCGCTCGCTCCCCTCATTTCAACACCGCCTCTCTCCATGTACTTCCCCCCTCGGCCCCCCCCGAAACGCTTCTCTTTCTCTCCTAGGTTAGGGCCTGTATATAGAGTTTTTTATGGGTTTCAAACGCGGTGTAGTGCTGGGTATATTGTTTATTGCTGTTTACTGTAAGGTTTCAAAGGCGGTAGGCTGAGTTTGGGACTTATTATGCGTATGTTGTTCCATATTCAGTTTTATTGTTGTTTTTAGGGAATTTCTAGTGCTGGCAGTGGTATTGCCTGCGTTGGCGCTACGCTTTGTTCGACAAGGCGCTCGTACTTCTTTCCGTACATTTGGACGGGCCCCGGCTGGGGCTCAGTACCAGTTCATGTTGGTGGGCCGTAAGTTGGAGCATAATACTCTACTCGCCTGCGGTGGGGGTGTGGGTAGACAGTTCGTCGTGGCTCACTGTCTGCCTCCACGCTTTGTGCGCTGTGTGCAACTCGTCGGTGCTCGTTGTCACACTGCGCACATTTTTCATTTTACCAGGGGTACGGGGACTGCTAAACGTCGTGGCAGGGGTGGGCTCGCTGTCTGCCACCGCGCATTAACAGGGGTGCGCTATGCGTGCACTCGTCAAAGGCTCGCTGCCACACTACGCGCGTCGAATTATATTGTGTGTGAGTGTATGGGTGACTGGTTACGGTGGGGTCAGAGGTTGTGAGTGGAATAATTTTTGAATATCCTTGAGTAGGGGGCCCGGGGTGTGACGTTCCAGGTTGCAAACTGGGGGTGATGCCGGGGGCCACAGGACGTGTTGGCCAGTGGAATGTCATTGGTCGGCAGGATTTTCAATATGGGGATGGTGTCGCCGCCTGTGGTTATGAACGGGTTGTGTGACACTGTTCTAAATGCACAGGGACTTCAGTGACATAAGGCACTGGAAATTGATTTCTGTTCCCGTGAGGAGAGCGTTATTTTAACACCTAAAGGGTTAGGTGTTACGGGGGATATATAATAGTTGTGTGAGAGATGGTGAATGGAAAATATGTGTGTTACTGATATGTGTAATGTAATATGAGCGAAATACGTACTAGGCTTTCACGGACGGAAATAAATATAGTTACACATACACATAGTCATTTGCAAAGAACGATTAGGGTAAAAGTGAGAATATTCACCTAAATTACAATGTCCGATACAGATGTTTAGGAATGATAGGCTGTAAATAACAACTTTCTGATTGACCACCATCTCAGGAAACAGCTGATGGAAAATAAGTTCCCCGGAGTGGTATTAAGGAGGATCTTGACAACAGGATTGAGAGGCTGGGTTTCCAATGGAGACAACTGGAAAAAAGATTAAGGCGGTGTCATTGATAAATCAAAAACGAAAATTGCACAAATGCTCTCATTATGATCATAGTCTAGGAGATGCCCGACATTCCATGCTTAAAGACAAATGATGGATTGTGAATGGCAAATGTCACTGATAATTAAGTGTATTTTTTGCTTCTCTCTTTTCACAGCTGCTCCAGGACGGATGGCCGGCGCTGACAAATCCGAACCCCAACAGGGAAATCGAAGAGACTGTTGACAGTCAGGGGGTATAGTATCACAAGACCGAGATTATCAATTCCTGTTTACACCAATATAGAAGTGTGAGTGAAATTAACTCAAGTTTGGTAAAAATAGTTTGAATACAGAGAAACTTGCTTTCCAAACGGTGACGTTACGAGTGATTGAAGAAAGGTGAGAATGGAAAATACACAGATAGGGGCAACCGGAGGGTTAGATGCACTGACCATAGAAAGGGTGGACAATCTGTCTATTTCAACGACTGGAGATGTCACAATAAAAGTGACGAAGAGATGGCCAAAAATATTCAGGCCATTACAGAACCTTGTAGTTAAAGGAGGCCGGTGTAGAATGCGTACCCAAATCAAGATAATGCCGATAACCTCTGCAGACATTACATTGACCGAATTGGACGTTGACTTGATTGACTGGAATTTGATCGACTCCCCTCTAGTGTCCAGTGAGACGGAGGGACTGGAAATAATGTCTTTTACTCCGCCACAGGGAGTCGTTGCAGCAAGCGACCCAGAGACAGCTGTATTACCCGAGTCAATCCAAGCTGAAGTGTCCGTTGCAGATGACTGCCAGTTACAGACGTGCCTCCCTCTCGAAGATCACCTAGCCGAGGCTAGACGGGTAGTGGACTATCTCCAAGGCCTACTCCAGCCCACACAGCCCGGAGGGGAGACAGGTTCCAATCGCCTCTCTCCCTCTCCCTCTGGAGAACCAGATGGCCAGAGACAGGCCCAGTTGGGGCCACAACCCGTGCCGGAACAACAACAAACCCCGATAGGACCACCCACGAGGTGGCAACCACGAGGAAAAGGTGTAGGCAAAGGCAGGAATCCGATTGGCTACCGTGTGCGGCAGGTGCACTGTTGGACGTGTGGGACCCTCGGACACATTGCTCGGAACTGTGCAGAGCAGGACCATATATCCCCAACAGGGCGTGTTTGTGCAGGAACAGGTGGCGGGCCCCTCCCAACCACGGGCCCCTCTCAAGGAACTGTGACTGGACCAAATAGGTACGTGGCTTTCTCCTCCGAACAGGCTCCAGGGAACCATGGCGATGATGGCATACCACCAGGACATGTTCTGGGCCCGATGACCCCAGGGTCATCCGGTCACAGGCAACTGACCCACCGGGTCCCACAACCCGGGGGAGACCGCCAGTGTTGTTGGGGCTGTGGAGTGAGAGGTCATTTTCAAAGGTCATGTCTGCAGAGGCCACCGGCAGAATAAAAATATATGCAACTGACTAGGGTAGAGGTGGGATATATTGAATGATAAAATATGCTCCTAATTAGATTAGAATAAAAAGTGAATAGAGGTGTTAGGTGATTAGATTATGAATGAAAGTTACTAAAAACGAATGTATGGGTGACTGACAAATGCATGAACTAATCAGACTAACAAGAGGTCAAATTATGTTAAACAGTTAATCGATATTAGACAGTGTGATGATGTGACACTGCGGCAGCTAGTGATCAGTAAATTATCCATGCTCGGTCAACATTCAGATTGATCAAGAGGTGGACTGCATGATTAAGAAATTGAAAAGACTCATAGTTGTTTCTAGTATTTTATAGTGTTGATAGAAGCATATTAACAGTTATGAGCAATAGGATAGGTGTTTGTTTACTTTTATTTTTACTTCTCTTTTCTAGTGTGATGTGAGCAATTCCTGACTTAGGCCGGGAGTGTACATTTCGTTTATTCATTTGATTTCCCTTTTTATTTCTTAGTTAAAAATGAGCTAGAAAGCTCACAAGTTTGGTTTATTTTTTCATTTATTGATTTGGCAGCGTTTTCTTTGTGTTTTGTTTTCTGTTTTCTTTCTTTCTGTGTGTTTTTTCTTAGGATACCTGGCAAGCTGGGAGTGATCTCGACACATCAGGACGGGGTAGTATATGTCTGTAAAATGGACTGGGAACAAAGTGAAGGAACATGAGCTAGTTATGGATTTTTGTTCTCCGCCCATTGAATACCCAGTTTTAGCGGCTGGGGGTGTGTCGTGGTTGGTGATAGTGTTGGGAAGCATGATTCTCTGTACATTAATGAAGCTCAATAGATTTGGTCGCTATTGGCCAAATTAGTCTTGTGTAGGGTGTGAACATGTGCAATTGATGATTGGCTTGTGATGAGGAAGATGTGTGTTTAAGGCGGACTGTGATTGTTGCCATACACACAGGTTACTGGGAGAATGGATGTCAGTGCTGTCCGGTCCGGGATGCAGCTGTCCGAAACCAGAGGAAGACGGTAACGATGTTTTCATGTGTATTTCACATCGGGAGGTGGAGAGTATACTGTTTTGACAGCATAATATAATGAGAGCCATGTGAATTTTTCAGAATTTTGAAATTTAATGATCTAGAAGCCATGAAATATATAGATAAATGATTTGGAAAAGAAAGTTGTCAAAGCTCAGACCAGTAAAGAGAGTCTGAGGGATGGAAAATTATGGATTCTCAATCAATTGTTGTGGTAGAAGTGATCCCCACTGTGCCCCGGAGCGATATATATTCACTACAGGATACGGATGGGAGAGGACACTGGCTAGTGTCCACCCAGCGGTTCCATGGGGAACCACAACACTGCGGAGAACCAGGAGACGCCTACCTATCGGGTCGGGAGAGTCTTGGCCAACGCAGTGACCGAGTCTTGAGGCTTCAGAGGGGAACGACAGACAACCAACGAGGAGACAGGCAGCTAGGCCTCAGCAACAACTCCGGCTGTCAACAGAAGCAAGGCCTCAACTATTGACCAGGGGGTCAACAAGCGAAGGGGGGGAGCTGCTATCGCCCCTATCGACGACCAGGCGGAGGGGAGGAGACACAAACCTCTTCCACTGATCCGAGGGTCAACCAGCGAAGGGGTCGAGCAGCCAGCAACGACCTCCCCATCGCTGTGAAGAATAGAAGATACTACAGCAGGGGGCTCTACCCCCTAAGAGAGGATCTCCACGAGTCAAGATGTGCTTGACAGAAGATGGGGTGTAATAAGAAAGGCAATTTGCTTTCTGAGTTGCACCCAGCAGTCGTGATATTGCACCAGCTCTGAGCAATAAAGAGGAGGCAGGGTCAAATCTAGAAAACATGGACCCCCCTCCTCAAATGCTCCATTGATCTTGGTACGAGAACAAGTTATTAAAGACCGTGCACATGATCACAAAAACTGAAATGGCTAATTTGAATTTTAGGATCTGAGTGTGACAAATCAGATATATATTTTATCCTAATATGATTTAAAATGTCTTAAGTGTTATCTAGATAGTAGTGTGTAGAGATTGATATCTATGTTTGACATATTAAGGATAGGTAAACTATCCGAGTGGGGAACTGTAGTAAATTCCCAAACATAGACTCATGATTAACTAATGTGTGGAAATATTTAGGCCTCAAAACAATAATTCATAGATTGTCTGTGTGTGGTTACATAGACTGATTGTGCAAATGCCCTCCTGGGGTGACAATGGCATAGTGGCAGCTGGGGTAAGGCTACTTCCCTTTAGGGGGTAGATCAAACAAAGACAAAAGGTCACGTAGACATGTTATCTCGCTGGAGTATCCTGTCACACACACAGACACTCACATACTCACACACACACATACACTCACACACACATTTTCACATACACATCCACACACACACACACAGTGATGAGGTTAAAAGGAAACAACTGTTACATCAAAGCGCCCATGAAGTGTTATCAGCTGCTTACGGCCTGGGGACACAGACAAACACACACACATACTCACACACACACATTTTCGAATACACATCCACACACACACACTCACACACACAGAGACACACACAGAGACACACACAGAGACACACACTCACACACACATAGTCACACACACACACACCCACACATTCACACACACACACACACACACACACACACTCACACAGAAGATCTCCAAACTAACTATTTCCTGGTATATTGTTAAAATAGTAATTTGAATCATTGAAGTAAGTTAAAATATAATTAGGTTTGGTCATACCTAAATGTCTACAATTAGTTAATGTGTCTGTGCTATTTTCATTTAGATTCAATATGAGTAATTGGTTGTTCTATATGGTATTGAAATGTATTCTATTAAGCTAACAGAATGATTAGATTTGTTAGATATATGTTCTGAAAGTCAAACAGACTTAGTAATAAAGCTGTGTTTAGGTAATCAATATATTTTGAGGTTCATCAAAGTATTAACAAGTCAAGTAATGTGTTTAAGTAAAATTATAGGTTAGATATTATAGGTTAGATATTCTCTGGGTAACTGTGAAGAGGGTTTGGCCTATAAGCCAAACCCCTATTTTCAAATGCCAGCTTAAGCAGTCCTGTGATTGGAGGAACTAATGTGATGATGTCATCAACTCCGAGACACGGCCTGGGCTATAATAATGGGTGTGTGATGGTGGGAGGAGGACTGGGAAACAACAGAAGAACACTCTGAACCAACAACCCACAAGGACAGGACCTCACCTACCATCTCACCCACCATCAACACCAAGGAAGCAGGCAACGAGAAGACAAAGGACTTTTTGGAGGGAAAACAGACTGCTTTGTTTTGTCAGCCAAGACAACACAAAGACCAGCAACAACTTATCAATTATCATTCTTTATACTGTAATATTAGGCTGGTTGTATCATCTTACGGCATAGTGTTTGTGATCAACAACCATAGCATCTTCTTATTGTAATTTGTATACATTCTTAAACTTTGATTAAACAACTGTTAAACTATCTTTCCTCCTAAATTCCTTCTGCCTTTCGGCCTGCTCAGTCAGTTTGAAGAGAAGTGATTCCCAGCTTTAAAGTATTGAGACACAACGCCGAGTACTAGCCAACAGGTTCTGAAGCAGAGCAGAACCGAAACAGCCTGGGAATCCACTTCACACTCTTAATGGGAAAACGACCTATAAGATTCCCTATATGGGAAGAGAAAGGCATACACTCATTAGGGGATATTTTTAACAACAAGGGCCTCTGTAGTTATGTCGAAATATGCATAAAGTTTAACCTCACCGAGTCCACATGGCTTTTTTACATACAGTTACGACTTTGTATGAGATCTCACGGTGTTCCATTACTCGTACCAATTGAACACCACAGATACCACAAATTTTTCTATGAAAGAGATACATTGGGAGGTTTTGTATCAAGTTTTTATTATCAATTACTAACGTCCTCGTATGAAACCCTTCAAATAGACACTGTCTGGAGGAGGGATATACCAGACCTGGAATATGACTTTGATTGGCAAGGAGCCTGGGCAAATGTCCGACTTACATCAAGGAACCCGGATCATCAACAAATCAATCTGAACTATATTCACAGGACATACTTGACTCCTATAAGGCTGTGCAAAATGGGGCTTATACAAGACTCCAAATGCTCCCAATGTACAAATGGGGACGAAGGAACATTTATGCACATGTATTGGGACTGCCCACCAGTTAAGGCATTCTGGAAAGATGTGTCCCAACAATTATCAACACTCGTATTTTGGAATATACCTGTACACCCCGCGGTATTACTATTGAATGATGTTTTTGAGTTTGCAGTGAATCCACAACTAAAAAGATTGGTTTTATCGGGTATCACAGTAGCTAAAAAACTGATCGCATCACGTTGGTTTCAACCGGAAAAAATGTGCCGAAAAGTGTGGTTTCTTACATATCTTGATGTGATATATCAAGAAATATCTACAGCAAGAATTCTGGGGCTCAATGAATCCAAAATGTCAATGTGGTTAGAAGTGGTGGAGAGAATAAAAGCTAGCTTATAATGGTGGTGTCTGGTTAGGAGTGAGGGATAATGGAGGTACTATCCAAGAGGGGGTCCGGGAGGGGGGGGTTTGAGCTGGAGCATATGTGTGTAGGGTTTTAGAAAATAGGTATTAGGGGTATATTATATACTAACATTTATATAATTGTAATTTCGCTGGATATACACTGTATACGGCTAAAATGTTATTATAGACTATTTTGTTTCTGTACTTGCATGTATTATAACCACCTTTACTGAAAGTTTCATTATGCATTGTGTGTTGAGTACTGACTTTTAATAATTTTTTGTTTTGCAATAATAAAAAAAATATAAAAAAAAAAAAAAGAAAAAAAGCTGTTGAACGAGAAGGAGCTCATTGAGGCATTTGTTTTACAAATCTGGCTTCCCTGGGTCTCAGTGAGCTGTGTCTAGTTTTACACCTCATCAATATGGAGGAACAGTTGGTGGAAGGAGCCCCAAGGTAGCAACATAGGAAGACTTTTAAGAGAGAGAGAGCTACGAGTCGTTTAGGTGTCAGCGATACTTAAAAACATGCAGGTTGCTAGCGGGGGAGGCAGGAATTATCGCCTATATAAGTGTGAGGTTGGGTGGGGGTTGCAGAAATCTACGTTTGAAAAACTTGAGCATCTGTGCGTGGAATTATTTCCCTCTCGACAGCCTTAGTAATTAGGGACAGAGAGCGAATCGTTGGTCCCTTTTGTCTCTAAGTCGTCCTCGCACTCCATTACAGCAGGAGGCGTGTGCATGTGATTGGAGGGTGGATGTTATTCTAAGCCAGCTGATCATAGAGGAGGTCTAACCACTGTCATTCAGAGGGATGAGCACAGTGGCGTTCCAAGCTTAGATGCCGCCAAGTTATTTTGTTTTCATCCACCGACAAGTTTCACCTGCCCAGCTGCCCATGTTGCAAGTCCACCACTGGACGGGCACACTGAGATGAACCAGGTGAGTGAATAGAATAGAATATAAGTACTTTATTGATCCATAAGGAAATTCAGCACCACAGATCTCTCACAAAAATTATTTGATTTGTGAAAAATCACAAAAAAGAATAAAAATAGAATCGTGTTTATTCCCCAAATGGCATTTCGACAGTGGCTCAGAAGATAGAAAGCTTGTGCCCAGTAGTTCAGAGTTTTTAATCCCAATCCAATTGAATCCAGTTTGGATTTTAGACCCAAAACCAAAGAACAGGATTGGGATCACTTTGATATCTGGTTCGAATCAGGAAATCAAATCCAAGCTTTATTTTGGATCAAATCTTCAAAACGGGTAGTTTGAAACAAAAACGATAGGTTATGACTATAACCAAGTTCTGTTAATAATGGTGACGCTCGGCATCACTCTCTGCACAGTAGCTCGCTCGTGCACGCGCACTGAATAAAGACCCCACAAGTGTACCTTTATATCCCAATATTCGTCTGACCACACCCCTATCAGCTTACCTACATAAGCAGGGGTGGGGCCACACACTCGCCTCCTTCCCAAGCTTTCACCACAAGGTGAGATCAAGGGCAGCAGCGGCGTCTGATGCCGAGCGTCACCATTATTAACAGAACTTGGTTATAGTCATAACCTATCATTCTGTATCATAATGGCTCCACTCGGCATCACTCTCTGCACAAGGGAGGCCGAGCGGGAGCCATCGGCCGACAAATACACCCCGCTGAGGCCCCCCACAACCATCAGATCAGGGAGGACCGAACCCCCCGACCCCCCCTAATGGAGGGCACCCCCCCTATTGGAGGTTCCCGGGAGGGCGACGGACCCGACTGTGCGAAGAGGCACTCAAGCACCTCAACGCACAGGGTGAGCAGACCGTGGCCTGACCCCACGACTACACACACGCACAACCCGCATGCCACCCGGGAACGAACGGAGGGAACAACCTCGTCACTGCCCCCAGAAATCACGGGGTCAAGGGCAAACCCAACCCCGTGGCAAGGCCGTAGCAGCGGAGCGCGAAGGAAGACCCAGACCCACTGAAGGGACTGGATCCCCTGGAAAACGGGGGCCCGGAGAGGTCAATGACGCCAGGCATCAAGACCCCACCAGGCGGTCACTTAGTGACACCGCCCCCCACATCGCCAGCGTATTCGGATAAGGCCCCTCCAAGAGCGGGCCCTTTCCCCCCAATAGCACACCGCCTGGCACACTGACCCTGCAGAACAGGCAGTCAGCATGGCCGTAAGCACACAAAAAAGGTTAACCAACGAAAGCAGGCAGCGCACCGGGGAAAACCAGGCAACAGGCTGTAACCTGAGCCTGGAGCACTGCGGACGAGACAGGCGCCAAAGGAGTCAGCTGAGAACAGCCCCCCCCGGCGGAAGGGGCGTATGCTGGCGTTGTTGCATGACCAAGCCTCCATTTAAAAAAAACCCACCCAGAGGGGTTGAGGCAGAGAAGGCTTACATGATTGGCAGACGTCATGAACGTGCAGGGGCACCCTCAACCGGGTAACCCGGGAGTTGACACTGCTCCAACACACCAGGGAATCAACCACCTTGTCGTTACCCAATGCGGTGGTTGTTCCTATAACCCCTCAAGAAAAAACTCCAAAACACACCTGCGGGTACACACTGGCTATACCGCAGTACAAGTGTTTCAGTTTTCAAAAAAGGGTTATCCCAGGCCTACGGGTCGACGAAACATTACTTCGGACCGGGCCCGGCGATACGGGAAGCACAGGGTCACCAGAGGAGGTCAAAGACCACCCCAACAGGCCCCTCTTCGTACCCAACCAGGGTCTCCATAGCTCTTAACCCTGTGACACCCGGACCGACCTGGCATTTTTCCTCCTGAAAAAAGCCCAAGTCCCTCAGGGTACCAGAACAGCAGATCTGCATCCCCGGCGGACAACGGGTTTAACAGTTCCGGACCAGCGTGACCAGAACCAGTCCCGTGCCCTAACCACGCCGACATGCCTACTCCAGGAGAAGGGGCAGATATGCGTGTTGATCTTAAACATGAAAAGAAGGCGCCACCCAGACGTTCGGTGCGAACCGCGCCCGGTGGCCCACCCCCAGGGCGTGAGACCCCTCTACATATGTTCAGATCCATTCCGTCATCATCCCCCAGATATGAACGAGAATCCGTCGACAACCAACACAGGTCGTCGGAAGAGGAAAAACCTCCATCCCAGTTGCTTTATAAAAACGCTGTTTTTTTTTTTTTTTTTGTCTTTTTCCCCCTCCATTTTCCTCCGATTTTCTCCCATCCCAATGTTAGTCGTATGCCAATTCCCAGTCCCTTCCTGGTCGCTGCGCACTTACCCCCCACAGTCAGATCATCTGGGAGAGTGGAGGCTACCACGCGCTTCCTCCGACACACGTCCAGCCAATCACCGCTTCTTTTCACCTGGCAGCGCGGATTCTCATCGAGAGGGCGTAGCGTGTGGGAGGATCACACTATCCCCCTCAAGTCCTATCCGCGCTTAGCAGGCGCCCCGACCGAACTGTAGGAGTCGCTGTTTACAACGACCCGGACCCACCTTGCCAGCTTCTCCCACCCTCTAATACAGCCAATTGTATTAGTGCAGACGGCCAGCCAAGCTGGTGACAACCCCGGAGCTGTGAGCTGGATTCGAACAGGCGAATCCAGCTCACAGCTCCGGGGTTGGTGACGAACGCAATATAAAAACGCTGTTTTAACCTCAAGCAACCAAGGCGTGCCAGTCATTCGCCTGATCTTCAACAGAACACCCCGAGCTAGCACTATGCGTGTGTCGGGACGCAACCACATCAATGAACAGGCTATTTAGACCTGTCATTGAATCCCCAAGGCGCCCAGGGGAACGACAAGAGGGGTGTGATGCTTCCTAACTCCAACTCTTTTTAATAGAAAAGAAGGAAGCACCAACAGCATGTATCCCAGTCTACACAGCCGGGGGTAAAAGTTGTTTACATTTTTACATCCCACCACCCTCCCATAGGGAGGAGACGGAAATCCCCAGAGAGACTTCCCATGCAAGCTGTACAGATTGAAAAGAATATATTGCAACCTTGAGCCATGTAAAAGTTTGGTTTTAGGGCTCTCCGGGGAGGAGGCACTGAACCCATACACACTCAATAATCGAATTGAATCGAATACACACACAATAGAGTAGGACTCCTTTTTGAGGTTCCACTCACCTTGACAATCTGAGGAGGAGGCTCTGCACTCTGAGGAGGCTCCCTCACATGGAAGGAGAGTCCTAACTCACAGAAGGCCCGAATAGGAGCTTCGTGAGGAGGAGCCCTGACCACCCCCCGAAACAGATCCATCATATGGACCCGAACAGCTCACAGAAGTCCTACCAACAGAGATGCGCACAGTGACGTACTCTATGGCGAGGGAATTTCTGCTGTGCACACGCCCAATATTCCAGGGCGTGGGACCAGGAAACTCCCCCCCCCCCCCCCTCTTACCCTGTAACGTGCCGAACAGCAACGTGACAGGAACCTTGAAGGACAGGAGGTTTTAACCCCTGCCCATCAAAGAAGGGGAGAAAAGGATTACCAGTTCACCCCTTTACGACCCCACACCCATGATACGATGTAATGACAAAAAAGAGTATGACAAAGTCATATTCTGCTACATGAAGTGCCTTTTTAACAGCTTCACACAGCTCATGTGCTACTCTTTTCTACTAAGGAAAAAACACAGAATAGAGAGGGCCCCCTTAAGAGCCCCGGTACCAGACTTACACATGTGCTTCTGTGGCCAACCCAACCCAGCTGTAGGTCACCCGACACACACAACCCATTATCACCTACAAAAAATGGCAAAAACACTCTACAGAGGAACGCCGTTTTTCATAATGAGAGAATACATAATTCTCGATTAGTATCGGCCACAGGCCTTGCTAAGCACACACGAAAAGTGACCAAACAATCTTTTCTTTTAGGAAAATATAGTTTCTCAAGCAGTTCTAGCACAACCCCAGCAATCAAGCTAAGGGTTACAACGTATCCCTACCACACAGTGCACAATATATTGTAACAACACGTCTGAGAGGAGGGTGAAGAAGTCCCCAGGGAACCGGGGGGAAAACACCCCTCCTACTTTACCCTTAATACGGCCAGTTAAACAGGTAAACCTGTTAATATGTGAACACACTGTTCATTGTCATTACAGGCTGAGAAAAGAATTCATTCTTTACTCATATGTCACTAAGCATAGCTTTATAGGTTAGTTTAACCTCCTTAGTTGTGAGTACACGGTACATGAACACACGATGTTTCTCAACACAACAAACCAGATCATTTTCACATCTGTAACAAACAACCCGATTTGCATGGAGACCAGTGACAAGACAATTCACACATAACTTGCGTCGTATCCTAAATGTAGTGCAGCAACACTCGTTTTGGAAAACATCGTTATTTACAAAACATTTAGAAGGGAAAGCAAGAAGAAGTGTTCAAGGTCTGGTCAAGACCCTTCCTACCGTGAGCGCAGATCAAGCGAAACTGCAGTCTCTAACAAGGCACCGTAGTAAACACAGCCTTCCTGTGTTGTCGACATGGGCAGCGTCGCCGCTCCATCCCGCCGCTACGGTCCCCCTTGTTGACGCAGTCCTCGCCGGCCGGCCCCAGGGCCCCCTCTGTCAAAGATGACGTCGTAGTCAGAGTGTTTAAAGCATGTTATAGTCTCAGAACGTTCAACAGTGTAGCATTAAGCTAACGGCCGCTCTCGGCCGATAGCAGCAAGCTAACGTTACCTAGCCTAGTGACACAACAGGCTAGCGCCTGCAGCTAACAGCTGACTGGCTAACAGATAGGCCACAACTAGCACGCAAGCTAAGCAGCTATCACCTGAACTTGTACACAATGATATAACAAGCCACACTCAGACAGGCCACCGTTCTGAAACCCTCCTCACCTTTTAAGAGAGAAGAGAAACGAGATGTTAACACAGTTTTACAACAGTGATTTTACCATACATCCGGCGGAGCCAGCACAAGTCCCATCTGGGCTGTAGCCGACTTGAACATGGATTTTCCGATAACGATCATCCATGCCCACATTTCCTCGTTTAGGTTATACTCTCATTTGCATATGAAAGACGGGGCCTATACAGTGACAGAGAAGTACCCACGCGTCCAGAGATCCTAGGATCACCAGTTCTACTGGTCGTGGCCCACTAGTTGCTATAATGGGCTTCAAACCAAGATCCTCCGCCGTCGCCTAAAAAGCTGAACAAAGGACCCTAATCTGGGGCCGGTTTTCGTAAACATTGTCAGCTAGCCCCCATAGCACTAACAGACAAGTGGAGCTCGCAAGCAAACATTACTCACCAAACCTGGAACCCACCGCTTCTCACAACAGTCGGTGCGTCCTACAGTCCAGCTGTGTCGCTGGAGGGTTTTACCCCATCCAGCCGCAGCAAAGAGGACTGCAGTTGGGAGGCATGTAAGCGGCGTGAACTCCCAATACGAAAAAACCGGTGGAGGAGTAGAATGATAATCATCTTCCAGACACTCCAGTACGAAGACAATACCGCCGTATTTTCTCGAATATAGTGAGAGAGAAAATAAAGATATGATGTCAACGTATCTCTTGTTTTCCAACTTTCTCCTACTAACAACCTCGTCAAGTGGGGATCTACCAGGCACTTCCTTGTGGTGAAAGCGAAGAAGGAGGCGAGTGTGTGGCCCCACCCCTGTTTATGTAGGTAAGCTGATAGGGGTGTGGTCAGACGAATATTGGGATATAAAGGTACACTTGTGGGGTCTTTATTCAGTGTGCGTGCACGAGCGAGGTACTGTGCAGAGAGTGATGCCGAGCGGAGCCATTATGATACAGAACTACATTGACAGTGTAGTGAAAAAGTCACGGTAACGCCTCTACTTCCTTAGGCGCCTAAGGAAGTTCAAAGTGAGTCAGAAGATACTAGGGATGCTCGATATTGGCTTTTTTACCGATACCGATATACCGATATTGTCCAACTCTTAATTTCCGATACCGATATCAACCAATATCAACCGATACCGATATATGCAGGGCCCCCCCCCCCCCCCCAAAAATGGAATAATTTCAGGTAATTAACATTACATATCTCTTGTTGTGGAATTAACAACATTATGCATACTTTTGACAATAAATAAAATCAGAATTTGTTCTTACTTGCTTGCCTGGGTAAATAAAGGTTATAGAAATGAAATAAATTAAATAAAAAATAAAATAAAAATTGAAAACCGATACCGATATTTTCCGATATCACATTTTAATGCCGATATCGGCCGATAATATCGGTAGGCCGATAATATCGGACATCCCTAGAAGATACTCAAGAACTTCTACTCATGCACAATAGAGAGCATCCTGACTGGTAACATCACCTCCTGGTTTGGGAATAGCACCGCACAAGACTGTAGCAGACTACAGAGAGTGGCCCGTTCAGCCGAACGCACAATTGGAGGTAGACTTCCCACTCTCCAGGACATTTACAACAAGCGTTGCAGGGGCAAGGCTAAGAGAATAATCAAAGACTCTAGTCACCCAAACAACTGCCTCTTCGAACTGCTGCGGTCAGGCAAGCGATACCGGAGTCTCATGGCCAGTACAGAGAGACTCAGAACAAGCTTCTATCCCCAGGCCATCAGGATGCTCAACGACAATGACACTATTTAACAATCCATCATCTACACTCACAGCACACACATCCACACGAACACACTCACTTTAACCTTTTCCACCCGCGCGGTCCGGGGCCGGACCGCAAATGACATCACGTCATAAATCAATCTATCCAGACTGTTTGACAAAATTATTATAATTCTTTTTTACGTATTCAAGTATAAACATCATAACCATGTCACAACAGCAGTTATAATGTATATTATCATTAATACGTTAGTTCACTAATAGGTTAAAGTGTTAGCGATTTTAGTATTAGTTTTTGTGTTGTTTTTATCACGAAATTCGACCATTTTGAAAGATTTAATGTCAGTAATTGTAGTTTTTTTTACGCCATTTTGAAGAGGACATCGAGAGCTTTCAATGAGCGAATTTTTCAGAAACACCCTACCCAGAGGCCTCTAGGTCAAAAAAAGCAAATGATTTCGGTATGAATTTTTTTAATATCTCTTATTACTCGGGATAATATATCACAAAACTTAACATTATTGGCATATATTGGAGCGCAGTTAGTTTGTCTCCCCTATTTTTAGCATTGTGCAACAATCAGATTTGAAATTAGGCACTATGGCAAAAATAAGAAAGCTACTGTACATACAGTAGATTTCATTATCTGTTTTTATGCACGCCTGGTGATAAGTCGTGCAAATTAATGGTGGTCCAGAGTAATGTTTGGGCGTGATTGAGAGTCCACATGTAGGGTCTGGGTAGTGTGTGCTGTCTTCAGTCATATTTTAGACTCATTGTTAATGGATGGCCTGAGGACAGAAGCTTCTCTTGAGAGTATCTGTACTGCATGACTGCAGAGAGAAGACACTGTTGTTCTGACAAGGGGGAAAAAAGCTTGAAGAAATATCAATGCAGCTTTAACTCTGGAATCACTGGAGAGAAACACATCTATATTTCAATTCACAATGTTAGCACAGTTGCAAAAAGACATACAGTATGAAAACGACAACACATGTATTATGGTCCAGAAGAGTGTCCCTTTAACCCATTTGTAAGATCCTGATCAAACTGGCCAGTATCACGTCTTCGTCTGTTTGGCTCTCCATCCAATTCCTCTGTGTTGTGTACTTTTAATGGTCCTGACGTCTACGACACTGGCAGATAAGATCCTTATCTCCCCCGTTAGTGCAATCCATAAACCATACTAATTCTCCACCTCCGTAAGAATTCGACACTTCGACACCGTGAAATACCTTATGAGGAAAAGCGTTGTTTTATTGCTATAAACAGAACCTCATAATCAGATGTTATCAGATGTTATCAAATTGTATCGTCCTTGAAGAGTCTATTCTAATGATCTTTCGGTGTGTTCGTCTATTGTCCTTTTGTTATTCAGTCCAATAGTGGTCAGGCCTGTTTGTTAGCCAAGACCATCCTCGTGGTAGCCGAAGCTACTGGTGATGTGGCATTCTCCCCCCCCCCCCCCCCCCCCCTCTCAATGAGAGGAGAGAGTGTCCTCTGTGTGATCTCAGTCCTACTCACTCTTGGTCAGATTCTAGTCTGCCCTACACCTGGAAACACCGTTCGACTTATAGATGTTCGTCGTCGCAACTGCATAACCTTTAACACCATTAAACTTTCATTAAAATGAACCTCTCTCCCTCCTGCTCTGGGCCTACAGTACACTCGCTATCAGTGTTATGTCTCAGAGGAATTTAAAACAAACCCCCTCGCTGGCAGTGTGCTGTGACACCGCTTCTTCTCCACCGTCAATATCATCCCATGATGATAATGATATTACCCTCTTAAAGCAGTTTATAAACCAAATATACATTGAAAAAACCACAATTTTCTCTCACATTTAATCCCAAATTATCTGGGAAATATGAAAATAGTGTCATTGTGCCATGTGTCATTAATAACGATTTGAAATAACGCTTTAACTTTTGTGGAAAAATAGGTGAAAACTGTGGTGGGTGGGATAATGTGTTGTATCTACCATGTCTAGACTGATTTAACATGTTTCTATGTGTTGTATCTACCATGTCTAGACTGATTTAACATGTTTCTATGTGTTGTATCTACCATGTCTAGACTGATTTAACATGTTTCTATGTGTTGTATCTACCATGTCTAGACTGATTTAACATGTTTCAATGTCAATGTGTTGTGTTGTGTCAATGTCACCTGTACCCTTAGCTGACAGAGATGTACCCCTCCTGCTGACTTGTACCCCTGTAACCAAAAGTAACGAAAAGAAGTTGGGCATCCAACCAGAGTGCAAATGTAACAGTAAAGTGCAATAGTAATATACAATGTACAGGTGATTCAACTGGATATACAATATATAAATTAGTACTACTGAGTAATAGTGCTAGTCAGATGTATGTACAGAGTTGTAGTATTAATATGTACAGTGATACAGGTATAAATACACTATGGTAGTAAGTCATACTGGCCAGCAGTGTAACTAGTAAGAGTAGGTAAGGGTACAGATATAGATATAGTGCGAACTTGTAAGTCGCTTTGGATAAAAGCGTCAGCTAAATGACTAAATGCAAATGTAAATCAGCCTCATATTTGCTATCTGAGTTAGTAGCTTACCAACCTTTCTATCCGTCCATCACTGTACAGCACCCTGTTTAATTTACATTAATCCTCACTGCCTGAAACGCACACGGTGCCTCTGCGAGAGGAAGAGCAAACAATGGCTTTTCCTTGATTAGCCTGCAGGCGTGCATTCTTGTTGTCATGATTAAATGTGATGAGCTCTTTGTATGCTAATGCTATCTGTTCATCTTCTACAGGACGCATAATCACAGCCAGCTTATTTATCCCATTAAACGGAAGCATATGGGAATGCAGAGACAATGTCACACACACACACATAACATACAGAGGCACACATGTGTACACATACTAACACACACAAAGACACACACATACACACAAGCCACTAGTCAGAGGGAGTTGAGAGGGGAGGGGAGAGGAGAGGAAATGTGAGAAGGGGAGTGGAGGGAGAAGGGGAGAGGATAGGATAGGAGAAGAGGAGGGAGAAGGGGAGGGAGAAGGAGAGAGGAGGCGACAGGAGAGGAGAGGAGGGAGAAGGGGAGAGGATACGAGAGGAGATGAGGGTGATGAGAGGATCTCAGAGAAAGACCTTAATCACATTCACACAAACTGTCTGATAAAGAGGATGGGTGGGGTCAGGAGTAGAACCCTGTCTATATCGTTAAAGGGGACATGCATTGCTATTCCTTGCACTATTTGGGCAACTTTACACAATTCCTCTATTGAACACATCTGTAAGTTTAAAAAAAGAAAAAGATGCATTGTTTTATATTTCTAATCAAGTACTCAAAAGCATAATTTTTCTCCCTTTGGATTTCAGGCTTTGTTGGCCTGGCTCCGCCCATAAGCACTTTGAGTGACAGTCATCCACACAGTCTGCGACTGGCACAGAGAGAGATAGAGAGAGATTGAGGGGGATACTAATTAATTTTGCCGCAGGGCTGGTATAATCCCACGGGACAATGCATTGGTAACTTGTTTCAAATGACAATATATACCTCTGTGATTATTATTGTACGGATCGGAATACGCGCGTGCGTGTGGGAGCATGCGCAAAGATATTACAGTGATATGCTAGTGCTCCCGAGAGAGAGAGAGAGAGAGAGAGACGACAGTGCGACACGCGTGTGTGTATGTGTGCTCTGTCGCGAGTGTGTGTAAGCAGGGGCAGACAGCTGATGAGAGATCGCTCAGAGAATGTATGTGTGCTCTGTCACAAGTGTGTGTAAGCAGGGGCAGACAGCTGAGGAGAGATGCTCAGAGAATGTATGTGTGCTCTGTCGTGAGTGTGTGTAAGCAGTAGGGATGTGCATCTCCTCACTGAGGCCGATGCGATGTGCATCTCGATACGGTGCCAACGATACGATACATTAACGATACATTTGAAGCACCGGGCGATGCGATGCGATATGATTCACCCCCTGTTGAGATATGATACGATTCGATACGATTTGATTCAACATAATGCGATTCGGGGCGATACGATGCGATTCAACACGATGCAAAATAATAATAATAATAAATAATACAATTGTATCGTATGACAGAGGATTTGGTTGTATTCCTTATATGCAGCTTATATTATTATTAAAAATAAAAGAATCTACTGTAAGACAATTTATATAAAAACTCTTGGGTGCTTAAGAAGACTTTTGCATAAACTGTCTTTTCTATCCACTTTAGCTAAAAACACACGAGAGAGAGAGAGAGAGAGCCCCTCCCCGTCTGAGCAGCTGTCGACAGTTGATGATGTCACACACTAGACTAGGTCACTAGGATGCGTCTATACTTTTTTCCGACCGTAGCAGCTCCATTATGTCAACAACACGGAGCCAGCCTGGATGGATTGCATGAAGCGATATAATTAAGAAATGAATAACCAATAAATGTGAAGTTATCTTTGAACCCCTGTTGTCAAGCGTCTTCAATATACCCCCCCCCCTCCTCACTAATGGTACTGGTGTTGCAGAGTCACTTTAGTTAGACACTAGTTTAGCGTTAGCTGAACGGCTAACTGGCGTTAGCCAGAGGCTACTAGCGTTAGCATGTTGAGCAATTCTATTCATGTCTCCTCGACTTCCACTGTTTGTTGATAACTGTGACGCGGCTCTCGCCTTATATGTAGTAGCGAAGCAATAGTATCTGCTGTGTGTGTGTGCAGTCACAGTGCACTGCTGACAAGTGGATGAGAGGAAATTATATCAATGCATCGGTTTTTGACGATGCAAAGACGCTACAACAAGATGCATCGCGAGTTCAGCCTGACATTTTGCCGGCGCGGACTTATTCCACCGGTGCACTTGCATCGTGAACGTGTATGCCGGCGCACCGATGCAAATCGATGAATCGTCACATCACTAGTAAGCAGGGGCAGACAGCTAAGGAGAGATCGTTCAGAGAAACGCAGCGTATGAGCCTCTCTCTCTCTCTCTCTCTATCTGTTTCTCCCTCTCCCTCTCTCTCTCTCTCCCTCTCTCTCGCTCGCTCTCTGCCTCTCCCGTTTGAGGAAGTGTCGGGTTTCACTATGCGCTACAACCACAGAGCCAATCGGATCACAATCAGCTCCACCAGCTCCCAGTTACGTCACAGAGCGAGTCAAATCAGAATGACCTAATTCACTGGAGGAGGAAATTGTCTCAACTGAATGAGAGCAATTCGCCAATATGGTATTTAGAGACACAGACCCATTGATACTAACCCCTATTAGTATAAAACAATGCTAAACACTGAAAAAAGCCATTTATAATGCATGTCCCCTTTAAATCATCTCTAATACGCAGTTCCGTTCAAAAGACCCCCAATTAGGACTGGTGTTGCCTGGTCTGGAGTGGCTGGGTAGTGTAGAGGTCTAAGAACTCGCCTACCCCCGCAGAGACCCAATTCGCGGCAGCGGTACCTCCAGCTTGGTCAGTCGTCCCTATACACAATTAGCATTATTCGTGGGTGGGAAGCCAGTGAGGTATGAGTCCTGGTTGTTGCATTAGCGACACTTACTGGTCGGTCATGCCGCCTATTCAACAGGGAGGGGATCGTTAAGCTCTCCCTGTAAAATTCCCAGTTGTCAGGTGAAAAAAAGTGGCTGGTGACTCCACATGTATTGGAGTAGGCATGTGGTAGTCTACAGCCTCCACAGATCAACAGTACATTCACATTGTGAATCATATCGTGTTCACAATATCAGTCAAAATAATCGCAATTAGATATTCTTTCCAAATCGTTCAGCCCTGCCCCCCCCCCCCCCCCCCCCCCCCCCATTCACAGTGTACACCCTATACTTTCATTGTAACACGTAGAAGCAAGAGTGCTTTTGACTCTCATATATGAATGAATGAATGAATGAATGAAAACTTTATTTAACAGATTGCAGAATGGGTACAATACAGTACGGCTCAATACATACAATTGTTAAGGGGATGCAGACCTGAGAAAGACGTTTGTCTTGTTTCCATCAGGGTCCCCCATTTTCAATTCATATAGACATTTATGACATACATAACATACATGACATTTATGGCATAGGGACATATAGGTATTTAGTACTGATACATTTGTGACATAGGCGGTATTCAAATATACAGTACTGTTACCCCTAGATCCTGACAGAGTATATACATATGATGGGGAGGGGACTGTACATTAGGAGGGGGTGGGTGGGTGGGAGGGGAATATACATACGGCGGGGAGGGAATATATACATGCGGTGGGGAGGAGACTGTCTATTAGGAGGTGGTGGGGGTTTTGGGCATTTACGGTGGCCAGTTTCGAATTGCAGCCTCCCGTAGGTGCTCTTTAAGGGCGGTTTTGAATGTGGGCAGTAATGCTTTTCTGTGCAAGGGCAAACCTACAACCATAGGCGTAGATTTAGGGGGGGGGGGGGGGGGGTTGCAAGGGGGCATGTCATGTTGCAAGAGATCAATTTGTCCCCCTCAGAAGGTTGAAAGACAACGCCCTCCCCAAAAGAGGTAAAAAAAATAAGAGGGTCGGGGCCTCCAGTATGCGTGTGAGAGAGTAAAGACGCATACAAGAGTAGCTTTGTGAGAATTTCATATTATTGCTACCCATTTTATTTTGCTCAAACTGAAATAAATACTTTACATTTGCTGGCTAAACAGACAACATTTTTAGACATTTGGCATGCCTAAATCAACAAGACAAGGGCGGAATGCAGAGTCCCAGGCCGACTCAGAGGAATCTAGCTCTAGTGCTAACGACAATATGGCGGAGCCAACAGGACTAACGCCAGCGGCAATGAAGGAGTTGATTACCTCTGCCATCCGTACTGAGGTAGCTGCCCTGCGCATGGAATTCTTGTCCGAACTACGCTCCTCGGTTTCGATTCTCCAAGCGACGATCTCCACACAGACGCAGAAACTACAAAATGTGGAAACTTCACTAACTGATGTGGATGAGAGACTAACCACAGTAGAGACACTGTGCACATCTCTAAAAGCCGAAAACACCAGCCTGAGATCGAAACTGGACGGCCTCGAGAACCGTTCCTGAAGGAATCGAGGGGCAGAGTCGAGTCCTATTCGATTTATGTCTGCCTTCTTCGTGAAGCTGTTTGGCGAGGAGGCTTTCGTCAAGCCTGTGGTCCTCGATCGTGCTCATCGCTCGCTGGCCCCCAAGCCACACCAGAATGCTCCCCCGAGGCATATGCTTGTGCGGTTCCACCATTTCTAGACGAAGGAGCTGGTCATGCGGCTCTCACGTGAGCGGGATTGGCTAACTTTCAGGGGAGCTTGGTGCACATCTTCCCGGATCTCTCTGCGGACCGATCCAGATGCAGAGCTGCATACAAAGACATCAAGAATTTGCTCCGCAAGGCTGATGTCAGGTATGGCATGCAGCACCCGGCTAAGCTCTGTCTGACCAAGGGAAGGCCACACATTCGACTCTCCAGAGCTGGCAGAAGATTTCTATAAGAAGAAAATCTTTCCTACACTGAAGGATCAGTAACACGTGAATGGAATACACATCAGTGGATTTGGGACTTTCCTCCTGCATACTTTTCATCCTGGCTGAAGTGGTGCTGAATGGCTTGGCTGACTGGCAATGATCTTCACGGACTTGGCCAGTGTCTGTGAATGTTGACATGGCCAGTTCATTTATACATATTTTTTAAAGTTAATTGTACACTGTTGAGTCTGAGCTCGAAACACAAAACTGTCATTACCTGCACTGCCCCTGTATTGTTGTGTATTTGACAAATAAAGAACTTGAACTTGAACTAAATTGATTCAGAAAAAGTAGGTTACACCAGAATGCAGGAAATGAAGTGTTTGACACTCTAAATGTCCTGGGGGATAACCACTAGACCCCCACTTTCACCCTTTCACTACCACTCAGAAAACCCTTTCACTGCCACATGACAAATGGTTAACACTTTCACAACCTAACCTTCTGTAGTGTGGTTGTGAAAGGGTTAAGTGTCCTCCCCACTGTTGAAACCAAACCTACGCCCTTGCCAACAACAAAGTATAGTATGCCATCTCCACATGGCTGTTTTAGTATTTAACACCTCTTCCTCCTTCTTCCTCACCTTATCTCAGGCTGCAAGGCAGGTGGCATCGAGGAGGAGGGGAGGGGAGGGGGGGGTGGGGGCGGGGGCAACAAAAGCGCCGCGTCTTCCTGATTAAATTTCCACGCCATAATGGATGCGACAGCTTGAGAAAATTAAAGATGTCTGCTTTGCCGCGGAGAGTGGCACACACACATCAGACCCAATAAGACGCCGTGGCAGGAGAAGAAGAAAGAGATGTTTCACGCAGTTAAGCGATGAATAATTTCCCCTCCTCTCCGGGACAGCCGGGGCATGAATGAGCTGCATTGATGAGGAACTCCTCTGTGATATTATCGATGTTGACGGGAGGGAGGGAGGGACAGACAGGGTGATGGTGAACCAAGGTGACAAACGCGCATCTGACACATTGTTTAAGGTTGCAAAATGTGCCATCCTCCATGGTTGAAGTGATTCATCTTTGTATCTTTGTATCTGTAATATTTATTTTCCGTATATCAGTATCTATCAGTATGAGCAAACCTGGGCAGGTATAGATCGGCAAACAGCAGCTGGTGATCGTGGTTTTCTTTCATTGATTGCATCGGTAGTTATAGGTTGTTGGTTGTTGCAACAGTGACATACTGTAATAGCTACTGGTCGGTCGGGGGGTGCCTGTTCAGCAGGGTGGGGATCTAGGGGAGATAGTGTGAACATCCGCATGTGTACCGCTCTCCCAGTAAAACTCCTAGCTGCCAGGTGAAAAGACGCGGCTGGTGACTCCACATGTATCGGAGGAGACATGTGGTAGTCTACACCCTCCCCAGACCGACAGTAGGGTAGTCTACACCCTCTCCAGAATGACAATAGGGTAGTCTACAGCCTCCACAGACAGACAGTAGGGTAGTCTACACCCTCCCCAGACCGACAGTAGGGTAGTCTATACCCTCCCCAGACTGACAGTAGGGTAGTCTACACCCTCCTAAAACCAACTGTAGGGTAGTCTACACCCTCCCCAGACCGACAGTACGGTAGTCTACACCCTCCCCAGACCGACAGTAGGGTAGTCTACGCCCTCCCCAGACTGACTGTAGGGTAGTCTGCACCCTCCCCAGACCGACAGTAGGGTAGTCTACGCCCTCCCCAAACACCTTGTTGGCTGCTGGTCATGAAAAGAGGTTCTTCAGTCCTTATGAGTCCTTGGAAAGTTCTTTGACTGTCTGCTTTGACTTCAGACGTCAAGGGTCCCCTTATAAGGAGACCCTGCTGTTTTTATCATAAATCGATCAATACAGACTGTATTAATTAATGTTGTGTTTCTTTTTCAAATGTAGCAGTAAAGACCTTAACCCTATCAAAACAGCAGTCAAAGTGTATATTTTCAGCACTACGTTTGTTTACCGAAGATTTACAGAAAATAAGAATTTATCGAAAAAATGCTAATTAAGATATTCCTTTATTGATCCCCTTGGGGAAATTCAGGCATCATAGCAGCATGGGGGAAGGGGGGGGGGGGGGGGCGTACAGGTAGTAAAAACAACACAAGCAGTGTAAACAAATAGGTCAATATAATTTACTATCTAACTAGCTGAAAAATATATTCACAGTATTCACAGTGTCACATAAGGTGCAGTATGCATAAGGTAGTGTTATAATTTACTATCTGCTGAAATATACATTATTCACAGTATCACAGTATCCACTGAAATATACATTATTCACAGTATCACAGTATCCACATAGGGTGCAGTATGCCTAAGGTAGTGTTATTGTCCTCCTTGGGTTCCTATTAGTCCCAGGTCAATGTCTGGCAGTCGCTGCCCCCTGTTGTGGAGCCTGGAGGCCGCTAGTTGCTGCCCACTGTTGTGGAGCCTGATGGCCGTTGGTATGAAGGACTGTCCGAGGCGGTTAGTTGAGTGTCGGGGGGGTATGAGTCTGTGGCTGAACGAGCTTCTCATCTTGACTAGCTCGTCGTAGAGGGGGTGGTAGGGTTTCTCCATGATGGCAGCCAGCTTCCTTCTCATCCCCCTCTCTGCCATCACCTCTAGTCTAGGTAGCTCGACTCCCACCACGGAGCTAGCCTTCCTCACCAGCTTGTTGAGCTTGTTGGTGTCCCTTGAGTTGATGTAGCCTCCCCAGCATTTTAATATAATTCAAATAGATTATAATTTATTACTGTATCTACAAATCCTTCTGTTTAATCATCTTCCCTTTATTCATTTGCTTAGATCTGTTGTACACTTGGTCTCAAGAAGGTGCTGAATGAGCTCAGTGAGCGAAATCAGAAGAACCTCAATGTTTTCATGGTGTTATTCACCGGCAAAGATGCAAACAAATCATCCTCGCCATGTGCAAGGGTGGGGGCGAGTGAAGGGCAGGGGAACACCTCAAGACAGGTGGACCCTTACATAGACAACATGTCATGGTCGATGACGTTGACGTTGTCGACGAATCGGTGCAGCCCTAATAGTATAGAGTTGTAATAGCAATATGTACAGTGATACAGACAGTACTGTCCAGCAGCGTACCAAGTAAGGGATATGTACAGATATAGGTATAGTATCTACTACAGATATGTAAAAGGATTATGTGCAGGTATGTACAGATGTACAGATAGATACATATGTGTAACGTTCTGGGTTCCCTCTCCCGGGAAACCAGCTGTCAGTCTGGAATGTTCTCTCCTGGTGGTTGGTATTTGCATTTTGGCTGTCACGCCCACATTCCTGTTGTGTCACTGATTGGTACTCTCCACTGGTTGCTGTCACTGTGCTGTCAATTTGCTGTCACTGCTAATTGATTGGAATGTTTGGTTGGTGACTACTTATTCATTATCTTGTTCCCTTGTCTTGTCGAGGCTTCAGAAAACCGTTCGTGTGGGAAGGAGCTGGTCAGAGTTTGCTGAGCCGCTCGCGATGCACTTATATTACTTTTGCCTGTTTTCTCTGTTGACGCCCGGCGTCTTTCATGGATTATCGCTGCTCTGTGTGTTTTAATAAAGACACATCCTTAGAAATAGCTACCTATCTCCGTCTCTCCTTGTCTCCTCCACCATTGGACTCACTACCACTCACCCCCATACGTAACACATATGGTAAGAATATATATATATTATCAGTGTTGGGCAGTAGCTAGCTACAAGTAGCGACGCTACATAGCTTAACTACAATTCTCAGTAGCGTGCTGGTAGCTTGCTACTTTTTAACCAGGGTAGCGATCTCTGTAGCGGAGCTATTTATAGAACGAAGTAGTAACGTAGCGACGAGAAACGTTACACGCTACTTTCGGGAGGAACAGTCTAGACTAGAAGATCTGTGAGGAGAAAAAAAAACTCCCCGTAAAAAACCCACTATGATTGGTTGGTTTGTTTAGATATGAGTGACGACTCACGATTGGGTATGGTAGGACAAAACATTACGGGTAGGCCAATCAGAGGCAGGATAGGGCGGGACTCCAGCCGCAAAGCAGGAAGTGAAAATCAAAACACAGACGTATTGAATGAATGCAATTTAACGGATTACATGAACCAGTCTGCGCGAAATGGCAGAGGGGTTCGATGGCATTGATGAAGATGATGATGTCAATAACAACAATGACTCTCCATGGCCCTATCTGGGACACATTTATGAGTTTGACTGAAAAAACGGCTAAAACATATGCTGCTCTCTCAACACGTCCAGCACTAACTTGAGGTGAGCTGATGAAAATCAACTGTTCCCAAACAGCACACAAGTCAGTACACTTTGTCAACAGCTTTAACTAAGATAGCTGCTATCATGATGTTTCATCATGATGGCTTGTCGTACAGAACTTGTAAGTCGCTTTGGATAAAAGCGTCAGCTAAATGACTAAATGTAAATGTAATGTAAATGTTTCACTGTAGGCAGAAAATGAACAATATTATTGGGGTGGAGAAAAGAAAAAAAAGAGGGAAAAGCAGTGGTTCTCAACCTGTGGGACAGGACCCCCAGGGGGGGTCCCCACATGATTTTGGGGCCATGGAATGTTTTGTGAGTTACATATTTAAATACATTTGGTCATTTAGCTGACACTTTCATTCAAAGCAACTTACAAATTGTGTACAACAAGTCAGTAGGAGTGGTACATATCTAGCAGCCAAGGATAAGTAGTATTGTTTGTCAGTGTCAAGCTTGAGTGTTATACTCTGAGTACATACTGTAGTAGTATAGACATATTAGCATAGTTGGTAGTAGTATATACATGGTAGCATAATACTAGTAAAATGAAGTAAAACAATTCAGATATTGAAGAAGTGTGTAATACAAGTTCATGTTAAAAGGATGACACAAAAAGCCAGACCGAGGGCTTGTTTCAGTTTTATAATAAACAATCAAACTGAGAATTTTTTTCCTGCCTATTTGTTTGGTGGAAACTTGGTCACGAAGTAAAAAAAAAAAAAAAAAAAAAGTAGTGCCGATGTAGCTAGCTATTTTTGCCATGTTCTTGTAGTGTAGCTTGCTACATTTCTCTGGGGATAGCTTCCATTGTAGTTGAGCTATATTTAATCGAGAGTAACTTGTAGTGTAGCTTGCTACATTTTCCAAGTAGCTTGCCCATCACTGTATATTATGTATATATGCTGTAAATATAATGTATATATGCATTGCGATATATACAGCACTGATGTACATGCTATATAATATAGTATACAAGTAGTATATAAGTGCTTTTATCTGAAGCACTTTACAACTTATGTCTCACATTCACGCATTCACTCACACATTCCACACACCAACATCAGAGGCAACCATGCAAGGTTTCAACCTGTTCATCGGGAGCAGTTAGGTAATGGGTGAGAGTTTGCTGTGTGTCAGATTTAGGAAAAGGGAGACGTTATGTTGGAGAAAATGTTATTCTGCGGTAAAGCCGAGGAATAAGAGCATCAGCTCTCACCTCACGGCCACACTGTCTCCGGCTGAAAAGGTCTGGTGTCTGAGTATCATCAGATATGTGCCGCCCACACACCTGTACAAAAGGCAGGCATGAATACAAACACACACACAGACACACACACAGACACACACACAGACACACACACAGACACACACACACACACACACGCGCACGCACGCACACGCACACGCACACACACACACACACACACACACACACACACACACACACACACACATACACACACACACACACACACACACACACACACACACACTACATGCATGCATATACAAACTCATTATGCTACTTGCATGTGAAGCCAGCGGATTTGAGTTAAGAGGCAATATTGAGATTAGAGTCTGGCCGAAACTGGATTTTTGTAGGCTAATATATTTATTTAAAAAAAAAAATAGATACTCATATCGACCAATATTTAAGCATTACATCACGCGCAGGAGTGGTTTGTGAACAATAAACCATGCCTAGGGGTGGTCGTTAGACCCCCCTAGGCATGGTTTATTGTTCACAAATCACAACTGCAAGTGGTTTAATGCTTTTATACAACTGCTACATTCATCCAACCTTATTGCTATACAATAAACACACATTAATCGAAGATTTATTGAAAAAACCATCCGCCAGAAAAAGTAGTTCCCACAACAGCAAAAAAGAGAAATTGCCTCCATGTGGAAGCAGCTCGGAAGTGCATCCAACCAACTAACACATCCAACTGTGTGTTATTGGAATCCAACTGCCTTTCAACTAAGACATCCAACCAACTAACACATCCAACTGTCTTTCAACTAAGACATCCAACCAACTAACACATCCAACTGTCTTTCAACTAAGACATCCAACCAACTAACACATCCAACTGCCTTTCAACTAAGACATCCAACCAACTAACACATCCAACTTTTCTTTAGTTTTTAATTATGAAGTTAGTGGTTGTTATTGGAATGATTGATTGATTGATTGAAAATGTTATTACCAGATGCAGAATGGGTACAATACAGTACGGCTCAATACACACAATTGTTAAGGGGATGCAGACCTACTTTCTATAGAACTTCATTCTTAGATGCTTCTATAGAAAGTAGGTAAAACAAATTAAAAAGTTTTCTTTGCCCTATAGGAAAAAAAAGTTTTCTTCGCCCCATTTTTTTATAATTTTTTTTAAACCTACTGTAGAGGGCCTAAACTTAACCAGTTGGAAACCAAGCGTACAGTAATAAAATTAGCAATCAATCAATCAACTCAATAGGCCATGCTCACTTAGAACAGCGCAGCACCCAGCTCTCTCTCAGTCTGACTCTTCCCCGCGTTGCAGACAGGAGTGTGTGTGTGTGTGTGTGTGTGTGTGTGTGTGTGTGTGTGTGTGCGTGCGTGCGTGTGTGTGCGTGCGTGCGTGCGTGCGTGCGTGCGTGCGTGCGTGCGTGCGTGCGTGCGTGCGTGCGTGCGTGCGTGCGTGCGTGCGTGCGTGTGTGTGGGTGTGTGGGGGTGGGTGGAGAGCCAGCGTCGGACAGTGTGAGAGTGAGGGCTGCAGTCAGGGAGAAGGAAAAAGAAATTGAAAAAAGAATTGCAAATTAATCAATCAATCAATCCGTGATTTTTCTTTTGTTACACAATTGATTGATTGATTGATTGATTGAAAACTTTATTAACAGATTGCAGAATGGGTACAGAGAAAGAGAAAGACTTTCGTCTTGTTTACATCAGGGTCCCCCATTTTCAATTCATCGTAACATATATGACATACATGACATACAGATAGACAGTACTGCTACATCTATATATTTATGACATACCATATTTGTAAATACAGTACTGTTTGTGATACAAAGAGAGCCCAGAAAAAAAAAAGTATATACATTTGCCGTAGAAACTGTACATTGGATTGGGTAGGTGGGGGGGGGGACTGTACATTGGAGGTGGTTGGGTGGGTGGGGGGGGGGGGGGGTGGGTAGGAGTGGGGGGGGGGTTGGGTAGGAGGGGTGGGTGGGGGACACTGTACACTGTACAACTGTACAAACAAAACTGTACATTGGAATATTGACAAGACCATACTTGGTAATTTACTGTACATTGGAGGGGGTTGTGTTAGGACATTTACAGGGGCCAGTTTCGAATTGCAGTCTCCCGTAGGTGTTTTTTGAGAGTGTTTTTGAAAGTGGGTAGTGATTCACATTCCTTTACAGCTTTGGGTAGGGCGTTCCACATTGATGTGGCATAATTGCGAAACGTGTTTAGTCCCTTGTTTGAGCCGAATCTGGGTTTAACATGATTTGTGGAGCTCCCTCTGGTGTTGTGATCGTGGTATTCACTGACCTTTGGGAAGTATTTTGACATGTACATGGGTACCTTGGTCGTGTAGTGTATCTTGTAGACCAGGCCCATTGCAAGTTGCTGTACTCTGTCGTCTACTCTAAGCCATCCTAAGTTGTCAAAGTGGGCAGGGGTGAGGTGGGTTCTAGGAGTAAGGTCAAGCAGTAGTCTGACCAGTTTGTTTTGAGATGTTTGTAATTTTGTTTTTAGCGCCTTTGAGGTGCTTTGGTACCATGAGGTGCAAGCATAGTCGTAGTACCCTTGAATGAGTGCTCCTGCCAGAGTCTTCAGGGTATTCTTGTTTACCAGTGAGGAGATCCGGTACAAGAATCGAGTTCGTTGGTTGACTTTTTTTATTACATTGGATGCCATTTTGTCACAGGAAAGATTTGCCTCTAGGATGGAACCCAGGTAGGTAATATCTTCTTTCCTCGTGACAGTATTGTCACCCACTGTAACTGAGAAGCCGTCGGTCTTGCTGAGTTTGTTATTTGAACCGAAGAAAATGGACTCTGTTTTGCCCATGTGTAATTGTAATCGGTCTTGCTGAGTTTGTTATCAGCGAGCCATATGCAGATTTTGCCTAGTTCTGAGCTGAGGGTTTTTTCAACCTGTAACTTGTTCTTGTCAGAGACCAGCAGGGCTGAGTCGTCCGCAAACAGGAACAAGTTGCAGTCACAAGCTGACGACATGTCATTTGCATAAATTAGGAACATTAGCGGACCTAGTATGCTTCCTTGTGGAACACCACAGCTTACTGTGAGGGGGGATGATTCATGACCCATAGATTACACAATCCAACATTGTGTAAGAGACTAAGACATTCGCCGTGACAGAATCGCTTGATATTTAGTCGTTATGACGCTATCAACATATCCATTTGTTAAAGATTATTGTCCGCCATCTTGTGATCCGGCGGAGTGATGTGATGTGATTCGGTTGTGGGCGGGTCCTGGGACCAGCAGCGTGGAGTGTTCCCTATACATACGTGTAAATGGACTGTTTCAGCCAATCAGAATCGAGAAATTTGCATGCCGTTGTATAAATATACATATACATATGTAACGGTTGTGACAACGTCACCTTAAACGTCGATGCCCCGAGTGGGAGTCGACCCCCGGTCTCCCACGCCGCAGGCAACAACACAGACCGCTATACCAAGAGGTGAATCCACTACTTTGCAACGTGTCTATCTGTCTTTGAGGATGTGAGAGTGAGTTTAACCCATAGCACCGCTACTCACCCCAGCCCTTCTTGACTGCGCTTCACGATACCATCCGTTACACTCACCCTCTCAAACTCACTCCACTCCACCCAAGGCACTTCGATGCCCCGAGTGGGAGTCGAACCCCGGTCTCCCACGCCGCAGGCAACAACACAGACCGCTATACCAAGAGGTGAATTCACTACCTCGCAACGTGTCTATCTGTCTTTGAGGATGTGAGAGTGAGTTTAACCCATAGCACCGCTACTCACCCCAGCCCTTCTTGACTGCGCTTCACGATACCATCCGTTACACATACATACTGACACAAACACAAAACATAGTAATACACAGTCATTAACACATACACAGGCAGTTGGTCACACACGCACACACACACACACACACACACACACACATTTAGAATATTTTATTTATGTCCACATAAAGACAAGGTTTAAAGGACACAAATATTAACAGTGCACTTGTACATTGTGGGATTATTCCGATACAATCGTGCCACAGTGGCAATCAAAGTTACAGACTCACACGGATGATGAACCTGACAATCAACACACAGCTCATGGGTACAGATAGCAGCGTCTTCTCCAAATTGCCCGGCTGCCAATAATTGCTGACATTGAGCAATATTTAGCTAATTGTTTGGCTCTTCTCTTCGGAAGACCGGCCAACTGAAGGCCTCTAACACCCAACTTATGGACATGACCCAGGCTTCCAAATATGAAGACTAAAAGTTTACAGTTGTAGCCGAGTTGTGATATGGTATGGTCTAACAGTTGATATTTTAACATTTTGGTTGTAAATGCTTCCTCTAGACTGTAGTCAAACGTGCAACCAACTTCCAGGATGAGAACCTCTCTGTTATTCTCATTAACAATAACAACATCGGGGGTGTTTGCTGAAATGTCAGAGAACAGTGAATTGTCCCTACACAGATTGAGCATATATGGCTTCACACTGGTGTGCTTATACAGTTTATATGTTGCAGGTGACCCGAGTGTGGAACTGACACTGTCTGAAATCAGGTTCACGATCCTATCATGCCTACAAATGTAGAGCCCTTTGTATGCATGACAGCCATTGAGTATGTGAGACATGGTTTCTGTTGTCTGTTCGTGACCATGGTGTATGCAGTGTGGGCTATGACAGGGAACCAGATGGAAAGGTTGAGCATTGATGGTAAAACCTGTAGCCTAGCTTTTAAAGTAAAAATGATGATGCTCTCATCAATAGCTACACACACACACACACACACACACACACACACACACACACACACACACACACACACACACACACACACACACACACACACACACACACACACACACACACACACACACACACACACACACACACACACACACACACACACACATGCATGAAGGCACTTGGACACAGGCAAACAAACACATTCATTCAAAGGCACAAAGATGTGAACACCCCCACACACACACATGCATGAAGGCACTTGGACACAGGCAAACAAACACATTCAAAGGCACAAAGATGTGAACACACCCACACACATACAAGTACAACACCCCGCTGTGCAGGTAGAGGGCTACAGATGCCCCCCCCCCAGCTCCAATGTGTCTCTTTCATTGGAACTCCGAACATCCTCTCAAACGAGACGGTGAATTATCACCCTAATTCTCCCCTGTCTTCATCCTATTGAATCTCCCTCCAATCCTCCTCTCTCGCTGCATCAGGCCGTGGGCGGCGGGGGCCGTGTGCACTCAGCAGCACACATTAAGGACTATTCGCCCAAGTAAACGCCAACGTGGATCAACGGCATCGACCCCCACCCAATAATGGAACCCACGCTAGCCTGACGTATTCAATAATATTGAGTTGATCATTTGTTTGTTTGGAAACAAATGCCTACGCGATGTGATAGCTATAATGGCACTAATCAATGGCTTTGGCCCCTGTGTAAGGCATTGATTGGATTCCAGGGTGATCATTAAGACGCAAGTAAGATAAAGACGATATTTCGCGGTGTTCGTGGATCCATTTCAGGCGGAAGCTTTCAGGGATTAGATTCTCAAGCATTTTTACACCATAACTCATCGTGAAAGCTTTCCTCTCAAAAATGTGAGGCTGATGTCTATTGAGAGAAGGCTGGTGGGGGCGTCTGAGTAGTGTCGAGGTAAGAGCACTCGCCTACTGTAGCCTCCAGTTCCTAACGCATCTTTTAGTCTAGAAACATAAATGACGCCACATGGTGATTTGCAATTGAAACAGCTGTCCTGTCGTAATACAGAGTTCTATGGGTTGTATGCAGGTGTATAAGTAGGTATATAGAAGGATTATATGCAGGTATCTTCAGACAGACAGATATATATATATATATATATATATATATATATATATATATATATATATATATATATATATATATATATATATGTATATCTGTCTGAATATACCTGGATATAATCCTTCTATATACCTACTTATACACCTGCATATAACCCATATAACTGTATGATAGCATGTACAATAATGGGTAAGATAATGTATGGTATAGCTGGTTAACCCTTTCACTACCACACTACCACACTGGTTAACCGTCTGTAGTGTGATAGTAAAGGGTTAACCTTCTGTAGTGTGGTAGTGAAAGGGTTAAGGACTGGGGTGAGTTCTGTACTTGAAGCGCAATTGAAAAGGCACTACAGTAGTGACATCAAGGTGTGCGTTCAGAGACGCGGGTTCAGCCGCAGTACTTCCTGCTTGGCCACACATTCCTATTAACACAGCAGTGTTCGACGGAGGGAAGCTAGTGAGAGTATGAGCCCCAATCGTTGCATTAGCTACTCCTACTGGTTTGTTGGGCTGCCTGTCCGGCAGGGAGGGGATCTGGGGAAGAGAGCATGAACACTCATGCATGGTATGCTCTCCCAATGAAACAGAAAGTTGTTCAGTTTTTCCACAATCAGGTGATCACAGCCTGGTTGCAGAGTTTACTTTTCATTTGTAATCGTTTGTACAGAGAAGGTGTATATATCTATTTCTTGTGTGGATATTTGATTTGGGACTTAAATCGCTTATGCCTGTATTTTTTACTGTTGTGTGAAGCACTTTGAACTGCAACTTCTGTATGAAAAGACACCACGGAACTTTTCTCAGTAGACGAGTTCCAGGCATACCGTTTATACCATTGCACAGCATTGGGTGACGTCAGACAGTTATAGGTTATCATGGGAAAAGTTGAGACTGCGTTGCTTGGCCCGTTGCATGGGAGATTTAGATATGAAAAAGAAACAGATGGAAGTTTTGATACGAAAATGGTTGTGTTTGCAAAGACTTTGCATATCACCGGAGTATTTCAAGCCTACGTTATCACCTCAATGCTAAGCATGTTGCAGCTAACGTGGATGCTAGAGCTAATGCTGGTCAGGCTAACATTAGCCCTAGTACGAGCAAGCAGGGTCGCCAACACACACTAGGCCAATGACGGGGTTCAGAGCCAAGATGAGTCGGACCACATCTAACGAAGTAACAAACACACACTGGCTTGCTGGATTGCTTGCTGGATTGCTGTGGACTGTAGACCACCAAAATACAGAAGCTGTAGACCCTCCTTGAACCATGCAGGTAAACAAAACAAAAACCCACCCACAACAAGAATCCCAGTCGATCCCATGGCGATCGCAATTACTCGTGTATATTGGGCATGGGTACCATACGGGAAAGAATAGCTCTGAGGCACCAAATCTTCCACCGATTGCTATGTTGTGATCCACTCCTAGGCGGAAACAGCCGGAGGTAAACTCAGTACTGGGGACAAGTGATATCCCCAGTTCAAAAGGTAGGCGATACTGCCACCTGGTGAGATTCGATCGTCATTGCAATTCCAACGTAGGCAGATGAGCCAGGGAGAAATAGGGAGCTCCGGCTGAGTGTTTAGAATGGGGATCAAAGGAAAAAAATCAAAGGATCTGAAAATGAGATATTACGTTTTTGGCACTCAACGCTTGGCGGCGAAACACAAGATATTACGTTTTTGGTGCCCAATGAGTTAAGAGCGATTTTGGTTCTCCAGTAATCCATTTCCTCATGAAGCCATATCTCACCTGGCAGCCATAAAGACTTTGGCATCCATTTACAAAAAAGTAGAGTTGGCTTCAATCAATCCAAATAATGCTACCAGAGAAGTGTATGTACCTGCCTGCACTGCAGTGTAAGATATAGAGAGGGGGCGCAGTTTCGCTCGTTCGGTTAATTTCTCCAGGAGGGAGCCAATTATTATAACACAGAGATGACATTTTTTTATTTTCTTATTATTGTGAACTATACATTAAATTTTTTATTTTAATATATATATATTTTTTTACTGGTCACCTTTTTGGGGAAGCTTGGCTTTCATTGGCTTCCATGAATATTCACCACTGGCTACAACCCTGATGTGCATATGATCAAATGGCATCTAATTGAGCAGAGTAGGCCTGTTAGTGCACTGAGCACTCAGAGGTTCAACCAACCATTTCATCACAATCTTCATTCAAGCAAAAATGCAGCAACACCACAAATCACTAAGCTATATATCCTGTAGCCACGCAGTCCATTTATATTTGCACTTTTTATTTAGAGAAAAAGCAGACACAGACTATAAGGCCAGGGCATGAAAAAACATCCTCCTGTCAGCATTTAAAATGAGGAACAATGCAAACATTTGTTCACATCATAACATGACACACACACGATAATAATTTAAACTAGTGCTTATCAAAGATGTGGGCCTATTTATAGTTTTTCAGTAAATAATTTTGTTATCTTTTGTGGGGAGGACCTTGTCTCCTGGAAGCCTGGAGAAGTGTGGGTGTTGGAACTGTACAGAGTACACAGAGAGTGTACAGAGTACATATAGAGTGTACAGAGTACACAGAGAGTGTACAGAGTACATATAGAGTGTACAGAGTACACACAGAGTGTACAGAGTACACAGAGAGTGTACAGAGTACACACAGAGTGTACAGAGTACACAGAGAGTGTACAGAGTACATAGAGAGTACAGAGTACATAGAGAGTACAGAGTACATAGAGAGTGTACAGAGTACATAGAGAGTACAGAGTACAAAGAGAGTGTACAGAGTACATAGAGAGTGTACAGAGTACACAGAGAGTGTAGAGTACATAGAGAGTACAGAGTACACAGAGAGTGTACAGAGTACATAGAGAGTACAGAGTACATAGAGAGTGTACAGAGTACACACAGAGTGTACAGAGTACATAGAGAGTACAGAGTACATAGAGAGTGTACAGAGTACATAGAAAGTACAGAGTACATAGAGAGTGTAGAGTACATAGAGAGTACAGAGTACACAGAGAGTGTACATAGTACATAGAGAGTGTACAGAGTACACAGAGAGTGTAGAGTACATAGAGAGTACAGAGTACATATAGAGTGTAGAGTACATAGAGTGTACAGAGTACACACAGAGTGTAGAGTACATAGAGAGTACAGAGTACACAGAGAGTGTAGAGTACATAGAGAGTACAGAGTACACAGGGAGTGTAGAGTACATAGAGAGTACAGAGTACACAGAGAGTGTACAGAGTACACAGAGAGTGTACAGAGTGATGAAGATGAAGAGTGTGCAGAGTGATGAACATGAAGAGTGTACAGAGTAATGAAGATGAAGAGTGTACAGAGTGATGAAGATGAAGAGTGTACAGAGTGATGTAGATGAAGAGTGTACAGAGTGATGAAGATGAAGAGTGTACAGAGTGATGTAGATGAAGAGTGTACAGAGTGATGAAGATGAAGAGTGTACAGAGTGATGTAGATGAAGAGTGTACAGAGTGATGAAGATGAAGAGTGTACAGAGTGATGAAGATGAAGAGTGTACAGAGTGATGTAGATGAAGAGTGTACAGAGTGATGAAGATGAAGAGTGTACAGAGTGATGAAGATGAAGAGTGTACAGAGTGATGAAGATGAAGAGTGTACAGAGTGATGTAGATGAAGAGTGCACAGCGTGATGAAGATGAAGAGTGTACAGAGTGATGAAGATGAAGAGTGTACAGAGTGATGAAGATGAAGAGTGTACAGAGTGATGTAGTTGAAGAGTGTACAGAGTGATGAAGATGAAGAGTGTACAGAGTGATGAAGATGAAGAGTGTACAGAGTGATGAAGATGAAGAGTGTACAGAGTGATGAAGATGAAGAGTGTACAGAGTGATGTAGATGAAGAGTGTACAGAGTGATGTAGATGAAGAGTGTACAGAGTGATGTAGATGAAGAGTGTACAGAGCGATGTAGATGAAGAGTGTACAGAGTGATGTAGATGAAGAGTGTACAGAGCGATGAAGATGAAGAGTGTACAGAGTGATGTAGATGAAGAGTGTACAGAGTGATGTAGATGAAGAGTGTACAGAGTGATGTAGATGAAGAGTGTACAGAGCGATGTAGATGAAGAGTGTACAGAGTGATGAAGATGAAGAGTGTACAGAGTGATGTAGATGAAGAGTGTACAGAGTGATTTAAATGAAGAGTGTACAGAGCGATGTAGATGAAGAGTGTACAGAGCGATGTAGATGAAGAGTGTACAGTGTGATTTAAATGAAGAGTGTACAGAGCGATGTCTGAGAGTTTTATTCAACAAAACTCTTTATCAAAACATTCATTTTTATATTCACATAATATACATTTGTTAGATTTGTCCGACTGCTCCAGTGTCTTTGGTTATCAATGTCAATAGTTACCAAAATATTAATTTCTATTCTTTTTTTTATCCACTTTTTCTCCTCTTTTTTCTATTTTTCTCCCATCCCAATTCCAATGTGCCAATTCTTCCCTCCCCTGTCTTGAACGTTGCTCGCATATGCCCCCCACTCGCCGGTTGTAGGGAGGATAGAAGCCTTGCATCACGTGTCCCCTCCGGGACACGAGGAGGCAGCCTATCACATCTTTTCACCTGCCAGCGCGGACTCTCATTGGCGAGGTGTGGGAGGCTCACACTGCCCCTGCCATTTCCTGTCTCTGCTGTGCAGGCGTCCCCAACCGACCTGTAGGAGTCGCTGTCCACAACATCCAGATTACCACCCATCGACTTCCACCCGCTAACTCTGCCAATTGAGTTAGTATGGCGGCTGGCCCAAGCCAGAGGCAACGCCGACAGCCGGAGTCGAACCTGGTGTCTCTTGCGTTGGTGACGAGCGTAATGTCCGCTGCGCCACCCAGCCGCCTGTATATTCATTTCTATTGTTATATTTACATTTGTCCTTGGTATCAGTATCAATGGTTACCAAAACATTCATCTCTTAATCCTCTTAGCCTGCAACAGCCCGCCGGCGGGAAGTTTTTTGGACTTTTTGCAACCGACACTTTGGCGACCCCTAGTGGCTCGGGTGTGCATATTTTGTAATACAATATATATATATCGAATTGAAGGCTTATTTGCTGCCTGTCGATAGCGTCAAAATCCGACAAAATCCGTTCAGTGGTTCTCGAGTTACATGCCGGTATTTGAGGCTTGTGCAAAGTACACGGTATTGTGCAAAATACCACTCCCGACTCAGGCTGCAGTAGTTCCGTCAATCTAGATCCGATCTAGAAAATGATTGTGGATCGTTGTAGCCAATGAGTGTGGCTTCCAATGATACCCCAAGTGGGGATGTGTGAATCAGGGATCTAGGTGAACAACAATTATTATTATTATTATTATACTGAATGGGTTAGAGTACTGAATTCTGCCATCCGGACCCATGCAATTTGAAATATTATTATAGAATATAGAATATGAGGCCTATAAATGACCTTATTATAGCGATGTTGCACATCTATGGATCGGGCCAAATCTACTCGCTCCAATGACAGAATTCAATTTGGATTTAGTATCACCAGGCGTGCATGAAGAACCGAGAATGAAATCGACTGTAAATACAGTCAGCTTTTTATTTTTGCGACAGGTCTGCCATTTTGAATCCGTTTGTAACGCTGATTGTTGCTAAATGTTCACAGAAGGGAGACACACTAACTGCGCTCCAAGCTATGCCAATAACGTTCAGTTTTGTGGTATATAACCCCACGAAATAAGAGAAATAAAAAAGTATAATAATAATAATAATAATAATAATAATAATAATAATAATAATAATAATAATAATAATAATAATAATAATAATAATAATAATAATAATAATAATAATAATAATAATAATAATAATAATAATAATAATAATAATAATAATAATAATAATAATAGATTCAATTTGTACCGCACTTTATATTCGCGAGAATCTCAGAGTGCTACAGGAGATAAAGACAAAAAGTTAAATGAATAAAACAAGTAAAATGAATAAAACAACCAATGAAATGGAAGAACATAAAAGTAAAATAAAATAAAATAATAATAAAATTAATAGAAGTAAAAATAAAAGTAAAAGAAAAATTCAGGCAAAAGCCTTGTTAAAAATAAATGTTTTTAGGCCCCTTTTAAAAGCCTCAACGGATTGTGGTGCTCTCAGGTGGATGGGGAGAGCATTCCATAGTCTGGGTGCAGCAGAGCAGAAGGCTCGATCGCCCATGGTGTGCAGCTTAGTCCTGGGGGCTTTGAGGAGGTAGGCTGTGCTGGAGTGGAGGGAGCGTCAGGAGGACTGGGGGGTTTGATTGATTGATTGATTTTTATTGTGGAGTAAAAGACAGCATCCAAGGGATAAAAACATGAGAAAGCACTTATTTCCATCATGGTCCCTGATTTTGGACATGGACAGACATCATAAAACATAGAGCATCATAATAAAACATACTAAAACAGAGCATCATAATAAAACATAGAGCATCATAATAAAACATAGAGCATCATAATAAAACATAGAGCATCATAATAAAACATAGATCATCATAATAAAAAACAGAATAAAACATAATAGCAACCCCATACAAAAAAACACTTCCTACCCTCTCCTTCCTATGGCTATTCTATACTTCACTGGCTAGCCATTTCTTTGTGGCACGTCTAAAACTTCCCCCCTCTTCGATGTTTTTCAGGGCCACTGGAAGCTTGTTCCACTCCAGTGCTGCAGAATATAAAAATGTATTTGTGCCCATTAGGGAGTTAAATTTTGGCAGAATAAAATCCGTACTGCTCCTTCTAGTGAAGTATGAATGATTGTCACGGAATCGATTAAAATAATTAGATAAATATTTCGGACCTGTATTTTGAACTATCTTGTGTGAACTTGTGAGGAGTTCCTTGAGATAAGCAGGGGCACCACCGTGTACGCACTGGTGAGTGAGTAGGGAGACCTTGTACTCAAACCTGTGTTCCACGGGGAGCCAGTGAAGTGATCTGAAGGTGGGGTGATGTGATCATATTTGCGCACCCTCATCAGGATCCTAGCAGCGACATTCTGGATGGTTTGCAGTTTTTTAATGCTTTTACTAGGGATCCCGATGAGGAGTGCATTGCAATAGTCCAGCCTGGAGGAACCAAAGCGTGGACGAGTTTCTCGGAATCTGCCAGGGTGAGTGAGGAACGGAGTTTAGTGATGTTTCTGAGGTGAAAGAAAGAGGTCTTACAGAGGTGTTTGATGTGTGTTTCGTATGTGAGGTGGGGGTCCATTTTCATGCCCAAGTTGGTGACAAGGGTGGAGAGGGGAATGTCCTGACCGGAGAAGGAGATGGTGGTGATGGTGGTTGACCGGACCTGGTGTGGAAGTCATAATCAGGATAATCAGGAATCAATAATCAGGAAGTCATTTGATTCCAGAAAGCTGGAGTACCCTAGGAGATGTAGTCTTTCCTTCATCATAATGACTACAGCAAAATGGCCGCTCGGATTTATTTCCGGTCGAAATTCGCCATCTTTTGAATGCAATTCCTAAACAATTTCATTAATAACACTTTAACCTATTGGTAAACAAACGTATTGCTGAAAATATACACAATGACTGCTGTTGTGACATGGTTATGATGTTTACTGTTGGATACATTTGAAGAAAAAAATTAACATTATGTCATACAGTCTAGACTAGAGAGATGCGCAATGCACACTCACACACAATATATATCAAATATCATATACGTTATTAACCATTCAAATTAGTTAACAATCCTCATTACATGCATGCTACCTATAACGTTTAGCTTTTTAGAGGCAGAGTTTGTGTACTTTTCACAGTGTAATGACCTGGAACACATAGGTATTGTCACATGGAAGGAAGACTCGAACTGTTCGCTTTCATGGTCCAAATCTCCTCTGAGGAGAGGGCGGAAACCATCACCTTAAGGGGACCTGGTGCACATCACCAGAACTAATATAGGTTTCACTCTCTGCTTCCTAATAACCTATGGCTTCTCTTCACAGTAAATGTTAATTGAATTAGTTAATTATGTTCTCACTTGTATCCTTACAGGGTTAGCGTGCAGCTGGCAACATAACATCTACCACAATGCTTATAATAATAATAATCAAATATAAACAATTGCAAAAATTACACAAGATATGCACATATTCTTGAGAGTACTACACATACGCAACATATAGCCTTCATAGGACACCAATTTGACCAATTATATCTATCTACAATCAATCAATCAGGCAGGCACTCAGTCAGTCAGTCAGTCAATCAATCAATCAATCAATCAATCAATCAATCAATCAGACAGGCACAGTCAGTTAGTCTTTAACACAATGGCGCCCAAGCACGGATATATCCGGCTTTCGAATCCATGCTTAAAGGACAGAAGGACGGATATATCCGTGGCAAGTTGTTTTGGCTTTTATTCCATTTTAATAACCTATTCAAGGTCGCCGAGCTGCACTGCAGATGTACCCTACTCTTTGAATTCGAGAAAGTGCATTACCGGCCAGATCCTCTTAGGGGCGCTATCGCGATAATGCAGTGTTCCCTGTGGCCGAAGTTGTCTTTTTTTTTTTTTTATCTCTAATGTAGTTTTCTACTCACCTGAAGCGATAGCTAATGTCTGTTGCACGGAATACGTTTTGGATCGCGGATTTCACTCTGCAATAAGGGGATTTATCATCATCCAATGGACATATCGATCTACCAGATGGCGATCGATGACGGGGAAATGCTCAGGGGGATCCAACCGGCTCATGCTAAGATCTTTTTCATGTAAATTACATGCTGATCGGGCCTTGTTATTACACTCAACCAGGCGATTAACGTATGTGGCTACTTAGACGAACACGGTTATTGGTAATCAATAATAAGAAACGACGTCCCCCGCCCCTTTCATGCATACATGCTTGAGGATCGTGCCGATCATATGCAGTTTGAGTTTTAACTGTAGCTTATGTATAACGGAAATGCCATTGGATATAACGTTAGTAGCTATTAGCCCTTTATCTAGCCTTCCAGGAAATATACTAGACCAAATGCCGTATAACGCTTATATTCACGGCGCTATAAAATGAGAACGTATTGATGACATTTTTTTTTCTTTAAGCCATTTTGAAGGGACGGTTTATGGTCCCAATTGACAATGAGAATGGACAGATAGCAATACTATAAAGTATAGATTTAGCTCTACAAACAGCCCCAAGTCTGTTTACATATGCTGGTCATCTCTAGTGTTGTGAAGGATCAGATTAAACCGAATATATATATTTATTTATATATATATATTTAATTGTATTTGTATATCGTTTGATATCCCCTGTATATTCCTTGTACAATATGCACTGAATATCCCTTTAGTCTACTAAACAGCCCATAATAGTTTCATTCTACCATTGGACGAGAACCTGGCGCCAGGTTGCCATACCCCTAGGTCCAAGTTCAATCGTGCCGCCTAACATGTCGTGGCAAGCCCCGGTTCCGCGCAGGAATATGTCGGGCGAAATACGAATGGTACTATTTGTTCATAGCGCATATATATATGGCGCAAGTAAAGTAGAACTTTCTTTTAGTCCAGTTCTTTACCCTCCAACAGAGTGACAGACGCGAAGCCTCCCCACGACGCACGTGTGGTGTAGTAAGGCCTACTTGGCCCCAGAATAGGCATTGAGATATCGTGTAGATTAATAGCTGAATAGTCATAGTTTGGCACTATACCGTCGAGTTGGACGTATTCTATTAAGCTAATAATAGTCTATTTATGTATGGTGCATCGTTCGGTTAGAGTTCTAAAGTTATCAGTACCCCCATCGTTCCTGACGTTATCTGGACGCTTAACCAGGCTGGGCAGACCCCTAGTGGTGCTTGCATCCGAGGAGCTCCGGGCCAGGGCGACTGGACCTGTATATTGGATTACTCTACCCGGACGACGGCGAGCCTTCCACGGCTTGGATTATGCTTTGGGTGCTTTGATTATTCCATGGATAAAGGCCAACACTGCGGAGTGTTGGAACTACCCCCCGGAGAGGACTCCAGGTGAGACGGCGCTCTACACCAGTGAGGTCGCCTCACGTCTCTCCGTTGTGGACCGGCAGCTACCGTCCACAGAGGGTCCAGCTGTATTCGTCTGCGGACCGAGGTTCTGTGGGCACCGTGTTCAAGACTTTGAATTCTCCCAAGACACCGTCGGCCAGATGGGATACCGCCAGCGGCTTCTCTAACCCCCCCCTCCTACTGTCTTACAACCAGCGGGACCCCCCCCCCCCCTTAGTGTATCCAGCTATAATCATTTAAGTACCATCGCTATCGTTTCCTAAATATTCCAGGTTGTATACTTACTCCCTGCGTAACCAGAGATTGGACATTCAATGTTGATTTACCTACGAATACTCATTTGCCATAAAAGTGCATATTTCAAATCATAAGTGTAAACAAGTGAACGTTGTATATACCCTTTGCTATATTAAACCTTCGATTTGGTACATTTGTGTGGATTCGTTTCATCAGGTGGGAAAGTGTTCATCATACTTATATCATGTACTGGATGGCCAGAAGTTAAAGTACAAGAGGTAGTGGTATTAAATACCATATCTAACAATACAGTCAGGGAATTGTACCCCTCAGTTACAATTGGTCCTTTGAGCCGGAGGGTAACTAGTGTAATATTAATATAGTGTTATTAATATTGAAATGGCCTATGATGAACACTCCACGAAACGATCCTCCTAACCTAGAACGCCCGCGGCGCAGACGACAGACACCTCAGTACTTAGAGGCTTACACTGTCAGTCAACTACCTAGCCTTCGACAAACGGTAAACGCGGTAAAAGTAGAAAGTAAAATTATGTCTGACCTTAACGACCAGGTTTCCCCGACCACAGAGGCCCTAGTAGGTCCTAATGTAACTGACCAAGCTCACGGTGGGGACCAGGAGGGAGCGGACATGCCTTTACCCCCCGCCACTACCCAAGAACTAGTCTCCCGACCAGCCCCGGGAGGAAGACAACCCTACAGAGAGAGAACTCTGCACGGAAGAAGAGGAGAGCGCCGAGGAAATAGAGCTCCAGGACTCCCCAACGAGTACCCCCAGGAGCGGCTCACGCAGGAGCGGCTCACCTCCACAACCGCCTTCCCCCAGCGAAGCGGAGAGGATGCTACAACAGGCGTTCCTCGTCAGCCTGACAGCCTCTACCGAACGCGATCGACTTCAGGGTGAACGCGACCGTCTCCAGGCACAACAACGGAGCGAAGAAGAGCGCACTCGCCTAGAGATGAGACGCCTTCAGACAGAAGAGAATATGGCAAGAGACCGGGCCGACGCCCAGCGCGCCGCTGCCGGTGCCCAAAGAGAAGCAGATCTCACCAAGCGCGAAGTCGAGCGCGACAAGTTACAAGCGCAGCTAATGGAGCAGCTGATCCGCAAGGCAACACCCTCTCCCTCCGCCAGGGGTTCAAGGAACTCGTCGAGACAACAGTCAAGGGCAGCGTCTCCTCAACGAGCAAGCGACCCTGAACTTGACCAACAGACCGAGTCTAGACCCCCCGCAGACCCCCTTCCCAGACCGGTCCAAGCGAGACCCAGCTACAAGGAAGGAGCGGCATACACTGCGGAGAAGCTAAATAAACGATTACAGGATCTGGAAGATCTGATAGAGGAAGAAGAGGGAGAGGAGGAGAACCAAGCCCGACGACAGCACAGTACTCCACCGGACCAGGAGGTCCCATACAGTCCAGGCTATACCCCCGCGGCGCTGCGCTACAGACCCCCGACTCTATTCACGGGTGAGCACGACGCACGACCAGCCCCGAGGAATAGCACCTGGACCAGCGGGCCATGGTACCCTGTCAGTACCAGCCCACAGCGAGGCGCAAGAGGGGACTCGCCCAGGAGGTCTCTCCCCCAACGCTCGCCGATGTATCAGCCATCCACGGCGTCATACATTGCCACGCCGTCATTCCCAGACTTCGCCTATGAGAGTCGAGCACAGTACACGGAGCTCCGGATGTGCTTAGAGACAATGATGGTGGATGTCGCTGATGAACGCCACAAGTATGCAATATTACTGAAGCACCTGAAAGTACCGCGAGCGCACAATATAGCGCTAGCCTATGCCACCTCTTCGACACCATACACAGCGGCCCTAGCGGCGCTGGACCAGAGATATGGACGTATATGGGATTACGTAATCCAAGAGATAAGGCATATTGATCGCCTACCCCCAGCCACAGACAATCGCTCACTAGACGACCTGTCAATCAAAGTGCAGTCCCTGGTAGGGATGCTGGGAGCGCAACGGGAAAAGGGCATGCATGAGCTATACGCCAACTCTAACGTCGAGAGGATTTTGGAGAAGCTGCCACCCGCAAGACAGGAGCGCTTTAGGCGACAGAGAGATTACCGGGATCCCAACGGCCCCGAGCCATCCCTCCTTGATCTAGCCGACTTCCTGGCGAGAGAAGTCAGCAGCTTACGACTAGATACATTCGGGCGGAGCACGCCAAGCTCCAGAGAGGGACCCAGGAGAATAAATGATGGAAGAAGATCGGTGACTGTCATGCACCAATCAGAGTCAGTGCCGAGCAGTAAGAGTCACAGCACCCCCTCGAGAAAAGAGAAGTGGAAGATAGCGTGTCCCTACTGTGAGAAAGAACACTGGCTGTCACAATGTGACCTATTCACAAAGATGAATGCAGAAGAAGTGAGTCAATGGATAAAGTCCAACCGGCGCTGTTATCGATGTGCGCGGCCCCACATGGCAGCCGAATGCCGCCTAAAGAAAAGGTGCAGCCGGTGCGATGGAGCCCATCTAGATATACTACACGATAGTAACAGAAGACAGCCTCCACCTGCACCACGGAGCGGCACCAAGGCAAGTGTCATGTACATTGACCCCGCCAGCAGCAGCGGCGCCCAAGTGCTCTTAAAGGTAGTCCGTGTGACATTGAGCTACCAAGATAAAGTCATGGACACTTACGCCGTCCTTGACGACGGGTCAGAGAAGACCCTTCTGCTCGCGTCCGCTGCGGCCCAGCTGGGACTGCGGGGGAGCAAGAACGAAATGACGATTCGGACAATAAGAAGAGATTTAAAGACGATAAAGGGCGAGAATGTCTCCTTCACTATCGCAGCAAACGGGCAGCCAGAGCGACGGTACAAGATTACAAATGCTTTCACCAGCCAAGAAATAGGACTATCGCAGTACACCTACCCTGTCACCAAGTTGATGGATAAATATGTGCACCTGCGCCAATTACCTATCCCGCTCATAGACGGCGCTACCCCGACCCTGCTGATAGGCTCCGACCATGCAGAACTCATAGTCCCGATTGACCGGGTTCATACAGGACCCCGAGGCTGTCCTGCAGCAGTCGAGACCCGCCTAGGGTGGACCCTACAAGGCCCCCTCGCTAAATCTCTCAACCGAACAGCAGCCACTAGCTGCCTCCACTCCAGAACGACAGAAGAAGACACCACTCTCCTGCAGCATGTCGAGAGGCTATGGACCCTAGAGACAATGCCCTTTAAGAACGAAAAGAAAGATATTCGCTCTAAAGAAGACATTTACGCCATCAACCTACTCGAGCAGGGGACAAAGAGAGTCACAGTCGGCGGAGTGATGAGATACGCAACTCCACTCCTGAGGCGAGAGGGAATGCCCACCTTTCACGCAAAGAAAGACGCCACGGAGCGCTATCTATTGAACACGGAGCGGCGCCTAGCCAAAGACCCCGCTCAAGAGAGTGTGTACCGCGCTGAGATTGAGAAGCTAATCACAGCGGGACACGTAACAAAGATTGACATTAAAGAGGCCGATCAGACGACCGAATCATGGTACGTGCCGCATCACAAGGTCCATCACAACGGCAAGGATCGCATTGTGTTTAACTGCAGCTACCAGATCGGATCCCAAAATCTGAATAAAGAGCTCTTGCCCGGCCCCACACTCGGCCCCTCCCTACTAGGCGTGTTACTGCGCTTCCGCCAGGACAAGGTGGCTATCAGCGGGGATATCAAAGGGATGTTCTTGCAGGTGAGACTAGTAGAGGAGGACAAGCCTCTGCTGCGGTTCCTATGGAGAGAGAGGATCGGAGATGAGAACCCAGCCATCTACCAGTGGGAAGTACTCCCCTTCGGAACCACATGCAGCCCGTGCTGTGCTACATTCGCACTACAGAAACACGTCACAGAGGACCCAACAGCAGATGAAGAGGTCCAACACAGTGTGAAGAACAGTTTCTACGTGGACAACTGTTTACAAAGCGTTTCGACTCAAGAAGAAGCCGAGGCTCTCCTAATCAAGTTACGCGCCTCCCTGATCAAAGGCGGCTTTGATCTCAGGCAGTGGGCCAGCAGTGACCCGCACGTATTGCGCAGCCTCTCCCCCGCGGACAAGGCTGCCAGCAGCGAGACCTGGATGGCGACAATCCCGGGAGAAGCCCAAGAAATGACACTAGGACTAGTCTGGCGCTTCAAAACAGACTCGCTCCACTATAGACACAAACCCTTGGCTCCAGAGCAGGGAAGGTCGACGGCGATACCGACCACCAGACGGAGTGTGTACAGAACACTCGCCAGACAATATGACCCGTTGGGATGTATTCTACCTTACACCACCAGGGCAAAGATGATTGTACGAGCACTATGGGACAAGGACCAGGGCTGGGACGACCCAATACCCGCACACCTTGCCTCAACATGGAGAGAGTGGGAGACGGAACTCCGCTCACTCCCAGGCGTCAATATACGCCGCAGCTACTTCCCATCCACAGTGAGGCCAGAGACATGCGAGATTGATCTACACGTCTTCAGCGACGCCTCCGAAGTAGCCTACGGATCGGTGGCCTACCTGCGTGCCCAAGAGAAGGGAGGAAAGATACACACTGCTTTCATCCTGGCCCGCTCAAGAATAGCCCCACGTAAGCAACAATCTATCCCACGTCTAGAGCTCTGCGCAGCCCTAGCAGGAGCGCACCTAGCCACGTTAATCCAACGTGAACTCACCATTCCGGTGCACAGAACAATCTTGTGGTCAGATTCCACGACAGTACTCACATGGATCAAGTCTGATTCATGCAGATACAAAGTCTTCGTGGGAGTCAGAGTCACCGAGATTCAAGAGTTAACAGAAGAAGCGAGCTGGCGGTATGTGGACACCAAACACAACCCAGCTGACGTCATCACCCGGGGAATGTCTCTGGATGACCTAACCCGTCGCAACATCTACAGTGACGGACCAGAATTCCTCAAGCTCCCGGAAGGAGATTGGCCCACGCCCACCCCGCGGGAAGCAAGTAACGAGGAGGCTGAGAACAAGAAACCTATGTTCTGTGGACTGAGCACAGTCGCCTCCACAGACCCCAACATAGATGACTGCATTACCCTAGAGAGTGCGCAGCAAAGAACATTCCTGCGGCACCACCCAGAGATTCAGTCCACCACTGACATGTCAGCAGCTGACTACGAAGAAGCAGAACTTCTTCTACTACAACGAGCCCAGAGAGACTCGTTCCCCGATGAGCTAGACTGTCTACAGGGAGGAAACCCCGTCCCATCAGACAGCAGACTGATTCACCTGGCACCAGAGAGTGACGCCCATAATCTCATCAGAGTGGGTGGTCGCCTGCGGACAGCCCCCGATCTACCAGATGACATTAAGTACCCGATCGTCTTGAACAGCCGACACAAGGTCACAGAGCTGATCATAAAGAAATACGACGAGGATGTACACCACGCAGGAGCAGAGAGAGTCTTCGCGGAGATCAGACGTCGTTATTGGATATTGCAAGGGAGAGAAGCAGTACGGCGCTTCCAGCGAACCTGTCTAGACTGCCGTAAGTGGCGCGCGCAGCCCAGCATACCACGGATGGCTGACTTACCCCCCTGTCGCCTCCGAATCGGCGACAAGCCATTCCACTCCACAGGCATGGACTGCTTTGGCCCGTTGTATATAAAGAGAGGAAGAGGCACCGAGAAGCGGTGGGGTATTGTATTCAAATGCATGACCACCAGAGCGATACATATCGAGCTCCTTCCGACCATGAGCACAGACTCATTCCTTATGGCCTTCCGAAGATTCACATCACGGAAAGGAAAACCGTCTACATTGTTGTCTGATCACGGGACCAACTTCAAAGGCGGAGAAAGAGAGCTGAGAGAGAGCTTCCAAGCTATGGGCCCAGAACTTAAGACCCACCTCGCTCCATCCCAGATTGACTTCCAGTTTAATCCCCCAAACGCACCCCACTTCGGTGGAACCTGGGAACGAGAAGTACGTTCTATAAAGACAGCCCTGTACGCCGTACTTGGGGCCCAGACTGTGGCGGAGGAAGTCCTAATGACAGTCCTCACGGAGATCGAGGGAGTATTGAACTCAAAGCCCCTCGGTTACGTCTCCAGTGATGTAGCAGATGTCGACCCAGTCACCCCCAACACACTCCTAATGGGGCGGCTGGACCCCGCGCTACCCCAGACAATGTACAGGCCTGAAGAAGCGAACGGCCGAAGAATGTGGAGGTACAGCCAAGTACTAGCTGACAAGTTTTGGAGCAGCTTCCTACTTCACTACCTACCGTCTCTACAGACCCGCCAGAAGTGGGTAAAGGAGAGAGACAATTTGACAGAAGGAACAGTCGTCATGATTATTGACCAGTCACTACCCAGAGCTATGTGGCCGGCTGGCCGCGTAAGCAAAGTGATCACCGGTGCCGATGGCAAGGTCCGAGCAGCTGAAGTACTCGTCCAAGGGCGCACTTACACACGTCCCGTGGCTAGGCTCATAGAACTGCCCCGACTCCCAGATACTATCGATGATGACCATGACCCCATGACTTTGTGAGTTGACTGACCCTTACAGCGGACCTTGAGTGGTAGACAGTGCGGTTAATCTGTCTCTGCTTAGCTAATTAGGTGGGACTAATTAGGGATCAGATTAAACCGAATATATATATTTATTTATATATATATATTTAATTGTATTTGTATATCGTTTGATATCCCCTGTATATTCCTTGTACAATATGCACTGAATATCCCTTTAGTCTACTAAACAGCCCATAATAGTTTCATTCTACCATTGGACGAGAACCTGGCGCCAGGTTGCCATACCCCTAGGTCCAAGTTCAATCGTGCCGCCTAACATGTCGTGGCAAGCCCCGGTTCCGCGCAGGAATATGTCGGGCGAAATACGAATGGTACTATTTGTTCATAGCGCATATATATATGGCGCAAGTAAAGTAGAACTTTCTTTTAGTCCAGTTCTTTACCCTCCAACAGAGTGACAGACGCGAAGCCTCCCCACGACGCACGTGTGGTGTAGTAAGGCCTACTTGGCCCCAGAATAGGCATTGAGATATCGTGTAGATTAATAGCTGAATAGTCATAGTTTGGCACTATACCGTCGAGTTGGACGTATTCTATTAAGCTAATAATAGTCTATTTATGTATGGTGCATCGTTCGGTTAGAGTTCTAAAGTTATCAGTACCCCCATCGTTCCTGACGTTATCTGGACGCTTAACCAGGCTGGGCAGACCCCTAGTGGTGCTTGCATCCGAGGAGCTCCGGGCCAGGGCGACTGGACCTGTATATTGGATTACTCTACCCGGACGACGGCGAGCCTTCCACGGCTTGGATTATGCTTTGGGTGCTTTGATTATTCCATGGATAAAGGCCAACACTGCGGAGTGTTGGAACTACCCCCCGGAGAGGACTCCAGGTGAGACGGCGCTCTACACCAGTGAGGTCGCCTCACGTCTCTCCGTTGTGGACCGGCAGCTACCGTCCACAGAGGGTCCAGCTGTAGTCGTCTGCGGACCGAGGTTCTGTGGGCACCGTGTTCAAGACTTTGAATTCTCCCAAGACACCGTCGGCCAGATGGGATACCGCCAGCGGCTTCTCTAACCCCCCCCTCCTACTGTCTTACAACCAGCGGGACCCCCCCCCCCCCTTAGTGTATCCAGCTATAATCATTTAAGTACCATCGCTATCGTTTCCTAAATATTCCAGGTTGTATACTTACTCCCTGCGTAACCAGAGATTGGACATTCAATGTTGATTTACCTACGAATACTCATTTGCCATAAAAGTGCATATTTCAAATCATAAGTGTAAACAAGTGAACGTTGTATATACCCTTTGCTATATTAAACCTTCGATTTGGTACATTTGTGTGGATTCGTTTCATCAGGTGGGAAAGTGTTCATCATACTTATATCATGTACTGGATGGCCAGAAGTTAAAGTACAAGAGGTAGTGGTATTAAATACCATATCTAACAATACAGTCAGGGAATTGTACCCTTCAGTTACATCTAGTGATATTAGACTCATCCCAGTGGCCGCCAATGTGTTAAGCCAGAAAAACTGCGAAGTTGATCCAATGTTGCTAATGTACTGATATTTACTAACATGGCAAGGTTTTCATATTGAATTGAATTACATTTGAGATTAATCCAGAGGACACCAGCTCATTAACTATTCATGGTTCTTCCACTGCCATTCTAGATGGTGTGTGTGTGTGTGTGGGGGGGGGGGGGGGGGTCACTCACAGGTCCTATCAAGGATAGGATTGTTTATTTTGTCGCCATAGCAATGCTTGAAAATACTAATTATTTATTTCTAATTAAAATGTAAAATGTCTACAAATGACACTTTTAATCTCTCTGTATTGTGGTGGCATTAGCTATAATTTTTTTTCAATTTTTTATTAACAACACACATTGTTTATTCCTCTTGGACGTCATGTGCCGCTCTCCATTAGAGACAACCCATCAACATATCAAACCTCATATATATACGGTACTGTAACTGCACAGGACCAATATCTCACTATACTACTATATACACTATAGGCCTAGATCTGGCTGGAAAACCCTTCCTCATTCTCAGATTGACCATCATGATGTTTGTTTTGCAATGCACTGCTAGCTGGCTTACTGGCTACCACCACCAAACCACTTCAACTCATACAGAACGCAGCAGCCCGCCTGATCTCCAATCTACCAAAGTCAGCCCACTTCTCAGAGAGCTGCACTGGTTTCCCATTGTCGCACAAATCCTTTTCAAGGTCCTTGACCTAGCTGGCATAAACCACCGCAACACTTCCAGGATTCTGAAATCATGGGAGGGAGAGCGGGGGGAGAAAATGAATGAATGTGGATGAGAGCCTCGACATTAAGTGGTTGTTGCTACGGCTGTGGGTGTGCTGGAGACATGAACCAATATATTTGTATATGCCTGAACACGGCGCGACCAATCCCAAGTCTACGCATGTGCAGATTTCCCACAGAGTCTAGGTCTATCAATCTGTGCATGCGTAGTTCGGGAGTAGGTGCGAAAAAGCGACTATAGCTCCGCCGAGAGAAAGTGCCGAACGACTTGGGATTGGTCCTGCCATGTTCAGGAGACTCAGGCGTATAAAAGTCTATTGGATCATGTCTCCAGCACCCCCACAGCCGTAGCTACAACCACTTAATGTCAAGGCTCTCATCCATATTCATTCATTTTCTCCCCCCGCTCTCTCCTCCATGAGCTCAATGTAACGCGGAAGTGCAGGGGTCTATACTGTGCAGCGAGTGAAACAACTCCTTCCTGCGAGTGGAATGGTCTCTAACTACACACCCTCAAGACCCCTCCACTCTACATCTTCTGGCCACCTCAGACCTACTCCTATCCCAGCTCCTGGGGGTCATCAAAACGAAGCAGGCTATTCTCAATCCTTGCTCCACAATGGTGGAACGAACTCCCCACCACAGTCAGGACAGCTGAAACTGAAATTGAACTATAATTGTATTTTTTATAGTAAATAGATACCATAGACCATGATGAAACTATGTATCCTGCAAATGACCTTGGAAACTTTCAACTACAAATACAAAAGGACATACTTTCAACCTTCGATAGACCGTATATGACATCGCTTCCACACACACACACACACACACACACACACACGCACGCACACACACACACACACACACACACACACACACACACACACACACACACACACACACACACACACACACACACACACACACACACACACACACACACACACACACACACACACACACACACACACACACACACACACACACCCCTTGAACGAAAGTGATTTTAGTTTTTTATTCTTCTTCTCTTCTGTGAATAATTCCAGTCAACATTCGAGGAATCCGCCGGGCCGGATCCGTCAGCGAGGTATTTCTCATTATAGTCGGGCAACAGCGCTGAATGCATGTAAAGATTGAGTGTCCTTGCCTATTGTCTCTCCACATTTTTCCTTCAATGGCACAGCCTCAATAAAAGGAAAGCTATGAACTCTTCTCTAAAGGAACCTTACCGTCTGCACCCCCCCCGCCCCCTTCTCCAGTGACAAATCAATAGAACTGCGCAATCAACATTCTTGCTGCGTGATTGCTTGCAACAAAGGCACATGTACGACATGGTAGAGCAAGGTGTAAAGAGTTTGGTCTGGTCTTGTACTCTCATGTTCCCAAAGACACATATAAGGCCAAAGGAAAGGATGCTTTCCAGAAGATTCATCAAATAATTCCATTGTAGTTTTTGCAAATATGAATCACATGTGAATTGTTCCAAATGTGATAATGTCACAAGTTGACAGGACCTTTCTGCTAATACATGACTGAACTTTGTGAGCTGCTATTTTTGCCCCAGGTTGTGTGCAGCCCTAGAAACAATATTTACATTGACTGTGATTAATTGACATTGACTGTGACTGCAATATCTGCTCCAGCTTGCAAATATTACCAAGCCCTGCACTATTTCCGCTTAAAATTGTCAGGCTGCTTGTCATTTTCTGGTTTCCTGCAACATTTATGCAAAACACGGTCAAGCTGCTTGGACTTTTCTCCTTCTCATGGCCAGTTCGCCTTACAATCTTCATTTGACAGTGGGTTTCTGTGGACGTTTTCCTGAGGCGTCTGTGCAAAGCTTTAACAATAGATTTGTATCAGCCATGAAGATTTGACCACACGCATAATTAACCTCTCCACTACATGAGACACATCACAAGGAGGACTGACATTATAACAGAATAAATCGCTGCAAGGAGGAAACTGCTTTGATGTCGGTGGCAGTTGAGTGCTTGAATAAAATATCAGGGAAGCGTTAAGTGAATGTGAGGGACAGAGAAAGACAGGGATGCAGGAACATGTGTGTGTGTGTGTGTGTGTGTGTGTGTGTGTGTGTGTGTGTGTGTGTGTGTGTGTGTGTGTGTGTGTGTGTGTGTGTGTGTGTGTGTGTGTGTGTGTGTGTGTGTGTGTGTGTGTGTGTGTGTCTCTCTCTGTGTGTGTCTCTCAAGTTCAAGTTCAAGTTCTTTAATAGTTGTCATACAGAAGTACAGAATACTTTCATACAAAATGCTTCTTACTGTTACGCTCCAGAGACTGTGCTAGACAAGATAGTATCAAATAACATAATGTGTGTGTGTGTGTGTGTGTGTGTGTGTGTGTGTGTGTGTGTGTGTGTGTGTGTGTGTGTGTGTGTGTGTGTGTGTGTGTGTGTGTGTGTGTGTGTGTGTGTGTGTGTGTGTGTGTGTGTGTGTGTGTGTGTGTGTGTGTGTGTGTGTGTGTGTGTGTGTGTGTGTGTGTGTGTGTGTGTGCGTGCGTGCGTGTGTGTGTGAGGTAGGTAAATGGTAAATGGTAAATTAACTGCATTTATATAGCAGCTTTTATCCAAAGCACTTTACAACCTATGGCTCACATTCACTCATACATTCACAGACGGCGGAGGTAACCATGCAAGAAGCCAACCTGCTCATTGGGAGCAGTTAGTTAGTTTGTCTTGCTCAAGGACACTTCGACACGCTGCCGGTAGGAGCCAGAACTGACCCGGGGACCTTCCAATTAACAGACAACCACTCTACCCCCTGAGTCACTGTCACACCCTAGGAAAGGAGAAAGGAGGGGGCTGGTGTTTGTGTGTCTGTACTGGTGAATGGGAGAGGTATTCTGTAGGGAGACAGAGGTGCGTGTAGCCTACATATAATTCTTGATATGAGATGAGCCCGGTGGCACAGTGGTTTGGTTGCATGCTCTCCCAGGGTTTGCATGGGTTTCCCCCGGGCAATCTGGTTTCCCACAAAGGCACTTCAATGGAGGTAGATGGTGCGCTGAGGAGCCCCCAGGTGAGTAGACTTCTGCGCCCACAAAGGAGGAGGAGATGAATGGAGGAGGAGGAGGAGGAGGAGGAGGAGGAGGAGGAGGAGGAGGAGGAGGAGGAGGAGGAGGAGGAGGAGGAGGAGGAGGGAATTGGAGGACACAACTGAAGCAGAAGGGAGTATATGTGCACACAGACATTCGGAGACTTCCGCTGAGCAAAGGTCTGCCATCTGGAACGTGGGCTCTCATCATAAAGCTCAGGTGTGTCTCCATGACCTCATTACACATCTATGGAAGACTAGTAGAGAGCTGGGGGAGGTGCCCGGAGTTCAGCCATCAGCCAATCCCCAGGTCACAATTGAGTAAAGGTCTAGACGTGGTGATGGAGCTGCAGTGAGTGATAATATCTCTGGTATCAGGGCCCCTCAGGGCTTTCTGGCTGCTGCCCATGTGTCTGATATGTGTTTAAAACACACCACAGAGTATTATTTAAAGGGGTCTAGATGAGAGCAAGGAAGATGAGGTAGTGAGTGAGTTTATGTGTGTGTGTCTTTCATTTGTGTTTTTTATGCTCATGTGTGAATTTGAGTATTTACTTGTGTGTGCGCACGTGCATTCAGGTGTGTGTGTGTGTGTGTGTGTGTCTGTGTGTGCGTGTGTATGGTGACTAAATACGTATGATCCAAATGCAGGTGTAAACCAGGTCATATAAAGTGGTTACCAGAAGAGAGCTGAAGTCAATTAAAACAATCTATTACTTATCTATTTTTGACATAGGATAACAAGGATGTTCGGTGTGTGGATATCTTGGGAAAAGTCGGAGCTAGCATGGAGGGGGGTGGTTCTGAGACTCTGGAATTAACTGCCTTCATGAGGTGTCGTGGGCCTAACTTGACAAAACACCAGTGAAGGGAGGTACCCACTTGATGATGTACTGGCTCTCACTGCCTATCTATCTACACTTGATAACCCTGGTGACATGCTGGCTCTCTCTGCCTATACGTTGATAATCCCGGTGATATGCTGGCTTTTGCTGTCTATCTATATACATGTTGGGTTGTGGTGGTCGTTGGGGGCCGTGTGGTAGGGTATGTAGCATCGGCATTGTCAATATCTGGAGCTCACATTTTTACCATTTCCTCCTGCACCCATACCCCTTACACTAAACCAGGTTTGTATCCTACCACCCCCCCCCCCCCCCCCAATTACACACGCACACACACACGCACACGCACGCACGCACACACACACACACATACACACACACACACACACACACACACACACACACACACACACACACACACACACACACACACACACACACACACACACACACACACACACACACACACACACACACACACACACACACACACACACACACACACACACACACACACACACACACACACACACACACACACACACACACAGATATCTGTATTAATGGATATGATGTGTATCACTCACAAGAAAGGTGGTGGTGTAGCTGTATCAAATCCAAATTAAATGCTGATTTAATTTAATCCAAATTAATTGCTGATTTAATTTAATCCAAATGAAATGCTGATGCCCTCAGAATCGTTGAGTAAACAACTTGAGTTTGTGGCCGTGAAGGTTGCGGTTTCTAAGGATTATCATCTCATGGTTGTTGGATGCTATAGACCTCCTTCTGCAATGTATATCTAAACTGACCACCTTGTTGTCTAAGTTGAATTTGGTTATCTAAACTGGGAAGGGTTGATACTAACTAATGCTTTCAAAGCACAGTGTGATTCTCTCAGTCTGACATTAATTCCCCTACTAGACCCACTAGATCCACTCACTGATCTAGTCCTAACTAATGTCCCTCTTAAGTACCCGGTACTCTGCTATTGGCCTTTTCCCAAATGATGTGAGTGATCACTGTGTGATGGCTGCTATGAGAGACACAAACCTGGCTTGGCTGTAAGGCAGAATATGAAGAGGTTTGTTGAGCAGGGTTTTCTATATGATCTATTTTATTTTGACTGGTATATAATTATTTAATTATAACTTATTGATGATGTTGAATTTAGAATTAAAGGTGCTGTAAGTGGTGTTTTTTTTGTTTGTTAAAATAAGTGTTCTACATGTTCAAATAATAGCTCTACACTCTATAAATGTTCTGGCATCCCGTTTCCACTTTATCCAAACAGGAGAGAGAACTCCACACTGAAATAACAACTAGGCCTAGTTTTATGCAAATGTGTCCTTGAAACAAGTTAAATAATTTACCAGTGCAGTAAGCTAATTTGGCTTGGCAAGATTTCTTGAAATAATAATAATAAAATATTGAAGGTTCTCTCTCCTGATTGGATAAAGTAGTAAGGGATACCAGAACATTTATTTTCTGTTTACTGCAGAGTGGAGGGACTGGGAGACCCATGTTACTAACCAAACACTCTATATCAGTGATGGCTGTCAGAATGTAAATGTCACCTTCCGTGGAGACTAATCAGGCACAATGCGGAACAGCTGGACGGTTCACTCTGAGACAGAGGCACCTGCTGCATAAAATACCTGACAACTCATCTCTCAGTGCTTGATCGTACTGACCATTGTGGTTAGTGTAACTAAACGTCTCTACAAGTCTTAGCATATATTTCTCTTGTGTTTTGATTATTCCCATTCTCCGTTGTTTGCTTTTTCCCGTGTCTCGTTCTTGGACTAACGCTCATTGTCTTCTCCTCTCTCCCCATCAAGGAACCGTACCTCAGAACCACCTCTCCCTGAACGTCAGCAAAACAAAAGAGATGATTGTGGACTTCAGGAGGTCGGGGGTCAAGGACTACAGCCCCCTCAGCATCGACGGGGCACCGGTTGAGAGAGTGAACAGTTTCAAGTACCTCGGAGCCCACATATCCGAGGACTTGACATGGACCACACACATTGACAGTGTTGTGAAGAAGGCACGACAACGCCTCTACTTCCTCAGGCGCCTAAGGAAGTTCCAAGTCAGTCAGAAGATCCTTAGGAACTTCTACTCATGTACAATAGAGAGCATCCTGACCGGCAACATCACCTCCTGGTTTGGGAATAGCACTGCACAAGACCGTAGCAGACTACAAAGAGTGACACGTTCAGCCGAACGCACAATTGGAGGGGGGCTTCCCACCCTCCAGAACATTTACAACAAGCGGTGCAAGGGGAAGGCTAAGAGAATTATTAAAGACTCGAGCCACCCGAACAACTGCCTCTTTGAACTGCTGCGGTCAGGCAAGCGATACCGGAGTCTTAAGGCGAGCACAGAAAGACTCAGAAGAAGCTTCTATCCCCAGGCCATCAGGCTGCTAAACGAACAATAATCACTATGCAACAACCATCAAATGCACACAGCACACACACCCACACGCACACACTCACTTAAACAAACAACACACTGCAGCAGCACCCACTCTCCACACTTTAGATCACCTAAACACACTTTACACTTTATATTTATTGGTAAAGGATTTGCACTACAACTCGTACACCTTACTGTAAATTGCACCTAAATTGTACCTCATCCCATTTCTCCATTTCTGCCTTGCACTATATAGTATTGTATATTAGTACACTGCACAGTATTGTATATTGTATGGTAACTACGTCTATTCTGCATCGAACATTGTACATATGTCTAAACTGAACACTGTGACCTAATTTTTTTTACTTCTAATTTTACTATGTTATTTTATTTCATACTTATCTTGTCTTGCACAGTCTCTGGAGCGCAACAGTAAGAAGCATTTTGTATAAAAGTATTCTGTACTTCTGTATGACAACTATTAAAGAAACTTGAAACTTGAAACTTGAATTCCCAGCCTCGCTACCCGTTCATTTCCCACTCATTCTTGCTCCCCCGGACTGGTTAGTACACGCACATGTAAACAACTGTCTCTAACATTTACATTTAACACCACATGAGTTTCTTGCATGCTAGACACACGTGACGCACCCATACACATACTGTAATTGAAACACACACACACTTCCCCCACTTAGGCCCCGTTAGTTTAGTATGATTTATGATTTCATTTACTTGTCTTTATCTATTCTGTTCGTATTCTGTCTCCTGTGTCTGTCTGTCCTGGGTTTCTGCCACACTTGACTCTCTTTAGTATTAGCGTAACAATAGAGCTATTAAGACTTATTTTATTTTTCTATTTTAGGAAGTCTTGTTTTTCTCTTGATGTCAGACAAAGACATTGAAGTGACCTTCTTGTCAGTTCTTTCAGATCACTATGGTGATCTGCTATACATGAATGCATCAGCACATTGTCTCCATATGTTGGATACTGTATATCCATGGCCATAGCCAGCTATGAGGTCACCGAGGTCTGGACCTCGGTAACTATTTGTAACTATAAAAAAAATGAGTGATCATATCTCTGGTATCAGGGCCTCTCAGGGCTTTCTGGCTGCTGCCCATGTGTCTGATATGTGTTTAAAACACATCACAGAGCATTATTCAAAGGGTCTAGAGGAGAGCGAGAGAGAGGAGGAGGAGGATGTATTAAGTATGTGTGTGTGCAGGTGTATGTTTGTGTGTGTGAAATAGTCTTTCATTTGTGTTTTTTGAGCTTGTGTGTGGATTTGAGACGTGCACATGTGCATTCAAGTGTGTTTGTGAATTTGTATTCACTTGTGTTTTATGGTTTGTGTGTGCATTTGCAAATCTGTGTGCAGGTATGCAGATTTGTGAACTCTTTTAGTTGTTCACTTGCACAAAATAATTGTGTGCATTTGTGTATTTGCCCATCTGAAGGCTTGTGTGAATGTCTATATTTACTTGTAGCTGTGTCTGTGTGTAAGTTTGTGTGTGTGAATTTGTATGTGACAAGAGATTAGTGGGGGAGGGGGAGAGGGGACTGAGGTAGTGTTGACTCCTCTCACTCCTTTTTGGAAAAACGCCTAAACATACCATTACATAAAGATGTGTACAACAAAATTTGTTGTGATATTGTTATCGACTTTGGACGTGTTCTAGGTAATACTTCAGGCTATGACCCCAGGACTGTTTTCAGCTAATAACTATAAAGATAGATCTGCATGCATCTGTTTGCAAAATAATTCAGACAAAAATGAAGAAAAAAAAACGTTTATTTCTGTGTGTTCAAACATCTGTAACTCTATGACCTCTTGTACAGTGTCCCCCACCCACCCCTCCTACCCAACCCCCCCCCCCCCCCCCCCCCCTCCTATCCAACCCCCCCCCCCACCTCCAATGTACAGTCCCCCCCCCCCACCTACCCAACCTCCTCCAATGTACAGTTTCTACGTCAAATGTATATACCTTTTTTCTGGACTCTTTTCGTATCACAAACAGTACTGTATTTGCAAATCTGGTATGTCATAAATGTATAGATGTAGCAGTACTGTCTATCTGTATGTCATATATGTTACGATTAATTGAAAATGGGGGACCCTGATGTAAACAAGACGAAAGTATTTCTCTGGTCTGCATCCCCTTAACAATTGTATGTATTGAGCTGTACTGTACTGTACCCATTCTGCAATCTGTTAATAAAGTTTTCATTCATTCATTCATTCATTTATTCATGACAATATCACTCAGAGTGATTCTGTTGTGGAATACAATTGTGAGTGTTTCCTTTCAAAAGAGGCAAGACTGCTACAAATGGTTCCAGAATAGGGTCCATTTTACTTTTGGTATGCAATCAACAGACGTTTTATGCATGTCTTGTGTCTTATTGTCATGATCGTAGGAAGCCAAAATTGAGCAACCCTACCACATACAAACAGAATGAAACCTATATAGCCATGTACTATGAGCAGAATGAAACCTACCCACGTACTAGCAGAAGGTTTAAGGTTAGTTAAGTGCTCCATATTCTTTGAGCTGTGCAGAGTGTGAATAATATGGTCTTCTATACCTACTGTATATACACCTATCTACTGTTTTTCAGGTTTCATTCTGCTTGTAGAGTCACTCTGTGTGTGTGTGTGTGTGTCCATCCTTGGAATGTTTGCACACTGACTTTTTCACTTCTTGTAGCCACATGCGTGTGTACCACACTACCACATACAGGCTTAATGTGCTCACATTCGGGGCAGGGGGCTTGTCCAAGTAGGAGAACAGAGAGAGATAGTACAGTTCAACAAGGATCCCTCTGGGCTGTGGACAGCGCATCCATTAGTGCCAACATGTAAAGACGGCCTGGTTCCTTCCCTCTTTTATTCTCTCTGTATCCAGAAATAGTGGGAGTTTCTTGCCGCTGCTCAGTTGAACAAATATTCCGTGTGTGAAAGCACTTAAAGTACGGCACACGCCAAGAGGAGAGGGGGGCAGACGAGAGTTTAGCCCTAACGGTAACCCGACCCCCGTTAGAAGAGCATTCAGCGTCAGATTGCAGGGGCTTAGAGCGCTCTCGCTGCGCTTGAATGGGGAGAGAAGAGGCTACAGTATCTATCTCGGGCCATGTTTCCACGTGTCTTTGATGGAGAGCAGATACACGCGTGGAACTGTAGAGGGTGCCGGTGCAAACTGCAGTCTCATCAGAAAGCGTGAATTAAGTACTAATTGACCACAGGAAATAAGGTACATAATGTACGTTGTGTTATAGCCATAAGTAATATATTTGCTTGTATAAGTAATATTATTATTATTATTATTAGGGCTGTGAGTTTATCGCCTTAATTAGATTAATTAATTAAACAGCAAATTATCGCGTTATGAAAATTAACTCAAAATTCAAAAAAATTTAATTAATTATTTTTTAATAAATACAATATTTTTTATCTCATTCATTCCATAAGAACATAGAATACACATTTACAGACTTTTTTTATATGGTCCATTGGCATGTTCTTGGTATCTGAGTAAAAATTGTAATGAACCAAATGAGAATATCAATTACATTTTTTTTTATCTTTGACTGTGAATAACACTATGCTCAAATTGACCAGACCTGAAAAATCTAAGCAAATTAATAGATGGAAGATTATTAAACAGAAGGTTTTGTAGATACAGTACTAAATTCTGCCATCCGGACACATGCAATTTGAAATATGATTATAGAATATAGAATATCAGGCATAAAATGGTTATGCGATTAAAATGCGATTAATTAGATTAATTCATTACAAATCGTGTAATTAATTAGATAAATTTTTTTAATCGCCTGACAGCACTAATTATTATATTATATTAACATTTTGTCCAACACAAAGTCCAACACAAACAGTGTGACTAGGAGTTGAACTAACAATGCTTGTGGTTGTGGGCGGGTGCTCTCACCATTCAACTAAACCATCCACCCACCCTGATACAATCATACAAACACAGCAATATTATGATAATCAAAAGTTTGCAAAAAAAAATTTAAGTTAAAGTTTTTTGGGGGGGAGGGGGGCTCACAAGTTCTGTACAACAAGTCAGCAGGAAGGATACAAGTGAGTAAGTGATATTGTTTGTGTCAAACTTTCTGTGCTCATCTTCCCGTTGAAAACGGTGCACGAAGGGTTGAAGCAAATGTTTTGTCATATTGGAGGTTCTTCCTTGCTTGCACAAAATACTCTTGCTGCAGGTATTGAGTGTTGACATAATCCCTCTTTTTTGTGAAGTTCAATAAATTGTTCAAGCGTTTGCTGCCGTTAGCCATGTTCCAGGAAAAGTAAACAAGATCTCTGCTCAGCTGATGCGACCACTTTAGTCGCAAATGCTAGTAAAACACTCTCACTGTCGAGCCCTGCATCATATGATGACTGAATTAGTTTGACCTTTCTTCCCGACCAAAGGTTGCATTACTGTCATAGTAGGTAGTAGGTAATAGGTAGTAATATAATCACAGTAAATGACTTAGTAGCAAAGTGCATAATAGTAAAAGACAGTATGAAGGTTAGTTAGTGTGGGTGACCTGGCAAAAGGCACACACACTTTTATAATCTATACTCTTTATTCTTTCTTTATTATTTCGCAGATTTTTGTCCAACTACTCCTCCCAGAGCTTTTGCACCACACACAAGTGTTGCATACTCCCTTTCTGAAGCCACGCCCCCATTCAGAAGCCAAGCCCATAACCCAGTGCTTCTCAAACTTTTTCTGTCAGGCCCCCCTTTGGCGGACCAAAATATTTTGCCCCCCCCCCCCTCGCCCAAAATAGTCATGAAATGGGCCATGTTTAACTTTATTGAAATAACACCAATATTGTGACCTTTCAAATTGGCCCTATATTTTGTTTTCAGAGCTGTCATGGATGAAAAGCCAGCTTCACACAGATACTGTATGTGGTGCTGAATGGTATCAACACCTTAACTGCTGCATCATGAGATACTTGGTGGGCCATGAGATGAGATACTTGGTACTCAGCACCACACTCTGAAACTAGCTCTCTAGGTGGTATCAGATAAGAGTTCTTCCAAGAGTTTGGATGGAGATGTGTCAGGAAGCTTTGTCTCAATGTTGTCTGTAAAGGTTTTTTTTATCCAGAGTAACTTGGTGATCCTTTTCTGTGTTTTATTAAATAATGATTTTCAGATTTTGAGAAATGGTATTTTCATGGAGAACAGTGCAGCTGCAACAGATAGCACTTTAGTGATAATTTTCTGTAATAAAAAAAAAAAAAAAAAATTTAATCTCAAGGCCCCCCCTGTCATGCCTCTGCGCCCCCCCTGGGGGGCGCGCCCCCCACTTTGAGAAACACTGCCATAACCCATTTCATATCTCGTGAACTGTTTGTTGTAGAGACTTGCGGGTGGCGCCATTGGACTCAGTGGGGATATACTCTTTCATTGGTTTATGTTGACCACACCCCCTATTTGTAGGCTCCTCCCCCCTTGTGTATCTTTTTAACCGTTTGTCGTAGAGACTTGCGGGTTGTGCCATTGTACTCGGTAGTCGGTAGGGATATTCTCTTTCATTGGTCTATCTTGACCACGCCCCCTAGTAATAGGCTCCTCCCCATTTTTTTCCTTTTGAACCGTTTGTCGTAGAGACTTGCGGGTTGTGCCATTGTACTCAGTAGGGATATCCTATTTCATTGGTTTATGTTGACCACACCCCCTATTCGTAGGCTCCTCCCCCCTTGTGTATCTTTTTAACCGTTTGTCGTAGAGACTTGCGGGTTGTGCCATTGTACTCGGTAGTCGGTAGGGATATTCTCTTTCATTGGTCTATGTTGACCACGCCCCCTATGCATAGGCTCCTCCTCCCTTGTGTATATTTTGAACCGTTTGTCGTAGAGACTTGCGACTACTCAGTAGGGATATCCTCTTTCATTGGTCTATGTTGACAACACCCAAACATTTTTTAAATATTTTGTCCCTTAACTTAAACGGCAAGTTTAATATCTGGAGACACTTTGAAATAATTCCAAATCAAAGACATAGTGAGCGAATCCACTAACAGGCTTGTTGTCATGCTGTAAGTAACGATGCCATCAAGCGCACACCGATAGACGTCTGCCCAAACATCTTTAGAAATGTGAAAGCCAATGGGCGGCTAAGTGGCACAGTGGGCAAGGCGCTCGCCACTAACGCAGGAGATGCTGGGTTCGAGCGCAGCTCTCGCCGTTGCTTCCGGCTTGGCTGGTCGTTCATACTAATACAATTGGCAGTATTAGGGGGTGGGAAAGCCGGTGGGTGGGGATTGGACGTTGTGGACAGCGACTCCTACAGGTTGGTTGGTGCGCCTGTACAGCAGAATCAGGAAGCAACGGGGGCAGCGTGAGCCTCCCACGCGTTACTCCTCGCCGCTGAGAGATCGCGCTGTACAGGTGAAAAGATGCGACAGCTGCACTGTAAAAATGTTCACCCTAAAGTTACAATAAATTACTGGCAATATTTTGCATGACTTTTACAGTAAGATTCACAATAATTTACTGTGAATGGCTTCACAGCAATGTGTTGTACTTTCACAGTAATGGTAGTACAATACATTGTTGTAATTTCACAGCTTCATACTGTAGGAAATTACTGTGATATTACAATAAATTACTGGCAATATTTTGCATGACTTTTACAGTAAGATTCACAATAATTTACTGTGAATGGCTTCACAGCAATGTGTTGTAATTTCACAGTAATGGTAGTACAATACATTGTTGTAATTTCACAACTTCATACTGTAAGAAATTACTGTGATATTACAATAAATTACTGGCAATATTTTGCATGACTTTTACAGTAAGATTCACAATAATTTACTGTGAATGGCTTCACAGCAATGTGTTGTAATTTCACAGTAATGGTAGTACAATACATTGTTGTAATTTCACAACTTCCAACAGTAAGAAATTACTGTGATATCACATTATTCTGTTGTATATATATTACAACAATGTATTGTGACTTCACAACATCAAATTGTAAGAACTTACTGTAATATCACATTATTTTGTTGTATATATATTACAACAATATATTGTGACTTCACAACATCAAATTGTAAGAAATTACTGTAATATCACATTATTTTGTTGTATATATATTACAACAATGTATTGTGACTTCACAACATCAAATTGTAAGAAATTACTGTAATATCACATTATTTTGTTGTATATATATTACAACAATGTATTGTGACTTCACAACATCAAATTGTAAGAAATTACTGTAATATCACATTATTTTGTTGTATATATATTACAACAATGTATTGTGTATTTACAATAGCCTACATGTATTTTTGTAGTCCAGCTCCAGTACACTTCCTGAAGGTCACACTTTGGTTTCCTGTCGTGTTTAATCACGTCATCCTATTGTATCTTGACATGAAACTATTGTATGAGCTTCCTCCAGAAGTATACTGGAGCTGGGGACTATAGAGTTATGCATGTCTATCATTGTAAATTGACTGTTATTTTGCCAAATTATATAATATAATAATTATTATTTTTCAATTATTTTGTTGGCAAGTCTTTTGCATTACTTTTCAGACTTGCCAACAAAATAATTGAATAATAATAATTATTATATTATATAATTTGGCAAAATAACAGTCAATTTACAATGGTATGCATAACTGTATAGTCCCCAGCTCCAGTATACTTCTGGAGAAAGCTCATACAATAGTTTCCTGTCAAATACTATTGGATGACGTGATTAATCATGACAGAAAACCAAAGTGTGAGCTTCTGCCAGGAAGTATACTGCGCTGGACTTCAAAAATGCACGTAGGCTATTGTACATTAAAAACAACAGTCCAAACGCACAAATGAGGTAAGCCAGCATTTATTGTCAAAAGACATAGAATTATTACAAATAATTACACGAGGTAAGCCGGCATTTATTGTCAAAAGACAGAATTATTACAAATAATTACATGAGGTAAGCCAGCATTTATTGTCAAAAGACAGAATTATTACAAATAATTACACGAGGTAAGCCGGCATTTATTGTCAAAAGACAGAATTATTACAAGTAATTATATACAAAGAATTATATTCTTATTCTTGAAATGGTAAATGGCTGTTTTCTTTTTTACAATTTGTGCACATTTTACCCATAGGAAAATCCTGCTCGTTGTACAAGTATCGCAGAGAAAATTCAAAGGTACTCAGTTGCACAAGAGTTTCGGACAGAGAAACGCAATGGTTTGAAAGCTCGGCGTTGCTAATAAACATTTTAAATATTATTTTATAAACTGCTGGTCAACACTGCTCAAAACGGCTTTAGCTGACTGATGCGCCTTGCACATCGAGCGTTTCGCCAGTTCTTCAGAGTTAATTATGGGATTTTATTGTCAAAAGACAGAATTATATTACAAAGAATTATATTCTTATTCTTGAAATGTTAAATGGCTGTTTTCTTTCTTCTTTTATATACAATTTGTGCACATTTTACCCATAGGAAAATCCCATATTAACTCTGAAGAACTGGTCCTCTGCGAAACGCTCGTTGTACAAGTATCGCAGAGAAAATTCAAAGGTACTCACAGTTGCACGAGAGTTTCGAACAGAGAAATGCAATGGTTTGAAAGCTCGGCGTTGCTAATAAACATTTTAAATATTATTTTATAAACTGCTGGTCAACACTGCTCAAAACGGCAAAACTAAGACAAAGTAATCATATTCGTAAGTAAAATGGTAAATGGCTGCTTTTTTTTCTTCTTTTTTTACATATTTGTGCACATTTTACCCATAGGAAAATCCCATATTAACTGTGAAGAACTGGTCCTCTGCGAAACGCTTGTTGTACAAGTATTGCAGAGAAAATTCAAAGGTACTCACAGTTGCATGAGGGTTTCGGACAGAGAAACGCAATGGTTTGAAAGCTCGGCATTGCTAATAAACATTTTAAATATTATTTTATAAACTTCTGGTCAACACTGCTCAAAACGGCTTTAGCTGACTGATGCACCTTGTACGACGAGCGTTTCGCCAGTTCTTCAGAGTTAATTATGGGATTTTATTGTCAAAAGACAGAATTATTACAAAGAATTAAATTCTTATTCTTGAAATGGTAAATGGCTGTTTTCTTTTTTACAATTTGTGCACATTTTACCCATAGGAAAATCCCGCTCGTTGTACAAGTATCGCAGAGAAAATTCAAAGGTACTCACAGTTGCATGAGGGTTTCAGACAGAGAAACGCAATGGTTTGAAAGCTCGGCATTGCTAATAAACATTTTAAATATTATTTTATAAACTTCTGGTCAACACTGCTCAAAACAGCTTTAGCTGACTGATGCACCTTGTACGACGAGCGTTTCGCCAGTTCTTCAGAGTTAATTATGGGATTTTATTGTCAAAAGACAGAATTATTACAAAGAATTATATTCTTATTCTTGAAATGGTAAATGGCTGTTTTCTTTTTTACAATTTGTGCACATTTTACCCATAGGAAAATCCCGCTCGTTGTACAAGTATCACAGAGAAAATTCAAAGGTACACAGTTGCACGAGAGTTTCGTACAGAGAAACGCAATGGTTTGAAAGCTCGGCGTTGCTAATAAACATTTTAAATATTATTTTATAAACTTCTGGTCAACACTGCTCAAAACGGCTTTAGCTGACTGATGCACCTTGTATGACGAGCGTTTCGCCAGTTCTTCAGAGTTAATTATGGGATTTTATTGTCAAAAGACAGAATTATTACAAAGAATTATATTACAAAGAATTATATTCTTATTCTTGAAATGGTAAATGCTGTTTTCTTTTTTACAATTTGTGCACATTTGACCCATAGGAAAATCCCATATTAACTCTGAAGAACTGGTCCTCTGCGAAACGCTCGTTGTACAAGTATCACAGAGAAAATTCAAAGGTACACAGTTGCACGAGAGTTTCGTACAGAGAAACGCAATGGTTTGAAAGCTCGGCGTTGCTAATAAACATTTTAAATATTATTTTATAAACTGCTGGTCAACACTGCTCAAAACGGCAAAACTAAGACAAAGTAATAATATTCGTAAGTAAAATGGTAAATGGCTGTTTTTTTTCTTTTTTTTACAATTTGTGCACATTTTACCCATTCACACACCGACGGGAGCATGTAGGGGTTAAGTGTCTTGCTCAAGGACACATCGACACGCTGCCCGGGGAGGAGCGGGAATCTCCGGATTGCCAGACGACTGCTCTACCTCCCGAGCCACTGTCGCCATGAAACTAGTACTTCCAGGTCTTACCCGAAAATGGAACTAATGAATACACTTTATGCACTCACTCAAAAGAACAAAAGAGGCACTCAAAATAACAAAAGAGGCGCAGGGACGACAGGAGCATGACAATTGTCTTTGCAAACCATTCAAAGTCTATGAGCTTCCGAAGAAGGGTGTTCACGTCAGGGGACGACAGGAGAAGGACGATTGTCTATACAGATGCAGACCATTCAAAGTCTATGAGCTTCCGAAGAAGGGTGTTCACGTCAGGGGACGACAGGAGAAGGACAATTGTCTTTGCAAACCATTCAAAGTCTATGAGCTTCCAAAGAAGGGTGTTCATGTCAGGGGACGACAGGAGAAGGACAATTGTCTTTGCAGACCAAAGTTTATGAGCTTACTTACGAAGAAGGGTGTTCACGTCAGGGGACGACAGGAGAAGGACGATTGTCTATGCAGATGCAGACCATTCAAAGTCTATGAGCTTACGAAAAAGGGTGGTCACTTGAGGGTTGATGGCGCTTCGCTTCTTTGCCCTGGAGCCTTTCTCCGGGTTGATGCCCAAGAAGAACCTGTTAATAAGCAAAGATACGTTTCAGTTTTAAATAGACTCAGCATTTATCAAGGTGCTCACCTGTGTTTTTTCATGGTACCTCTAACATAATGTTTACTCATCCGAATTTTGAAGCCATACTATAATGTGAATTAAACCATTATGTCAATTTCTTAACAAGATAGCAGCAACATCAAGTGATGGTGTGGTCCCAATTCACATAGTTGGTTCCAGGCTTCATACTCAAAGCATTTAATCTACTTTATGGCCTCTGTAGAAAGGCATGGACTTAATAGCCAGATAGTCTTTGCATGATAAGTCTTACTGATGACATTGATCATGTGTTCAGAGTGTTAAAATACCTTTGGATGAACTCAAGTGTGGATGATCCAACGGAAGGATACTCCAGGTTGAAGACATAGTAGCTGGTGAATAAAGCAGCTACCCCATGCAAAAATAATGGGTGTGGGCCCATCACAACTTCTCCCTCGATGGATAGCATCCATCCAGAAGGCTGCATTGCGTCACCTGAAATGAACAGATACCCCGTCATGCGTTGTTGTGGATAGGTATACATTCCTGCAAGGACATGACACAGAACTAAGGCTGTCTTAAATACTTCAAAGCTTCGTTCGATGGGCATGGGATTTGAATATGAAAATAAAATTTGATTATTAAAAAGAAAAAGAAAAATGCATATATATATATATATTTTTGCCAAATCAACTCTGCCTCTCTTACAACAAGCAATGCTGTCTCTTATTTAAGATGAGGTCGCACTGACAGATTTGTGTTCATTGTGCTGCTTTTATAAAGCCTCAAATGACGGCTTACAATATTTCATGAAAGCAAAGTGTTTTGTTTGTCTAAGATTTAAAAAGGTTTCAACTTTACAGCACTGACAAAGTTGAACATGAGACATGCCAGCTCAGGATATTATTTATAAGCGTCATATGTGTGCCGTATCACAAACTGCCTTCGGTCAGATTTTCCCCCTCGATGCAAAGGAACACAAGCTCATCCCTGAACATTATTACCTTGAATTATCAAACAGGGGGTGCTTGGGAGTGCTGCAGTATTCACATCAGCAACAGTGGCACAGGTCTGCAACAAAGTAACACACAATAGCAGATTTAACATTATGAAAGGATGAAGATAAGCTAATCCACGCACTACAGCTCACCACACATCAGCTCGGCCCATTTGGAGCAACTTGGGGGTTAAGTGTCTTGCTCAAGGACACTTCCGACATGCGGACAGTCAGAGCCAGGATTCGAACCACCAACCCTACGGTCGATGAACGACCATCTCTACCAACTGAGCTTCAGTCGCCCCTAATGTATTCACTCGCATTTCAAATATTTTAATATTTAAATAAACGTACATCAACTTCGAGCAGTAGTTTCTCCGTAGGCTCCTTGAAGTACACCATAAGGAGCAGGACGATGCAGGCACTGATCTCCGAAACCTCTGGATGATATCTGGCCAGAACATCCCTGATCTTCGGGTTGTCCAGTTTCTGGCAGAACTGCAGGATGGTCCGTCCTCGATGACACAGGGCATCTTTGATCTTTTGAAGGACATCGGTGTCTGTCAGGAGGCCAAAGTGGGAGAAAAGCCCCGTCTGAGAGAAGAGAAAAGGCCATTCTTCTTTGACCGCCACTATCGTTGGTGGAGGCATTTTATTCAAGTAACGCCGCAGGATGACGTAGGTCCTCTCCATCAGAAGTTCTGCTCTCGCTGTCCCACCCATCCCTTCCTCTGTGTACAGACATACAAACCAAGTAACAACAATTAGATTTGATGTTGCCACATCTGGGAAATTGAGTGGCAAACCTTTAATTGTATTACTCATTCTGAATATTAAAGTGGCCTTTTTGCTTAATGTGGGATATTTATTCATGGTGTCAATTCACCAAAAGTAAAGTAGATTGCATGCCTGAGTAGATGTTCCGCAGATCCCTTTTCAAAGCCGCCATGGTTTCCTCTGTCTCCCCGTCCGGTAAGCTTGCTGGGCCCCACCTCACACACCTAGGGATAGGAAGGAATCATAGGCAACCTCTTAGTGGAATACATAAAACAAGAAAAATTATAATATATATATTTTTTTATCATTCTTTCCAAAAGAAAAAAGGCCTCTAACGCTAATGGCACGCATACCAGAGGCTAACTGCCTACGAAAACAGGCACAGAAGCACTGAAAGAGGATTTCACCCATCTAATGAACACACTAGACTAGACAAATATCAAGATGTATCCATCAGTGGACCAATTGCATGCTTTTGCAGAGGACAAGAAGCCTTCAGACATTAAGCACCCCCCACAGCCCAAATGGAATGATAAAAAAATATATATAAATATATATATATATTCTACTTTTTATTTTATTTTTGTCGACTAACTGCACATTTTGGCCAATCATAGTCGACTATCCAAATCCTTAGTCAGGGACAGCCCTAGAAATTATATTAAAAAAAAATCTACACATAATTTAAACATTCAATCCAAATAACCTAAGTTAGTCGAGCATTGGCAGTGCCACTTTAACCCCTAATTGCTGCGAGCGTGAATGGAGAGGACACTGGCGCCGTTTGTTTTGCCACCCCTACCCGTATTGGTCAACAGGACCTCTCGTCAGCCTGGACTCTCCTGCCACGCCAGTGGGCCATCTTTCCTCTCTGCCTCTGCGGCGTCTAGCCAGAGTGTTGTTCCTGCTTTTATTGGCTCCTGACAATTGTTCGGACGATACTGAGGCACGTGGTTCTGGTTGGGTTGTGCTCGTGCTCCATCATCTGATCCACCAAAGCGTTCACAAAGGCCCTTCTCTCATCTGGCTTTGGTCTCTGTTCTTTTTCCACTGCACGTTGAATGGCTGTTGACATCCGGTTCCAGTTGACACAAAAGTCTACATGCCATGCGCTGCCAGGCTGTGAAGAGTTTGGAGTGCTTGGGGGGCTGCACAACAGAGATTGCATAGAGGTGTTCGGAGAGGACAGAGTGTTCACAGAGCTCGTTGTTGGGGAACTTGAAGCAATTGGATGTGTTGGGGAACTTGAAGCAATTGGATGGGGAGGGAGCACCTCCATATTAAGGGTTACTAACCCTAGAAGGGACAAAAACAGTTATGCCAATGTTCCAAGGGCATAGTTCCAAGTGTCACGCAAGTCTAAATATGAATTTACCTTTCTTAAGACCATCCATCAGCTTCCGACACTGGATTGGTTTGAGGTGTCGGACCAGATCCACCCTCTCCATTTAGGCCAGATCTTCGACACTCTCCACTCCAAGATCCTCAAGTAGGGTGGTCAGTAAGTCATCAGGGAGGCCCGGTAAATATGACCAAACTGCTTCCTTTATATCTTCCATTACCTAGTCTCATTGATTAGGGTCAATCATGAATCAGTTTGTGCATATTCCCTACTTGTCTGTTTGCAGTGCACTATATGCGGTTAACTGCCAACATGTGCTCGCTATACAATCAACAATACAAAATCAACTATCTTAAGGTTACTTGATATCCTGCTCCACTTACGTCTGTCCTCACGTCTGTCATATCCTCCCTTTCCTGTTTAAACTGCTCCTGGAAAAGAATGGTGGAGCGCAATAAGCATCTGATCGTGCACGTTGTATGCTGGAAGAGGATAGTAGTCCAGTAAATCTTTGTGCTTAATGCACACGTAATCCTCTTGGGCCACTCCTAAGTCACAGTACACACCCATGTCAATCAACTTCACACAAATGTGTTTCTCTGAGACAAAGTGGACAGAGTTTTGGGCAACAATGACCAGCATAATCTTCCCCATGTGAAGTCCTTCATCACTGTTCCCAAACAAGATGAACATCCCCTTTCTGTAGTCTGTGCCTTTGACTGTAACATTGTTACAAGCCACTGCAGACTGAGACTCAAATTGACAACTGGCTACAGATGCCCTGATCTTGTTGTTGTAATCATCCAAATAAAAGGCAGTCCCCTTCTCTACCTGTATAACAGGAGGAAACAAGTTTCCCGCACTCAGGTAGGCCTGGAGGAGTTGGTGTCTCTCTGCTAGTGTTTTGCACAGATTTTTGAAATTGTGCAATTTTCTGGCACACTGTTTGAAAAAAGTGTGTTTGCTTTCAAACCGCAGAGTCCACAGGCGAATAAGTGGGCCAAAGTGGATGATTAGATCTGGATAATGGCCAATATAGTCATGCTTTGGCCTCAGGGGGGCATTGGGGAAGAGCCTTTTCCTGTTGCATATGTACTCCTCTGTGATGACTTTCAGATATGCTACCTGGCCTTCTGTAATGACTGGTGCACAGATAAGCTCAACCATCTCTCTCAGCTGCAAAATGAGCTGCCACACCTCATTGTCACAGGGATCTTTAATCCTGCCACCCACCAAGAGAGGGAGTAATCTAAGGAAACACCAGTTTTGAACTGCATGCCCACTTAGTTTGTCACTGCTGGGAGAGAGGTCTGCTGGTTTGTCCCTACCATCGTTCCCTTCATATCGGAACTTGTTTTTGCACCGATTTAACTGCAGGTAAGTAAAATGATTCTCCTGGACTAAATGGCGAATATATAAAGGAAGGTCATAAGCCATGACTCCCTCAAATAAATCATGGCCTAGACATGGTGGGAGGCCAGGCTGGCAAACATGGAAATGAGAAAGCTGGTTGAAAGGAGAGTCAAACTTGATACCGCATACAGAGTCTGTGGTACTAGTTTCCAGGTCTTGCAAATTACTTGTGTATGATTGGACCGTTCTTGTGGCACCACACAACACTGGATTCTTCACAAAATCCTCTCTCTGTACCTGACAGTAGCGACAAAAATATTTAGATCGACTGAAGTTTTCTAAAAATCCCCCAATAGAATGGGATCCTAAGTTGTCTCCTGCAATGGCAACCAAAGAGCCTGTGGTATAATATGTCCTCATGTAAATATGTTCCCCTTACCTGTGCCCCCCCCCCCTCTCTGTGGAATCACCCCCCTCCCCTGTGTCCCCCAAACCTGTACCCCCTCCCCCCCATCTGACCTATCAAATGGGACCACATCCCCCCCTTGTTAACTATATAGGTCTCCTCCCGAGATCTATCCAGGCTTCTTACCTGGGTAATTTCAGCTGACCACCTGGGGGGAAACCCTCAGCCATTCTCTCTATGTATTCTATCTGTTTGGTTAATAAACCCTTGTTATTATCCAAGCCTCGGTTGACTGAGCACATTCTTCATCAGGATATCTACAAATATCCCACAATTGGCGTCTACGAACTTGTGACGGACTTTTTGCGTCCTCCCGGCATGCTGTATCGTTTCATCTATACAGAGAAAAGTGAGTATATAGACTGGTCGACCAAAAATGTATGGAAAGGAATTGAAACCTTCCCGCTTTTCTCTGTGCCAGGTGAATATTACAGAATGTTGTCAAATATTGAGATCATGGCTGAGTAAGAATAATGTGCATTAATATATCTGATCTGTATTGAGAATCGTTACCAGGGCGCGCGTGCACCTGGGTCCTTATCAGGCGGTTCTGAAAGGATGGGTTATATGTGCTAGTCCCAAAAGTTTAGGCACAAAGGTTGAAGTGCTATTCCTGGTCGAGTCGGAGCCGACCAAAAGCTAAGGCACACAGTACAGGTTGTTGGATTGCTACCCCTAGTCTAGCTGATGCAGACTAAAAATATAGGCAACAAAAGAAGATACGTGAGCTTATTATGATGTGATATCCTTGAAAACGCTACTCTGTTAAAAACGTTCTGTGATTCCTTTGCAAAGAGGCGGGAAGTAGGACCGAGAAGCTGATGGAATCATAATTAGAAATTACCAGAGTAGCGTCATAATATTCATTGTTTCAACCTCAAACTAAGCCCACAATCTCTTCCATTCCTGAAAACGATGTATTTTGGATTAAATTAACCAATTGATCAATACAGATAGCGGGAAGATGATCACGCGATGTCCTAGTAGTACATAATTACGCGATGTCCCGGGAGTACATGAATGTACATTAAACGGGACATCAGTCGCGGAAAGTACATTAAACAGGACATTAGTCGCGAGTAAAAGAGACCGAGAGTATGATTAAAAGGTATATATAATCTAATATATCGCTGGTAAATTTCGAAGTCAGGTTCGGTCGTTATGACTTTAATAACGATGTGTAGTTAAATCAAGGGATAAATGCCTTGTCGCAACAGATGTTGGCCGACTAAACGTACAGCGATCCAATACAGTCAGATATACACGCACGTTAACTTATATGTATTATTGTTGTTTTGTCTGTTTAAAGTCTTGTTTGTATTTGCGTGCGCCGAGCATTGAGAGACTATTACCGTTATATAGAGAATAACATTGAAGTTCAGGTAATAACATTGAAGTGCAGTTCACGCGACATATTAGGATAGTAATTTCCGGAACCGGCCCACGGGAACAACCATTTGGGGAAGTATAGTTTTATCGTTTCAGTTTGTTTACGTTTCACATATGCACAGGCACGTTCATTCGGTAACAAAACGCTGGTATAGGAATTCCAGGCTATTGAGAGCTCGTGGGAAAAATACTGTATGAATTGCAAAGCGTTATTTCCGAGGCGAATGAGAACACACGAACGTCGCATGGAGCAATGACGTGAAGCTATGCGCGCCGTTAAGTTATGATTTTATATTAAACTATCCATAGGCAAACGTAAAGTTTAATATGCCCAAGGCCGAAGGTATATGAAATCCACGTGTAGTATATGTTTTATTTGTATATGTATGTGCGCGCTGCTATTGGAAAGTGTTGAGTTGCGGTGGCGAGATGCAGAAGAGTGTTTCCAGGATTGCATTATCCCAGACCACCGGAGAAACGAACCGAACATTGCATTAACGACACGTAACGTGCTACAGCCTCAGGAACCAACGTCAACACAAACAGCTTTCCCCGGTGAGTATGAAAATCATAAATATAGATGCTTTGATTGATTGATTGAAAACTTTATTAACAGATTGCAGAATGGGTACAATACAGCACAGCTCAACACACAATTGTTAAGGGGATGCAGACCAGAGAGAGACTTTAGTCTTGTTTACATCAGGGTCCCCCATTTTCAATTTATCAGGACATATTATGACATACATGACATACAGATAGTCAGTACTGCTACATCTGTACATTTATGACATACCAGATTTGCAAATTCAGTACTGGTTGTGATACAAAAGGAGTCAAGAAAAGGGAGTCATTTGACGTAGAAACTGTACATATACACAACTATCATCTCAGTTACAGCAAATTACAACTATCTCAGATCACTTGAGTGTTTATGTTGCTTTAATTTACACATTATAAGTCACATAAAGCTAATTACAATGTCTGTTTCAGAATTATAATACATCTGTGGGCGTACCCTGACCAATACGGGGAGCTAAACAAACACTTCCGGTTCCCAGTATATGGCAGTACAGGAATTGTCCACATAAACAGCGTTAGATTAGACTTTATAAGCTTTCAATGTTAAAAAACTCGGGCACAAACAACATAGATCATGTTTAAAAGTAAGATGTTTAGGGTATATTCACTTGAGTTAATGTGTTTATCTAAAGAACCAATGAAAGATAACTAGCCCTTTCCATTGTAAGACATTTTAAACATGATTCAAAATGTGTGGGTCCACATTCATATGATGCTTGTGTACATATGCGATATGATTGATAAATTATAACACTATCATTACATCCTAGGACGGGATGGATGAGAAATAGCTGATGTTTTGTTAAGCTCACAGACAATCAAGGAGAACCCACTCAGATGGTCTTAGAAAAGAGTGGAAAATTAACATGTGTTTGTATTTACAGACAACCAAGAGATCTGGCTCTGGGTCAAGATGCAGAATGGGTGTAAACACATTGTATCACAAAAGTTGAAACTCCAGTGATTTGCATCTGAACACAGACAAGACACAAAGTGAGACCAGCTACAATCATTTAAATTGAGACCCCAAAGTAATCTACATTTGAACACTCAAACCAGCTGAGGACGATGTGGAGTGAAAGACAATGCAAATAGCCAGTCTGACCACACCTATAGAGACTCAACTTAGTATCTCCACTTAGTATAGTAGGAAGTATCGCTTTAGATGCAGATTTACACTTGGGAGACAAAGCAATGCAAATGCCTACACTCGTGACCACAGACTTGATGAACTCACCTGGCGGTGGATGGCAACAGAGAACCACTTAATTAACATGAATTAGACACAGGTGATGAGGTGATGAATTTGCAGTTATGAAAATCTACCTAACTCCCATACTAACAATAACTAACCAGTCGTTTTCATCATCTCTTTTCAAGAGGCACATGAATTAGAGAAGTGCCCGAGATGAAAGATTAATGATGAAAACAACTTTACTTACAAATCCCCTCCTTCTATTCTCTGTTTATAACCAATAACATGCATGACTATTCCTTAAACTATTCTTTTAACAACTAATACATTTCCATGACTGCAAAATATCAACCACAAATTGAAGCACAATTATCTAAATGTACAAGGTATACACATACATTGATCATTTAGCTGACACTTTTATCCAAAAGCGACTCACAGGTTCTGTATGACAGGACATCAAAAAGAGCACAACTCTATCAGCTGAGTAACAATGGTCATCAAAGTGTTGAGTGCTACAGTGTAGGTTAGTTTATTAGGACAAATGCATGACAGTAAGGTTAGTTAGGGTTAGATGACAAAACGAATGATTGTTTTTCATGCAAAATTAACTGGCTGTCTAGATTTTATGTTTTTTTCCCCCTATGCCATGATGAGCCACACTGAGATGTGAAGAACGCCAGAGAAGTCATGGCGAGGTAAGTATCCTGAGGCACACCCAACGCATCCTGAGGTAAGATCAACTTCAATTTAACATCACAGACTATTTTATCTAATTCAAGACTTTGGCCATTCATTTACAATTTTATTTAAAGCCTAATGCTGTAAGATCTAGGTAGATCTAGTTAGATACAAGATCTGATAAGATTGTAGTGAATGTGACCTTCTTGACACAAGGAATCACTGCTAATGCAATTGGCTTGCATTTCCTATTTTCATTTAAGTGATTTTATTTACAATAAATTTAATTAACCCTAAATGATTTTCCTCTGTAGCAGAAAGGCGTTGAATCATTTATGTGAGGAGTTTTCTAAGGCAGTTTTCATCATCCTCAGATCATGAATTGGTGAGAGGACAGGACGAGTGAGACGACGCGTGACCTGAACCACGAGAAACGATGCGACCAGGCAAGGAGGAACACAACCCAGGGACCTGAGCGACCCACGACAGCATACTACCACCAGGGACGCCGCCAAGGAGCTGCGGACACAACCAGGACGACGACAGCAACCGTGGGAGAGCCGCCATCCAACCCACGGCCTCCACCCCGGCACTGCAGACCACGGCAGACCAAACCCATCACCTGCAGATGGGAACCAAAGCCCCGACCATCAAGGTGGATTCCCATGACAAGATTGTCATCCGTGTGAGAGAGAGCGTCCTACTGACTAGCCACTACACCGGCGGGCCCTCGCCCTCCATCAAGTGGTACCGCAATGACGAGGAGAGGACAGCGAAACCAGCACAACACATTCAAAAACGCCCGCCCCCTCGCCCCTCTAGTACCGCGATGACGAGGAACGGGGGGGACCAACCACCACACAGCACGTTCAAGAACGCCCTGACCACCATGTCTCTAGGCCTGATAGGGGCCAAGCGTGAGCACAGTGGCAGACATGTGATGGTGGTGGAGAACAACACAGGTTCTAGGAAAAGAGTCTGCAAGACCACTATAGTTGACTGCTACAGGTGACCCTTGACAGGGAATGAACGGCGACCAGTGAATGTTCCCGACTGCATCGTCAAGAAGAGACATCATCAGAGACCTGTGAACCAAGAGACTTCTGAACACAGTGTCCACATTGTTATGTATTTATTTAATTTTTATGTGTTACTGTTTGGCCCTGCCACACGGCCGACAGAGAACACCTTGTCAACAACGACGCAACATCATTCAGATTAATACCTTCACAAGCAGGAAACTTTTCACACAATTGTATGTATCTGCAAAACGATGAACTAGGGATGTGATGAAAAGAAATCAATGAGAAAGCATTAACAATGGTTAGTAATAATGAGCTAAAATGTATTGCTGAAGGAAGAAGTGACCACATGATCACATTACATCACATTTGAATCACTTAGGTTACAAAATTGTATTGTCAGACAAGAAAGAATCAGTTGTTTTATTCTCTCATAGAAGAGGACATGTAACGTTGTTTTGCACCTGTATGGTGAACCATTGATAGTATATGCACTAGAATTACATACAGAAGCGATGCATAAGACGTTTTATCTCCTCATTTATAGAGAAGAAATGGAGAAAATTGCCTGATTCTAAGTAAAGACCAACAAAACTGAGGCAATCACAGATGAAAGTGACACTCAAACTCAGGGTAAATACAACTGGATCCTAAGTAATTTCATCAAGAATCATCATAAAACGTGCAAATATATATATATGTATATTTTTGAACAGTTTCCCATAATCAATCATGTTAGTTTTATTAACCACCAGGTTAACGGTTGTTAAAATGTTTTTGTACACATTAGCCTTATGTGTAAATCCTATTCCTAATAATTATGCACACAATTTTGTTTTTCACCCTGTGCACTCTGACCACACAGACAGTGCATGTATTTAATTGGTTTATTAAGATGCCTGTATGCACAACGATCACATTAGCTCCCCTGAGTCACGACATGAACGACTGAAGGTATGCCAAGATAATTGCACAGCTATAGCTTCTAATGATTATGTTAATTGTTGTTTGATATCAGAGTTGAGGACCACTCATTGATATAGGTATTTTGAGCGATTAATAAAAGAAAAGGGTGACATCTATTCCCACATCTCTGATATCAAAATAACACAGACCGCAGTCCAGTCGATCATGTCATGAATCATGTATATAAATAATACTAGTTTAAATTATTAGGCCAACCAACAGAACACATTGACCAACATTTTCATTATTTTTAATTATTTTCTATTTTTTTCATTATCTGATAACCGATGGATTACATCGGTCCCCACTTTACCTGTTCCAAACAATCCTGGTATATTATACATTAATCTCACCCACATTATAAGAAAGAAAAGTGAGTATTGTGGTATAATATGTCCTCATGTAAATATGTTCCCCTTACCTGTGCCCCCCCCCCCCTCTCTGTGGAATCACCCCCCTCCCATGTGTCCCCCAAACCTGTACCCCCTCCCCCCCATCTGACCTATCAAATGGGACCACATCCCCCCCTTGTTAACTATATAGGTCTCCTCCCGAGATCTATCCAGGCTTCTTACCTGGGTAATTTCAGCTGACCACCTGGGGGGAAACCCTCAGCCATTCTCTCTATGTATTCTATCTGTTTGGTTAATAAACCCTTGTTATTATCCAAGCCTCGGTTGACTGAGCACATTCTTCATCAGGATATCTACAAATATCCCACAAGCCCTTTAGTACAGTGCCATCAGATATGACTACACCTCTCTCCTCCAGGATTTTGAGGTCCTCAATCAGATGTGCAAAAACCTTTTTTAGCCCAAAATACTTAAAGTCCTGCTCCCTACATAAGAGAACAAGTTGCATTTGATCTATAGAAGATCTATTGTGAGGCAAGATGTCAGTCAGGGTTAGGTAAACAGCTAAGACCTTGTGCTTTTTCTTCCCTGAGCCCAGTGGATTAACAACCTCGAAGGCATCTTGGTACAGTATCAAACCAAGTGAGGAAGGGTCAGCTTTCAACATTGGATTACTTTGAAATCCTTCTCCATCCTTGACATCCTGATAGACAGCATCAGTAGATTGCTGCAAACGTGTCATGTTATACTGTTCTCGTAGAGACTCGTTTTTGAACAGTGTCACCAATGTCTCATGTATAGGTACATACTGAGCAAAGCATTCTTTGTCATTTTCATCATTGCCCAAGAGCAAAGGCACGGGATGAACATGGTTGAAACACTCTTTAAAAGCAGACTTCCTCTTTGTATCTGTACTGAGTCTTCCCTTGTTAAAAAGTGTGAGTAGATCATCTCTGTTCACTTCATCAACCATGCTGCTTATAGTGGCCTGAGGGATTCCAAGTTTCTTCAATTTCTCACTCAGAACGTTAAGTGTATGAGACAGGCCAAGTTCATGAGCAATTTGAAAGTCCTCAATAATGGTTTGTATGGTGCTTGCCGGTAAGAGTAGCTTAGATTGCAATTTCAAATAGAAAAGTGTAAGGTTATGTAAAAAAAGGGTTTCGTCCACAGCTAATGGCATTTCTGGTTCATCATGTTCACCAGCAGCTTCTGAATACGTCTGACTGGGTTCTGGCAATGACTCTGTAGACTTGTCTAGTACCAAGTCATCTAAAACTGAATCCTTGTGTTTCCTGGAAATATGTGAAGCAAAAGTCATTACGTTTGTGAACCTGCAATCACAACCTCTAAATGGACATGGCGATTCCATTCCTCCCTTTATGTGTGTCTTCAAATGCTTGATAAGAGAGGCTAAAGTGTCACACTTAAATGCACAAGCCTCAAGCACACATTTCAAGGATGTGTCAGGTGGTAGAGCTGATCTAGGAGGTCTAGGCGGCTGACCAGCTTGCAGGTAGCACCTATGCAGCCTATATATATGAGATCTCAGTGCTGCGTGTTTTCTGAACCTCTGTGAGCAGTCAGGTATCCCGCACTGATAAAGATAATTGGGGGCGTTACTGTGGAGCTGCGCGTGCTGGACAAAGGTATGCACACTCTCAGACACATGCTGACATCGAATATATTTACAGTGGAACATTGTTGTGCGTGCTATAGTTACCTACCCAATCATTACATCTGCCTCACACTGAACACTGGTTAGCCTGGCTGCCTCACTGAACAAGATGCCACTGAACAGGATACTGTATGTTAAAGACCTCTCTGATGACCTAGAAAAAAGGAAACCAGAGAAAGGAGAGATTACAGTTTGCATGCAGATTATGAACGTATACTATAGGCTAATCTCAGGTGTACTGCACAGGAAACAAATAGTCTATAAACTACGATCTGTGTTGCATATAGGCCTACCTATACAACCAAGAAGCAATCCGTGCATGGATCTGGGGAGACGTCAGTGCAGATTACTGTCCTGTACGCCTTGTCGGCCGGAACGATTCAGGCAGGCAATCAGTTGGCAGGCCCTAGGACAAGGGAGGGAGGCAAGAGGAAAGAAAAAAAACACAGGGAACGACGCATAAATTCATGTCAAACAGTACTGCATGAGGTGATTAATCTCAGGTGTACTGCACAGGAAACAAATATAGTCTATAAACTACGATCTGTGTTGCATATAGGCCTACCTATACAACCAAGAAGCAATCCGTGCATGGATCTGGGGAGACGTCAGTGCAGATTACTGTCCTGTACGCCTTGTCGGCCGGAAAGATTCAGGCATAGGCAATCAGTAGGCAGGCCCTAGGACAAGGGAGGGAGGCAAGAGGAAAGAAAAAAAACACAGGGAACGACGCATAAATTCATGTCAAACAGTACTGCATGAGGTGATTAATCTCAGGTGTACTGCACAGGAAACAAATATAGTCTATAAACTACGATCTGTGTTGCATATAGGCCTACCTATACAACCAAGAAGCAATCCGTGCATGGATCTGGGGAGACGTCAGTGCAGATTACTGTCCTGTACGCCTTGTCGGCCGGAAAGATTCAGGCATAGGCAATCAGTAGGCAGGCCCTAGGACAAGGGAGGGAGGCAAGAGGAAAGAAAAAAAACACAGGGAACGACGCATAAATTCATGTCAAACAGTACTGCATGAGGTGATTAATCTCAGGTGTACTGCACAGGAAACAAATATAGTCTATAAACTACGATCTGTGTTGCATATAGGCCTACCTATACAACCAAGAAGCAATCCGTGCATGGATCTGGGGAGACGTCAGTGCAGATTACTGTCCTGTACGCCTTGTCGGCCGGAAAGATTCAGGCATAGGCAATCAGTAGGCAGGCCCTAGGACAAGGGAGGGAGGCAAGAGGAAAGAAAAAAAACACAGGGAACAACGCATAAATTCATGTCAAACAGTACTGCATGAGGTGATTAATCTCAGGTGTACTGCACAGGAAACAAATATAGTCTATAAACTACGATCTGTGTTGCATATAGGCCTACCTATACAACCAAGAAGCAATCCGTGCATGGATCTGGGGAGACGTCAGTGCAGATTACTGTCCTGTACGCCTTGTCGGCCGGAAAGATTCAGGCATAGGCAATCAGTAGGCAGGCCCTAGGACAAGGGAGGGAGGCAAGAGGAAAGAAAAAAAACACAGGGAACGACGCATAAATTCATGTCAAACAGTACTGCATGAGGTGATTAATCTCAGGTGTACTGCACAGGAAACAAATAGTCTATAAATTAGTATTGTTTGTCTAGCAGTGTCGAGCTTGAGTGTTATACTCCGAGTACATACTGTAGTATAGACAGCATAGTTGGTGGTAGTATAGACATGGTAGCATAATAGTAAAATTCAGTAAGACAGTTATTATTAGTTAAAATTCTGATATTGAAGAAGTTTTGGTTGATAAAGTGGGCAGTTTATCCTGTGCTGAAAAGTCTCCATTCCAATAGAGAGAGTATATATTTTAGTGTTTATTTGATTGATTTGGCCTTTTATTTATTACGTTTCCACAGTTATTTCCTCATACTTTATTAACATTTTGTACATAATACAAGTTCATGTTAAAATGATGACACAAAAAGCCAGACCGAGGGCTTGTTTCATAAACAAACTGAACTTTCTTTTGCCTGCCTACTGTATTTGTTTGGTGGAAACCTGATCATAAAGTAAAGTAAAAAAAAAATAAAAAAAAGTAGTGTGCTATTTTTGTAGTGTAGCTTGCTACATTTATCTGGGGATAGCTTCCATTGTAGTTGAGCTATATTTAATCGAGAGTAACTAGTGTAGCTTACTACATTTTCCAAGTAGCTTGCCCATCACTGGCTAAATGCTGCATGTAGCTAGTTAGCTGAACTGAAGCTATATAGGTAGCCAGGTAGCTAAATGGCTGGCTATACTATAGCTCCAGTTCAGAACAACACTTTTTCACTGGTAGTTTGTGGAAATGAACCAACTTTCCTCTCTTTCACACGGTAAAATTAGTTTGAACAGCCAGGAGCAATATAAAAAAAAAACACAGTGGTCCCGTTGTTTGGTAGGCAACGTTGCATTACCCAACAGAGGTCAGACATAGCTAACAGCTAACATTAGCAGCAGGCACACATAACGTGTAAAAACGCATAACCATGTAAAAAACGAACACAGCACTACTCCGCTGGCGTTTGCAATCGAAATCATAGATACAGAATAATATCCACCATCGACTTTATCATGCACTATATACTCACGTTTTATTGTCGATTAACGATGCAGAGATACAGCACACGCTGATACAACAATGGAGGAAGGTGCAGGTATTCTGGGAGGCAAGGTACAGGTGTAGTGCATTCTGGGAGGCGCCCGCCCAGGAAGCTGGTGTGTGTGCAGGCAGCCTAGACAAGTCTCAACATGTCTCCTAATCATGCATTATATAGTGGCCCCCAATACGCAGGTGCAGAACGGGTACTGATTGATTGATTGATTGATTGATTGATTGATTGATTGATTGAAAACTTTATTAACAGATTGCAGAATGGGTACAATACAGTACAGCTCAATACACACAATTGTTAAGGGGATGCAGACCAGAGAAAGACTTTCGTCTTGTTTACATCAGGGTCCCCCATAACCTTTCAATTCATCAGGACATACATCGTCATCATCATTTATTTATTCGTACATGGAATTACCACAGTCCAACAGTACATATAATTCACCAAATACCATGGCCGAAAGGAACAGGAAGAAGAAAAAATCTTCTACACCTGCCCTTACACACACACAACACACCAATAGACTTATTGTGTAAAACAAACAGAATATGCATTTTGCAAAAATGGAAACATCAACACAACCAAATTAAATCAACATAAATAAACCCATTTTGTGTATCTATCAGCAAACTACATATTTCGGTTCATTCATTTACACACACACACACACACACACACACATACATGACATACAGACAGTACTGCTACATCTATACATTTATGAAACCGTACATTAGGTGGGGTGGGGTGGGGGGGGGCTGTACATTGGAGATGGTTGGGTGGGTGGGGTGGGGGGGTTGGGTAGGTTGGGTATAGGAGGGGTGGGTGGACACTGTACAACTGTATACAAGCACATTGGAATATTGACAAAACCATGTTTGGTAATTTACTGTACATTGGAGGGGGTTGGGTTAGGACATTTACAGGGGCCAGTTTCGAATTGCAGTCTCCCGTATAGGTGTTCTTTGAGAGTGGTTTTGAAAGTGGGTAGTGATTCACATTCCTTTACAGCTTTGGGTAGGGCGTTCCACATTGATCTGGCATAATTGCGAAACATGTTTAGTCCCTGATTGAGCCGAATCTGGGTACCAGGCCCATTGCATGTTGATGTACTCTGTCGTCTCTAAGCCATCCTAGGTTGTCAAAGTGGGCAGGGGTGAGGTGGGTTCTAGGAGTAAGGTCAAGCATGTAGTCTGACCAGTTTGTTTTGAGATGTTTGTGTAGCAGGGTGGATTATCCCTATGAACGTTCACCAGGTAGGGGGAACGCAGCATGCAGATCTGAGTCCAACTGAATCCCTGACTTTAGTGCAGGAGTAGAGTGGAGCTTTAGCAGAGTGGTGGATGGGGCCTATAGGATTTACTAACCTAGGGGTAGTGAGCTGGTCCTTCTTGCCCTCCAGGGCGACTCGCAGTAATTCCCCACACACCCACACTTCTCCTAATACTACCCGCACCCTCCCACACCTGGTGGCAGTAGTGATAGATGATATACTTTCTCCCCAAAGCAGTACCTTTCCTTGCTGATGAGCAGAGACCTGTCCCAATGATATAGGCTCCCCTGTTAGGGAAGTTTAGGCTGCAGAGGACTATGATGGTCCAGTTCTACACTGCCATCATCCAGTCCATCCTCACCCTCTCCATCATCACCTGGTTCCCTGCAGCCACGGTCAGGGACAAGGCTGCAGCGGGTGATACGATCAGCGGAGAGTGTGATCGGCTGCCCCCTTCCCTCCCTCAAGTCCCTACATTCCTCCAGGGCCTTGAGGAGGGCGAGGAAGATCATGGCAGACCCCGCCCACCCGGGTCACGACCTCTTCACCATGCTTTTCACCCTAGCAACCACCTAGAAACACCCTAGCAACCACATATAACACCCTAGCAACCACCTAGAAACACCCTAGCAACCACTTATAACACCCTAGCAACCACCTAGAAACACCCTAGCAACCACATATAACACCCTAGCAACCACCTAGAAACACCCTAGCAACCACTTATAACACCCTAGCAACCACCTAGAAACCACATATAACAGCCTAGCAACCACCTAGAAACAACCTAGCAACCATATATAACACCCTAGCAACCACCTAGAAACACCCTAGCAACCACTTATAACACCCTAGCAACCACCTAGAAACACCCTAGCAACCACTTATAACACCATAGCAACCACCTAGAAACACCCTAGCAACCACTTATAACACCCTAGCAACCACCTAGAAACACCCTAGCAACCACTTATAACACCCTAGCAACCACCTAGAAACACCCTAGCAACCACCCATAACACCCTAGCAACCACCTAGAAACACCCTAGCAACCACCTAGAAACACCGTAGCAACCACTTATAACACCCTAGCAACCACCTAGAAACACCCTAGCAACCACCCATAACACCCTAGCAACCACCTAGAAACACCCTAGCAACCACTTATAACACCCTAGCAACCATAGAAACACCCTAGCAACCACTTATAACACCCTAGCAACCACCTAGAAACAACCTAGCAACCATATATAACACCCTAGCAACCACCTAGAAACACCCTAGCAACCACTTATAACACCCTAGCAACCACCTAGAAACACCCTAGCAACCACTTATAACACCCTAGCAACCACCTAGAAACACCCTAGCAACCATATATAACACCCTAGCAACCACCTAGAAACACCCTAGCAACCACTTATAACACCCTAGCAACCACCTAGAAACACCCTAGCAACCACTTATAACACCCTAGCAACCACCTAGAAACACCCTAGCAACCACCCATAACACCCTAGCAACCACCTAGAAACACCCTAGCAACCACCTAGAAACACCCTAGCAACCACTTATAACACCCTAGCAACCACCTAGAAACACCCTAGCAACCACCCATAACACCCTAGCAACCACCTAGAAACACCCTAGCAACCACTTATAACACCTTATTGTGAAATAAGAATAATATAATGTGATATGTTGATATGCTATTGTGAGATTACAACATCTGATGTGATATGACAGAGAAAGACTTTTGTCTTGTTTTTTTTAATAAAATTACAATATATTATTGTGAAATAATAAATAAATTATGTGAAATATTCATATGCTACTGTGAGATAAAAAAAATGTGATGTGATATTACAGAGGATTTTGATTGCGGTATCTTATTGTGAAATAAGAATAATATAATGTGATATGTTGATATGCTATTGTGAGATTACAACATCTGATGTGATATTACAGAGAAAGACTTTCGTCTTGTTTTGTATAAAATTACAATATTCTATTGTGAAATAAGAATAATATAATGTGATATGTTGATATGCTACTGTGAGATTACAACATCTGATGTGATATTACAGAGAAAGACTTTCATCTTGTTTTGTATAAAATTACAATATTTTATTGTGAAATAAGAATAATATAATGTGATAAATTGATATGCTATTGTGAGATTACAACATCTGATGTGATATTACAGAGAAACACTTTAGTCTTGTTTTGTATAAAATTACAATATCTTATTGTGAAATAAGAATAATATAATGTGATATGTTGATATGCTACTGTGAGATTACAACATCTGATGTGATATTACAGAGGATTTTGATTGCAATATTTTATTGTGAAATAATAAATAAATTACGTGAAATATTCATATGCTACTGTGAGATTACAACATCTGATGTGATATTACAGAGGATTTTGATTGCGGTATCTTATTGTGAAATACGAATAATATAATGTGATATGTTGATATGCTATTGTGAGATTACAACATCTGATGTGATATTACAGAGAAAGACTTTCGTCTTGTTTTGTATAAAATTACAATATTTGATTGTGAAATAAGAATAATATAATGTGATAAATTGATATGCTATTGTGAGATTACAACATCTGATGTGATATTACAGAGAAACACTTTCATCTTGTTTTGTATAAAATTACAATATTTTATTGTGAAATAAGAATAATATAATGTGATAAATTGATATGCTATTGTGAGATTACAACATCTGATGTGATATTACAGAGAAAGACTTTCATCTTGTTTTGTATAAAATTACAATATTTGATTGTGAAATAAGAATAATATAATGTGATAAATTGATATGCTATTGTGAGATTACAACATCTGATGTGATATTACAGAGAAACACTTTCATCTTGTTTTGTATAAAATTACAATATTTTATTGTGAAATAAGAATAATATAATGTGATAAATTGATATGCTATTGTGAGATTACAACATCTGATGTGATATTACAGAGAAAGACTTTCATCTTGTTTTGTATAAAATTACAATATTTTATTGTGAAATAAGAATAATATAATGTGATATGTTGATATGCTACTGTGAGATTACAACATCTGATGTGATATTACAGAGGATTTTGATTGCAATATTTTATTGTGAAATAATAAATAAATTATGTGAAATATTCATATGCTACTGTGAGATTACAACATCTGATGTGATATTACAGAGGATTTTGATTGCGGTATCTTATTGTGAAATAAGAATCATATAATGTGATATGTTGATATGCTATTGTGAGATTACAACATCTGATGTGATATTACAGAGAAAGACTTTCGTCTTGTTTTGTATAAAATTACAATATTTGATTGTGAAATAAGAATAATATAATGTGATAAATTGATATGCTATTGTGAGATTACAACATCTGATGTGATATTACAGAGAAACACTTTCGTCTTGTTTTGTATAAAATTGCAATATCTTATTGTGAAATAAGAATAATATAATGTGATATGTTGATATGCTACTGTGAGATTACAACATCTGATGTGATATTACAGAGGATTTTGATTGCAATATTTTATTGTGAAATAATAAATAAATTATGTGAAATATTCATATGCTACTGTGATATTACAACATCTGATGTGATATTACAGAGGATTTTGATTGCGGTATCTTATTGTGAAATAAGAATAATATAATGTGATATGTTGGTATGCTATTGTGAGATTACAACATCTGATGTGATATTACAGAGGATTTTGATTGCGGTATTTTATTGTGAAATAAGAATAATATAATGTGAAATCAAAAGATACTGTCTTTTTTACATGTATTTGTTGGGATATTACAGGAGGCCTTAATTACAATATGTTACTGTAAGATAATACTGTTAAATGTTGTGAAATGCTGGTTACTTTTTACAGTGTGCCTCCTCGTGTACCGGAGGGGACACGTGATGCAAGGCTTGGTCCACATTGCAGCCGACCAGTGGGAGGCATGGTCTAACAACGTTCGAGACAGGGAAGGGTAGAATTGGATAATACGAAATTGGGATGGGAGAAAAATAGAAAATGGGGAGAAAAAGTAGATAAAAGAAAATAAATGTGAAAGGCACAGCATTTATTGCGAGTTGTGCCAAACAAACATAAATATCTCAAAAACTATACATCACATCTCTCATATTGACATTTTGAGTGAGAGGAGAAGTAGCTGAAGAGTTTGATGTATAACATGTGCATCTTGTGTATAAGTTGTCATTAAAAAAGTTAAAACCGATAATTTCCGATGTAAAATTTGAATGCCAATATCGGCCAATAATATCGGTAGGCCGATAATATCGGACATCTCTAATTATTATTATTATTATTATTTTGCAACAAGATAGCCTACATAGAACATAAATAGCCTGTCTCAGACTGACTCACATGCATGGTCCCGATTCCAGCCTGGGGAATCTCCCCACATTGACTTTCCACCAGTCAGTCAGTTGTATCCAGGGATGGGGAATGGCTTCTTTTAACTGTTACGTGAGGTGGTCTGCCATATGCCGACCCGGCAAACTTCTAGTTAGCAACACCGCAGTGGTGACTCGCCAGTCCACGTGATGTAGTAGCAAGTGACGGTATCATAGCTCTCGGTCATCAGGGCAGTCCAGCTGTCTGTCGTCAATGCAGCCTTGCGAGCACCTGTAACATTAGCTAGCTGTGCAAGCAACTCCGAACTTTGCATTGGTGTAGCTCTCCTCGATGTGCGAGGTGGTTGTGCCTCAGGATGGGATATGGTACGCTGGCTCAAGCAGGTGTATCATTTGCCAACATCCTTTGTCGTCAACCATATCAATCATGCTGTTTTCGATAAATGCGCAGACTAGCTTGGGTTATTTTTTCAAAATCAATGCTTATCTTAGCCTGCTTAATTTTGTGAGTTGCCATCGCTCGTGTTTTTTTTCCTCGCTTATTTTCCAGACACAGAGGTAGTTTCCTCCTCGTCATAGTTATATTGTGCCCTCTATCTGTTCATTGAAACATGCTTTGAAAATACACCATTCTACTGAGACTAACAACATTGTAACATATCATTGTTTGATTGATTAAATATCATGTGTTCGAGTAAATCCTTAACGATCAATCAATCGATCTTTGATTGTGGCGAGGAGCAATACGGCTTGCACAGACAGGTGCTACTCACGGACAGTTTGGTGATTGACTGACAGGGTTTGTAAGACACAGGGGAGAATATGAAGGGAGACTGACAAGACACACCAGGTAACAATGAGTGTAATTAGACAGGTAGACATTTACATTTAGTCCTTTAGCTGACACTTTTATCCAAAACGACTTACAAGTTCTGTACGACAAGTCATCAGGAAGGGCACAACTCTATCAGCTGAGTAACAATGTTCATCAGACATGGCAATTACCCACCAGGGAACGCCAGAGGCTTGCTCACTGAGCAGAGCGAACCCCAGACGTTACAGCAATGCATGGGTGTAACTTCTTTACAGCTGAAACTGAACAACTCAGACTGTACACTATCAATCCTACTGAAGATGTGGACATTTCTGTACACCGGCTATTTGACTAACACTGTGTGTAATATGGCAACAGAGTGCACAACATTTTTATAAATCATACAGTCGCCAGCACTACCATTGATTTCCTCAGCAGTGTCTTAGCCCCCTCCCCCCTGATAGCTCCCCTTGGCCGGGGGGTGTTTGAATCTGTCAGGTGCCATGCATCAGACGGGTTAGCACTTTAACGTGCTATCCCCAGCTCAATTAGGCCACCGAGATATCACTACTATCACCATAGTTATATCGCTGTGACTCAAGATGAGTAAAGGCTGCCGTTTTTGTCCCTCTTTGTCTCCTCGTGTCATAATCTGGGGCAGAGTCATAGTCTTCACCAGAGATTCATTCTACCATAGGACTCTTCTTTTCTCTCTCTCTCTCTCTCTCTCTCTCTCTCTCTCTCTCTCTCTCTCTCTCTCTCTCTCTCTCTCTCTCTCTCTCTATGGACATAGTAGCTAGCGAGGATATGAAACGGTTACTCTATGCTATATATATTATTTATACCCTGCCGGCCGCCTGGGGCATCTTTCCTGGCATGTTCACTTCCATGCCAATAGAATAGGATACACACACACACACACACACACACACACACACACACACACACACACACACACACACACACACACACACACACACACACACACACACACACACACACACACACACACACACACACACACACACACACTGGTACAGGGATGTGCAGAAACATTTTGGGAGGCAGGAGGCAGATCAAAGGCAGATCCTGTCGTCTAAAACAGTGTTATTCCTGTGGTCTATGGTCTAAGACAGTGTTATTCATGTGGTCTATGGTCTAAGACAGTGTTATTCCCGTGATCTAAGACGGTGTTATTCCTGTGGTCTAAGACAGTCTTATTCCTGTGGTCTAAGACAGTGTTATTCCTGTGGTCTAAGACGGTGTTATTACTGTGGTCTAAGACAGTGTTATTCATGTGGTCTATGGTCTAAGACAGTGTTATTCCCGTGATCTAAGACGGTGTTATTCCTGTGGTCTAAGACAGTGTTATTCCTGTGGTCTAAGACGGTGTTATTACTGTGGTCTAAGACGGTGTTATTCTTGTGGTCTAAGACAGTGTTATTCTTGTGGTCTAAGACGGTGTTATTCTTATGGTCTAAGACGGTGTTATTATTCTTGTGGTCTAAGACAGTGTTATTCTTGTGGTCTAAGACAGTGTTATTCTTGTGGTCTAAGACGGTGTTATTCTTGTGGTCTAAGACGGTGTTATTCCTGTGGTCTAAGACATTTGACCTCATTCACTAACATTCTCGTAAGTTTCCTCATAAATAACCTCGTAAGAAGTTTGTAAGAGGAGACATATGATAGTCCTCCCCGGATTCCTGAATACGTGGAGAGGTGGTCGTAAGTTGCCAAAATGATCGCAACTGAATGAAGTCACTCATTCTTAAATCCAAGGAGGTTTGTGTAGAATCAACGTGAACACAATCACCAAATGATTTCTCCTAAATGAAGTTAAGAACACGGCGCACACCAGTCTGTGCTGTGCTGCTTTTCTGTGCTTGTAAATCCTGCTCTTAGCTATGAGCGAATCCCCGAGAAGGAACTGTTTGAGAATGGCAAAATATGCCCTAATAGCTTGTAAGTGGTGCAACGATGAAATTTGCTCGTACCTTTTCGTAACGGATGGTATTGTGAAGCTGGGGTGAGTAGCAGTGCTATGGGTTAAACTCAGTTCGCACATCCTCAAAAGACGCATAGACCCAGTACTTAGAATTGAATTCACCTCTTGGTATAGCGGTCTGTGTTGATGCCCGCGGCGTTGGAGACCAGGGTTCGACTCCCACTCGGGGCATCGAAGTTTGAGGTGACGTTGTCACAACCGTTACATAATGTTCCAAAGATTTAGGTGAAATGTACATGAATATACGGATACCTTTTATGTTTCAGAACTGAGCACCTGCTATAGAATTAAGCTCATTTGGGTATACAAACTAAAACAAAACATTCTGTGGGTTCATAAAATCAGTCTCTCATTCACTATCAACGGAGTATTGATTGATTGATTGAAAACTTTATTAACAGATTGCAGAATGGGTACAGTACAGTACGGCTCAATACACACAATTGTTAAGGGGATGCAGACCAGAGAAAGACTTTCGTCTTGTTTAAATCAGGGTCCCCCATTTTCAATTCATAATGACATTTATGACATACACAACATACAGATATACATATATATATCATGACATTTATGAAATACATGACATACAGATATACAGTACTGTTACATTTGTGACATACAAGATATGCAAATATACAGTACTGTTAAACAGAGATCCTAACAGTAAATATATACATACGAGGGGGAGGAAACTGTACAATGGGAGGGGGTGGGTGGGTGTGAGGCGGGGTTTGGACATTTACGGGGGCCAGTTTTGAATTGCAGCCTCCCGTAGGTGCTCTTTGAGAGCGGTTTTGAAGGTGGGTAGGGATTCACATTTACGGTAGCTCCAGACTGTATACCTGATGACATCACAAGTTTGAGACTCACTTCTCTGGCTTTGGGTAGCTCATGTTCACACATATTGATTGAACTGTCCTTGGCCATGGAAATAACAGATTGGACATCTTGATTTGGGCGATGTTCCCTTTTAGTACATGATACAATCCCACAGCTCTTTTTGCAGTAAAAACAGGAATGGGTAGAAGAGACAGATGGGAAGTAGAATGTAAGTGCCCAGAGAGAGAGGGGGGAGATAGAGAGAGAGAGAGAGAGAGAGAGAGAGAGAGAGAGAGAGAGAGAGAGAGAGAGAGAGAGAGAGAGAGAGAGAGAGAGAGAGAGAGAGAGAGGGGGGGGGGGGGGAGAAAGCACAAGAAGACACACTTGGCAATCTAAGTTAAACTTGAGAGACGAGCGAGAAGAATACGGGGAGTAGTTGGGGCGAGCAAAATACCAGCAGAGAGAGAGGGAGTAGATGTAGAGGATGGACACCCAAGGAGGCGAGAGAATAAAAAAGAGAGGGCATTAAGAGAGAGAGATCAACAGATTTACGGAAATCCTCCTCCGGATTCCTGAACACGTGAAACGGTGTCCGTAACTCATCAAAATCTTCGCACCTGGGTTCCCATGAATGAAATACTACTCATTCTTAAACTGAAATGTGCGTTCTCGTTCATTGAATTTGAATACAGACATGCCCCGCTAGCTGAGTAGTGTGGTATCAGCATGAAAAATGAAGACCCTTCTAAAGGACCCAGAGTCTGTGCCTGGTCACATATATAGAAATCTAAATAAAAAGTAAAATTATAACAATAAAATTATATTGTTAAAAGACATTTCTTCCCCCACTCCCACCTCAGGACTCCTCAGGACCAACCATCCCGATCTCGCTCCGCCGCTAGATCATTGACTTTACTCTCTCAGCTGCCGATGCCCACAAATTAATGTTGTACCCGAGCTGTGGAGATCTCTAAAGAAATTACATCTAAGAATGCTAAAGCCTAATTAATTAAATTAATAAATTAAAGCCCAATACATGTAATTAAAGTTTGTCGGGTTGTTTCCATCTCATAGCTATAATTATTTTGGCTGCTGTAATTCCCGCTAAAACGAGTCTTTAAGCCACACCATATGTTAAAGACACTGAGAACTGAAAGGAACAGGAACTAACTTTAGATTACAGATAGAAGACATCTGTTTTCTATGTTTACACTAGGGTGTGGGAGGAGGATAAGGAACCCTCAGTTGTTTAGTCAGGTCAGTCTGTCTTTGCCAAGACCAGCTGGTAATTCTGAGTACGTTTTATGAACTGAAAGAATGTATTTGATCCATCTAAAAAAATATTGTGTTGTACACATGGGAGATTATCAGTACCACAAGAGGGAGACAGAAAGTGGTATTCCTCAGAGGAGGAACTTTGACTCCCATTGGCTAATAAGTGTGAAAAGGCACGCCCACGAGAAATGGTTTGGCGAATTAGGAGACAGAATGGCAGTGGCGTGTAAACTGGGTTTAAAATCTGGAACACAGAGAGAGAGAGAGTGTGTTTTTATGTGTGAGTTGGAGAACTTGACTGAACTGAGCTATCTTGTAACAAATTGAACAAACTGAGAAACAGATCCGATCTCCTTTAACACTTTGGATGCCCAACCCGAGTTTTTTCGGGTTTACCCCCTGCGGGTTGAATGCCCATAACGAGAATATTCATTTTTTCTCGTTTATTTTTTATTAGCGATCTGAATTCATATTTCATCAACCGAGTCTACCGTTGGTAAATCAGCCACTCCAGGCTCTCAGATGTGAAAAAAGCGCCCCCTATCGTCTCCCAGATGGTAATTCACCCTTTTGGATTGGACTCAATGAAAAGGCATGAGAAAAAAAAACCCGGACTCCACATTTTACTTCTCACGCATGTGACCGGAGTCGATCAGCTTCATTCTGGACCCTCAGAGCAGCAGGGATTATGTGTTGTACAGTATACGCGGTGGATCAATAAAAGGATCGATTTTCGGAATGGCGATCAGGAATTGGAATAATCCATTTGGATACCATCTGATCTCAGGTAAGGAATCTATAATAATCAGACCCATTTTCACGGAGATATAAGCTTTCCCCCTATAATGTGATATGGCTGTTTGACTGTAAAAGCGATCAGGAACTGAGAGAATCGATTTTCAGTGCGCAGCACCAGCGTGCACACGTACACATTATACTATCGATAATCAGTGGTGCGTTATTGAAATCATCTGGGGTGACACGCACCACGTGCACGCGCGCTCCCGGCGCGTGCGCGCGCTCCCGCGAATGCGCATTTAATGTCCCCTCGCTTGGGCACAGACTAAAGACAGTGCCTAATTGCCTCTACGAATGGAATGTCTTCACAACAAGTTAGGTGTGAATGTGTCTGAGAACGTATTTAACACACCTGACGACCGGAGCTATTGATATGCAAATAGCGAGTGAGCTTGCACACCGTGCTACCCCGTCCCATGAACAACGCATGCCTGTCGATAATCTAGCGTTTATTTGAAAACGATTCATAAATAGGCCGAAAAATGACAACGTTCTAGAATATTCCAGTAAAGGGCGATTATCATGGAATCTCTTCTTTTTTCCGTGAAAACGAGGGCTTTTCAAAATGATATAAAACGGAAATGAACCGATAAAAAAACAATCCGCTTCGACAATGTTGACTGGAAATGGGTCATTGATAATGCGACGGGCAGATTAGACACATTAGACACATAATTTAAAACATAGATTAGGCGATATTAACGTTAACATTGAAGTGGTGCTGGGCATTCAAGCACTAAATGTGCGTCCCCTGCTGGGCATTCAAAGTGTTAATTTCTCTACAAAGATACAGTTTTTTGGTGAATGATCTTTTGTTCAAAACGTCAGTGCCCAGCTAGCTAGAAAATTGGAATAAAAGCTAAAACGGCTTGCCATACAGTAGAGAGAGAGCGATGGTTTAGTCAAGGAACAGTAGAGAGGGTTCCTGTTGTAAAAACTTAAAAACCTTTGATTTTAAACTTAAAGGGGCACTTCCCCAAAAAAGAACACTGATTTATTTTGATTATGTGACCAGGCACAGACAATAGGGTCTTGTTAATAGCAAGCTTCACATGTTTACATTATATCAATGTACAAGTTCTTACCTACAAAATAAGCCATCACTTGTACAAATCGGGCGGATACTTTTCAATCTATGTCTTATTAACAAAGATGATAACACAATAGCCCATTTAAGAGCCTCAAATGGGCTGTTGGCTGTTCTCTTAACACATTCGGGGCCATTGGGGGCCGTCTAATCAAAACAGACTTGCATAGTTCGTGAGGCTGTTTGTAGAGCTAAATCTATACTTTATAGTATTGCTATCTGTCCATTCTCATTGTCAATTGAGACCATAAACCCTCCCTTCAAAATGACGTAAAGAAATATTTTTTTCATCAATACTTTCTCATTTTATAGCGTCATGAATATAAGCGTTATATGGGATTTGGGCTAGTATATTTCCTGGAAGGCGAGATACAGGGCGCTAAGCTAATAACATTAAATTGAACAGCGTTTCGGCTATACAGAAGCTAGAACTAAAACGCAAAATGCATATTGTCTGTATTCATGGTCCACCATGAATGCATGAAGGGGGGGGGGGGGGGCGGGGGACGTCGTTTCTGATGATTCGCTGATCGGGTGGATGGCTATCATAATAAGGCCTGATCAGCGTGTAATTTACGTGAAAAAGATCTTACCGTGGGCCGGTTTGATCCCCAAAAGGATTTCCTAGTTATCGATCGCCATCTGGTAGATCGATATGTCCATTGGCTGATGATATATTCCTTTACTGCATAGTGAATTCGGCGTCGCAAAAGGTATTCCAAGCTACAGGCTAACACATATAGAATCCAGCTAACTGGAAACTCCATTGAAAGTCAAAAAAAGAGTGCACCGTTCTGCCACAAGGCACACTGCATTATCGAGACAGCGCCCCTAAGAGGATCTGGCCGGTAATGCACTTTTCAGAATTCAAAGAGTAGGGTACTTCTGCAGTGCCGCTCGGTGACCTTGAGTGGGTTATTAAAATGGAATAAAAGCCAAAACAACCTTGCCACGGACATGTCCGTGGTTGGCCCTTTACGCATGGCGCCGAAACACGGACATCTCCGTGGTCGGGCGGGAATGTGTTAAGATGCATGCAGAACTACAAATACCTACTGGTGTCATCCTTAATACATTTATCATGTCTATCATTCTTATGTATTGTAATCTTCTCTGTTCAGTAGCAATACCTATTTCTGACCAAAAGGCCAGGCAGCGTCTATACCTTCTACAACGCCGCTCGGTTTCCGGGTTCCTCTGATTGGCCTCTAAGCCCACGTGACCCTACTCTAGCACGCCCCCCAGTTATCGCTTACGCCCGCGCATGAGCCGCGACTTTACACTCTCGCGCTGTGAAGCGCCAGCGGGGCGATGCGTTGGTTTCTCCCCGGCTTCCGTGCGCCGCCGCCGGCTTGACTCGGTCCAGCGCCAGCAGCAGCGGCCGTCTTCCGTTGTAGAAGCCCTTTCAATGACAGAGCTCTCATATTTGCGAATGCATAAACTATATCTTAAATTATGGCTATGTGTCTAATATGGCCGTCGCTTATCAATTGACAGAGCTCTCATATTTGCGAAGTCATTGATAAGTCAATACAGACTTTCGGAGTGCGTACTGGAGTAGATTATTCAATGCGACTGCCAGCCAGCTTTTGTGCGACGGAGAAATACAATTTCAATTGTGATGGAGAGAAGATCATCTCCCGATTCAGATACAATTTAACACAATATTAATGTTTTTCGCTGCATATTTTCACACCGCCAAAAATGTACTGGGCCCGTTGTTTCGGAATGGATTTTGGTGCGTCTCCTCTCCTCTCATGTTATGCTTCTCCTCTCCGATACCCGAGACAGTAAGTACTTAGCCAGTGGCCACTCCAGTCCCCTCAGACCCAACTGTCGTTTTTTCACACAGTGAGGAAAATAATACTGTCAGACAATCTAACAACAATTAACACATTTACAAGTTGTATTACGTTTAGCAAATAAGGAGACATATAGAGAACATTTCAAAGCAATATCTCCATTTCAACCTATTTCTGAATTGCGTGACATTTTGGGGTTTTCTGAGGAATCGTGAGCTCCTTAACAAGACAGGTTAGACTGTGTCAGGTCACATATAATCCCACACACATCCAAAAACTATAAACAGTTGTGCACACATTAATTTAGTTTGTTAGTTATTGAGAGTAAATCAGTTTGAATATGGCCACCTGAAAAACAAACTTCAGACAGCTCAAAACAAATTAATGAGAGTAGTCCTTAGGCTACCTCCACGCACTCACCTAGGGCCAACTTTCTTTAGGCAACTAAACTGGCTTCCGGTCAATAAAAGGGTTATTCACATCAAATTAGGTCTCACACACAAGATAGTTCAAAATACAGGTCTGAAATATCTATCCAATTACTTTAATCGATTCCGTGACAATCATTCATACTCCACCATTTTATTCTGCCAAAATTCAACTCATTAATGGGCACAAATACTTTTTTATATTCTGCGGCACTGGAGTGGAACAAGCTTCCAGTGGCCTTGAAAAACATCGAAGAGGGGGGAAGCTTTAGACGTGCCACAAAGAAATGGCTAGCCAGTGAAGTATAGAATAGCCACGTCTAGGAAGGAGACGGTAGGGCGTGTTTTATGGGGTTGCTATATGTTTTATTATGATGCTCTATGTTTTTTATTATCATGATCTATGTTTTATTATGATGCTCTATGTTTTATTATGATGCTCTGTTTTATTGTGATGCTCTATGTTTTATGATGTCTGTCCATGTCCAAAATCAGGGACCATGATGGAAATAAGTGCTTGCACTTTCTCATGTTTTTATCCCTTGGATGCTGTCTTTTACTCGACAATAAAAATCAATCAATCAATCAATCAATCAATCAATCAATCAATCAATCAATCAATCACCATACAGTAGCTGTCACGGGGACATTGAATCCTTGTGTTGAGTTAATTACAGTTCAATTAAATGTAGCAGTCTCTCTCTACAGTATAAGACAAGGTATTACTATTTTTCCCATCTACATCATTTCATGGAGCTATAATTAACACAATAATTAAATGTTTTCAAACTATCAATTACTGTCAAAATAAACCACTTTATGCTAATTCGTTTGGGGATGTGTGAGCTTTTGTCCAAGATAAATCAGCATTGTTTTTGGTTAAGTGCCCCTTTAAGTTTGTGCAAAACATTTCCCTAAACTCAGGGGTTAATTCAGGAGCGTTGCATAAAACCTCTTAGGTTGTCTCCTTGCCTAAGTGTTTAGACTAAAGTGTTCATGTTACTGTCATAACACAGCGCATGTTCACTTCAGTTACCATGGTTACACCTTACTAGGGGTGTGTGGAGACATCATTATCTGTATCTGTATCTGTTCAACCAACAGAATGATCTATATATTTGTCTGTATTCGGACACAGAGGACCATCAGTCTAATTTTGACTTCCCACCATTACCAGAGATGTCCCTGTCTGTATTAATGTCAATAAATTGTGTCTGTAATAAATGTTGTGTATAAGGTGTGTTTTGGTAGATCTCAGCCTACCTTCCACACTGCCATTGATGTTGGAACTGGATTTGAAGAAGTCATGCAGCGAACACACACAATGCGATGGGTGACCCACAGGAACACACATGCATTTATTTCTTTTGGGTGGGTTGCCGATAAAATGTCTTCTCTGCGCTTGACCCATCCCGTCATGGGGCACGCACCCGGGGACCTATCCAAGTGTTCCTGTCCATCTTTGTCAGGGACGCGACAGTGTATTCTGCTTTTCCATTGGGTTCATCTCTTTTTCTCAAGGGGAAACCCTTGCGAGTGCAGGGAGAACATGCTAACTTCACACAGAAAGGCCCGGAAGATACCCCACTCGGATACCTGGCAACCCGGCCAGCAACCTGGTCCCCAAGTTGGAATCTAACCCAGGACCTTCTTGGTGTAACACATATTGAATGGAGCAACGGTGAAAAGGCAAAAAGGTGACAGTGTTAACCACTACACCACCATGTTGCCTAATATATAAATATACTCTATGAAACTTTAAAGTCACTAGTAGGTCGTATACCCTTGTGAAAAAACCACATTGTTACTCGCAATTCAAGTGTGGCTACAAGGCTCATTCTGCCAGTGGTTTCGGCAAGTCGGATCATGCCGCCATCTTTCTTTCTCCGGAGTACAAACAAAGTATCAAACGCACGCCGGTAGTCTCGTGAGAGGTGCAGAAATGGTCTGTTGAATCGGAGGAGGCGCTCCAAGCTGGACTGGAATGTACAGACTGGAGTGTGTTCCGCGATAACACAGATAACATAAATGACTACACGGAGACAGTGCTGGACTTTATATGTACTTTGGTGGAAGAAACAATCCCCACTACCACAATTAGAGTTTACCCAAACCAAAAACCCTGGGTAGACAAATCCGTCCGTGAGGCTCAGAAAGCACGAACTGCAGCCTACAACGCCGGGCTTGTGGCAGGCAACATGAATGACCACAAGGTGGCGAGATACAACGTCAGGAGAGTAGTAATAGAAGCAAAGAGGCGCTACAGGGATAAAATTGAACTTCTATATGAACAGGCTGACTCTAGAGCTATGTGGCAGGGCCTCAGAACGATGACAGATTACAAAGGCACCTCCCTCAAGCTGAACAGTGACATCTCCTTAGCAAATGATCTCAACACCTTCTATGCGAGGTTTGAGGCTGGGATTGATTGATTGATTGATTGATTGATTGAAAAGTTTATTAACAGATTGCAGAATGGGTACAGTACAGTACAGCTCAATACATACAATTGTTAAGGGGATGCAGACCAGAGAAAGACTTTCGTCTTGTTTACATCAGGGTCCCCCATTTTCAATTCATCATTGATTAACAACACCAGCCTACAAGCCACTGCAATGGAGAGGGGGGGGGGCTGCTGAGGGAGATTCAGTGTTCAGGGTAACAGAACATGAGGTGAGGAGGACCTTTAAGAAAGTGAATATCAGGAAGGCAGCAGGACCGGACGGTATCCCCGGCCGCGTCCTAAAAGTCTGTGCCGACCAACTGGCCCCGGTATTCACTGGCATATTTAACCTGTCCTTGGAACAAGCTGTCATCCCCACCTGTCTGAAGAAGTCCACTATCATCGCTGTACCCAAAAAATCCAAGCCTGCTTGCCTCAACGACTACCGCCCTGTAGCTCTCACCTCTATAGCCATGAAGTGCTTTGAGAAGCTAGTAAAGGGCTACATCTGCTCCGACCTCCCCATCAACCTGGACCCCCTGCAATTTGCATACCGCCCCAACAGGTCCACGGAGGATGCCATTGAATTGAATTGAAAAGTTTATTAACAGATTGCAGAATGGGTACAGTACAGTACAGCTCAATACATACAATTGTTAAGAGGATGCAGACCTGAGAAAGACTTTCGTCTTGTTTCCATCAGGGTCCCCCATTTTCAATTCATCATATGACACACACGACATACAGATAGACAGTACTGCTACATCTATACATTTATGACATACCAGATTTTCAAATACAGTACTGTTTGTGATACTAAAAAAATCCAGAAAAAGAGTGTATATACATTCGACATAGAAACTGTGCATTGGGGAGGTTGGGTAGGTGGGGTGGGGCTGTACATTGGAGGTGGGGGGGGGGGGGGGGGTGGGTAGGGGGGGGGACACTGTACATTGGAATACTGACATACATTTGACATAGAAACTGTACATTGGAGGAGGTTGGGTAGGTGGGGTGGGGTTGGGTGGGGCTGTACATTGGAATACTGACAAAGCCATGCTTGGTCTTTATTGTACAACTGGGTTAGGACATTTGTAGGGGCCAGTTTTGAATTGCAGTCTCCCGTAGGTGTTCTTTGAGAGTGTTTTTGAAGGTGGGTAGTGATTCACATTCCTTTACAGCTTTGGGTATGGCGTTCCACATTGTTGTGGCATAATTGCGAAACGTGTTTAGTCCCTTGTTTGAGCCGAATCTGGGTTTTACATGATTTGTGGAGCTCCCTCTGGTGTTGTGATCGTGGTATTCACTGACCTTTGGGAAGTATTTTGACATGTACATGGGTACCTTGGTCGTGTAGTGTATCTTGTAGACCAGGCCCATTGCAAGTTGCTGTACTCTGTCGTCTACTCTAAGCCATCCTAGGTTGGCAAAGTGTGCAGGGGTGAGGTGGGTTCTAGCCCATGTGCTTCACACAGCAGCATCACACCTGGACAAGAGGCAGGGGCAGGGGCGGACCTTCCTACAGGTGATATAGGCGGTCGCAAATCTTTTTTTTCTTTTTCTTTTTCTTTTTTTTTTCTGCACAGTTTTGGCGCCCCCCTCTATATCTGCAACCATTATTTTTACATAAAATAAATTCTAACATAAGGGAAAATGAGCCAAAAATCTAAAACGGTCGGTCGGTCTGAACCTCATGCTTTAGGTGTTCACAATCAGAACATGCTAGAGCGCTGTGCATTGATGGGTATCGGTCAAGTGTTTATAGAATTGAGCGTTGAGGAAAGAAAGACTAACGTTAGAGAACTATGAAGAGGCAAAAGCCATCCGGCCATCCAGTTTAAAAAGAGAAGAAAAGAAGAAGACGAGAAACGTGCCAAGGTGAAAGGTATGCAATTTTGTACAACTTCCAAGACCTGCCACACCAAGAGCTGATGAAGCAAGCAGAGGCACTTCAGATTCAGAAACACATTGGTAATTGTTGCAGCAATACAGTGTATGCATTTTCTTTTCTTTTTTCAAGTTTTCAAGTTTCAAGTTTCTTTAATAGTTGTCATACAGAAGTACAGAATACTTTTGTACAAAATGCTTCTTACTGTTGCGCTCCAGAGACTGTGCATGACAAGATAAGTATGAAATAAAAACATAGTAAAAATTAGAAGAAAAAAAAGAGGTCACAGTGTTCAGTTTAGACATATGTACAATGTTCGTAGACGTAGTTACCATACAATATACAATACTGTGCAGTGTACTAATATACAATACTATATAGTGCAAGGCATAAATGGACGAGGTGCAGTTTAGGTACAATTCACAGTAGGTGTACGAGTTGTAGTGCAAATCCTTTATCAATAAATATAAAGTGTAAGTGTGTTTGTGTGATCTAAAGTGTGGAGAGTGGGTGCTGCAGTGTGTTGTTTGTTTGAGTGAGTGTGTGTGTGCGTGTGGGTGTGTGTGCTGTGTGCATTTGATGGTTGTTGCATAGTGATTATTGTTCGTTTAGCGATTATTGTTCGTTTAGCAGCCTGATGGCCTGGGGATAGAAGCTCCTTCTGAGTCTTTCTGTGCTCGCCATAAGACTCCGGTATCGCTTGCCTGACGGCAGCAGTTCAAAGTTTTCACAGTAAACAACACCAACACAGACACATGACAAGAAACGAAACAGTGCAGACTTTATATATAAAGTGAAGAGTGCAGAGTTCCAGTACGGACTAGTGCAGTCAGGGCCGCCTCAGGGGGTATGCGAGCAGTGCGGTCGCACAGGGCCTCGCGGGAAGGGGGGCCTCGCAAAAAAAAAAAAAAAAAAAAAAAAAATATTAATTTTTTTTATTATTATTTTTTTTTTTTTTTGCGAGGCCCCCCTTCCCGCGAGGCCCTTTTTCATCACAGACCTAAAATCTAGTTTTGCTTATATGCTTATATATTTCACATTAGACACGTTTGTAGAATGACTTGTTCCTGGGTCTGCACCTGGGTCACTATTGGAGCTCTGGTGCTCTGCAGCAGGCATTGGTTTCAATGAGGGGAGGGGTTACACTATTCTAAAGCGTCTGACTATTCCGCGCGGCGTGCGTGCAGCATTGGAGTTTATCCGAGCCAAGGTGAAGAGGACATCGTTCGGCAGATGGACTGAAGATGAAAGTTGTTGCATGTTAGACAGTTCAGTCAGGCTAGCCATCCCGGCTAAAGACAGGGACAGCTAGTTAGCTTTAGCTAGGTCCGCCCCTGGGCAGGGGAACTATGTGAGAATGCTGTTCATCGACTACAGCTCAGCATTCAATACCATAATAGTCCCCTCCAAACTCTTAGCCAAGCTCATGGACCTGGGCTTGAACTATGACCTCTGCCAGTGGGTCTTGGACTTCCTGACGGGCAGACCCCAGGTGGTGAGAGCAGGCAACTGCACCTCCTCATCCATCACCCTCAACATAGGGCCCCCCCAGGGCTGTGTTCTGAGTCCCCTCCTCTACTCCCTGTAATAATAATAATAATAATAATAATAATAATAATAATAATAATAATAATAATAATAATAATAATAATAATAATAATAATAATAATAATAATAATAATAATAATAATAATAATAATAATAATAACTTTATTTGTATAGCACTTTTCATACAGAGGTTGCAGTTCAAAGTGCTTCACAACAGTACAAAATACAGGCATAAGCGAGCATAAAAATGTAAAATGTAAATACAAAGAGATAGAGAGGTAGCAAGGTTAGGCAAATCACAGTTCTTCAACAATACAAATAATAAAATAGAATAGATTAGATAGAGTAAAAAAGTGCGGTTTGATTCAGTTTAAAATAGGCTAAAAATAATAAGATAGAATGGACAGTAAAAAGGGTGATAAGATTGTTCAATAAAGAAAGAAAATATATAACAACAGAGCAGTGTATCGCTCTTAGTACTTTGAGTTTCCATCGCTCTTAACACTTTGAGTTTCTTTACAAAGTACAGTTCTAAGTTACCTTAAAGAACAACAGAGCAGTGTGTCGCTCACAACAACAGAGCATCACTCTAACATCATAGAACCGACATGTGAATTTCATTGGAAGTGTATGAAAGTAGGTAGGGTAAGAATATAGCAAGGTATGGTAAATCACAGTGTTTCACATTAGGATCTAGCATCCCAATAGGCTCTCTGTTTACAGTTTGATTCAGTAATACAAATAATAAAAATAGTTTAAAATGATTCAGTTTAAAAATAGTCATCAGTAAGAAGTAAAAAGTGTGATAAAATAGTTCTCTTAAAATTACAGTGCATACAGTAGGAGGTATAGTGAGATAAAATTAGCATAGAACCGACACATGAATTTGATAGGCAGTGTATAAAAGTAGGCAGGGTAAGAATAGTGCAGGTAAGTACAATTTGTGTCAGGATATCCCTGATGTTTCTATAATAATATTTCCCCTTGCCACTAGGTGGTAGCATATATCTATCTTCAAATATTTGCCTGCATTACCCCACAGTGAAATGCCTGAGCAAAGAGATAGGTTTTAAGCTGTCTTTTAAAGATGTCTAGCGAGTTGGCTTCTCTGATGTTTTGGGGTAGTTTGTTCCACAGTTTTGGGGCATAGTTGATAAAGGCTGCATTACCGATCCTCTTTTGACTGTTTCTGGAGCCTCTAGTAGTCCAGCAGCTGATGATCGCAGTGTTCTTGCTGGTGTGTAATTTATTAGAGTGTTGGGTAGCTAGGTCCCTGTCCATTTAGAACTTTGTATGTAAGGAGAAGGACCTTAAAGTCAATTCTAAATGTTACAGGAAGCCAGTGTAAAGCAGCTAAGACTGGACTAATGTGCTCTCTCCTTTTGGTTCTAGTTAGCATTCGGGCTGCAGAGTTTTGGATTAGCTGAAGCCTTGCTGTGGTTTTCTTAGGGAGACCTGTGAAAAGTGCATTACAGTAGTCTAACCGGCTAGATATGAATGCATGAATTAGCTTCTCAGCATGTTCTGATTAATAAATGGTCATACTTTTGCTATATTTCTGAGATGGAAGAACGATGTTTTCGTCACTTTGCTAATATGAGAATTGAAGTTCAGTTCTGAATCTATGATAACCCCGAGACTAGTGACCTCAGATTTGATCCAAGGGGTTAGTCCTCCCAGGTTCTTTATTAATGTTTCTTTTTTAGTTTTGGGGCCGATAATTAGAATTTCAGTTTTGTTCTCGTTTAGTTTCAGGAAGTTCTTACTCATCCATTTATTTATTGCAAGTAAGCAGTCTGTAATGGAGCTAATCGCTGTATCATTTGGTTCAGCAGATATGTACAGTTGTGTATCATCTGCATAGCTATGGAAATCTACATTATGGTCTCTGATGATATCACCCAGCGGTAACATGTAAAGGGAGAAGAGTAAAGGCCCTAAGCAACTCCCTTGTGCAACTCCATAGTTGTTGACGTATATAACAGACATGTGATCTCCTAGTTTAACATAGAATTTCCTCCCTCTGATGTATGTTTTAAACCAGCCAAGCACATGTTCTGAGAAACCGACATGGTTTTCAAGACGATCGATTAGAATATCGTGATCGATTGTATCAAATGCTGCACTTAGATCTAGCAGGATAAGGATGGAGATCTTATTCTCCGAGTTTAGCCTGAGGTCACTGATTATTTTGGTGAGGGCAGTTTCAGTGCTATGATATTTTCTGAATCTTCTGAATTCTGAATTCTTCTAAGATGTTGTTTTCTTCAAGAAAGGAATTTATTTGAACTGAAACTATCTTTTCAAGTACTTTACTAATGAATGGTAGGTTGGATATTGGATGATAATTTGCCATTACATTACTATCCAAGTTAGGTTTCTTTTAGTAATGGCTTTACAACTGCTGTTTTAAAGGCATCTGGGAAAATACCAGTTCTAAGGGAAGTGTTTATGATATCTAGCACAGGGCTTGAAACACAACCCTTGTGCACCCCTAGTCGCTTTTTCTACTTTTTTGAAATATTTTGAGTGTGTGTGTGAGCACAGCGGTGTCTGTGTTTATTATTATTTCATGAAATTGGGTAAATATCTTAATTTTACATATATGTTCATTGTGTGAAAAGCTTAGAATATGAAACACTCTAGAAATAGTCAAGACAGATTTAGTGACTTCTTCACTCCTAGTCGCTTTTTCTACTCCCATCCACTTCAATGTTAAAACGGCATTTTTAAGCATTTTTAAATCTGCTCTCATTCGTTAAATTCTCGATATAAATATAAAATGCAGTGTTGTACAACACAGTCAGTGAGCAAGCTTTCGACCAATCCAAAAAAATCAAAGACCCATGATGCCGATTTCGAACACAAGGTGGCGTAATAACACTGCAGACCACCGGCCACTAACCATGCAAGAGGCCGGGGAAAGTGGCTGCTGAGCCACAGTCTACTGCTCCGGTGTGTGTGTGTGTGTGTGTGTGTGTGTGTGTGTGTGTGTGTGTGTGTGTGTGTGTGCAGATGAAAGAGCAGCATGGGGACAGACAGGGGTCACTTTCAAACACGTTCCCCTGAAGTGGGCCAAAACAATATTGGGGGGGGGGGGGGGGGGGGTCGTGTGTGTGAGCTGGTGGCGTAATAACACTGCAGACTACCGGCCACTAACCATGCAAGAGGCCGGGGAAAGTGGCTGCTGAGCCACAGTCTACTGCTCCGGTGTGTGTGTGTGTGTGTGTGTGTGTGTGTGTGTGTGTGTGTGTGTGTGTGTGTGTGTGTGTGTGTGTGTGTGTGTGTGTGTGTGTGTGTGTGTGTGTGTGTGTGTGTGTGTGTGTGCAGATGAAAGAGCAGGTGTGTGTGTGTGTGCAGATGAAAGAGCAGCATGGGGACAGACAGGGGTCACTTTCAAACACGTTCCCCTGAAGTGGGCCAAAACAATATTGGGGGGGGGGGGGGGGGGGGGGGGGGGGGTCGTGTGTGTGAGCTGGTGGCGTAATAACACTGCAGACTACCGGCCACTAACCATGCAAGAGGCCGGGGAAAGTGGCTGCTGAGCCACAGTCTACTGCTCCGGTGTGTGTGTGTGTGTGTGTGTGTGTGTGTGTGTGTGTGTGTGTGTGTGTGTGTGTGTGTGTGTGTGTGTGTGTGTGTGTGCAGATGAAAGAGCAGCATGGGGACAGACAGGGGTCACTTTCAAACACGTTCCCCTGAAGTGGGCCAAAACAATATTGGGGGGGGGGGGGGGGGGGGGGGGTCGTGTGTGTGAGCTGGTGGCGTAATAACACTGCAGACTACCGGCCACTAACCATGCAAGAAACCGGGGAAAGTGGCTGCTGAGCCACAGTCTACTGCTCCGGTGTGTGTGTGTGTGTGTGTGTGTGTGTGTGTGTGTGTGTGTGTGTGTGTGTGTGTGTGTGTGTGTGTGTGTGTGCAGATGAAAGAGCAGCATGGGGACAGAGAGGGGTCACTTTCAAACACGTTCCCCTGAAGTGGGCCAAAACAATATTGGGGGGGGGGGGGGGGTCGTGTGTGTGAGCTCCAGGTCATGCACAGAAGCTTCAATCATGTACGGCAAAGTGGGCCAAAACAATATTCGCGGGAGGCAGTGGTTGTTTACGCAGGTGCGACTGTTGAAAGCAATTGTTCGGGGAGGGTGCCCGTTGTTTACCGCAGGTGCACCTGATCGGCCTGATGAAGGGAATAATCACGTAAAAAGGTCTACTCTGTCAGAATAACGGGGTCACTACTCATTCATCCAAGCCCAGACAAGTCATAGATTACCTTAGATTACCTTTAGCCATTTACCTGTAGCATTTAGCATTGATTTAGCGCATTCACATTCACATTCACACATTCATTCATTCATTCATTCATTCATTCATATTTCACACATTCGTTCATTCACGTAATTCATTCACATAGTCAGTAGTGTACTCCCTGACCAGTTATTGACTATGAACGCGACCCAAGCCCTCGCTTTGTTCGATTCGCTCGGACTCGGAGAGGAAGGTCCCGCTTCTAGCAGTGACTGTGATTCGGAAGTGGATGATGCCGACTGGGTCCCTGGTTTGGACGAGGTCGAGGAGGAGGAGGAGGAGGACGAGGAGGCCGAGGACAGCGGTGATGCCGCCGTGGTTGGTGCCGGTGATCCGGGCTGGATTGCCCGCAGCGGCTTGGTGTGGTCGCCTGTCAGTGACCTGACACTCCGCTACCTGCCGACAGCCGTAGTTCGGCCCGGGATTACGAGGTATAAATTTGGTCATTTAGCTGTACGAAAGTGTTGAGTGCTATACAGTGTATATGATAATAGGTAAATAGGACAAGTAAGTAATTCTATTTTTATTTTATTTTCATTTTAGGTACGCCATCGCTCGTATCCATGAGATGTTGGACTCGTTCACCTTTTTCATCACTGATGAAATATGTCTGATGGTCGTGGAAGCGACCAACCTCCACGGTTAGTTATTTCATTTTAGTAATTTGTAATTACTTTTATTGTAAATAATCATGTCACCTGTATATGTGATAATAAATAAATAAATCTCTTGCATATATTTTGTAGGGCGCCGTGCGTATGGCCAGTGGAGGGACACTGATCTGGTGGAGGTCAAGGCCTTCATTGGACTACTGTTGCTGGCCGGTGTGTTCCGCTCCCGGAGCGAAGCCACACGGAGTCTGTGGAGCGAGCGCATCGGCCGGCCCATATTCCGGGCCACCATGTCCGAGAAGAGGTTCGGCCAACTCACTCGTGCCATCCGTTACGACGACCGGACGACCAGGGAATCGGTGCGTCGTCAAGGACCTACGGGTGATCCCGATAAGGTATTTATTATTTCATGCCTCGTGTTGCTAATCTGTGCATTTATTTATTTATTTATTTTATTTATTTATTTATGTATGATATATGATGTGAGACAATTGTATTGGCCTCATCTAATTTTTATCTTGTTTGACTATATAGATGGCACCTATTCGCGAGGTGTGGGATAAGTGGGTGGAACGGCTCCCCCTGGCTTACAACCCGGGGCAGGACGTCTGTGTGGACGAGCAGCTGGTTGCCTTCAAGGGACGCTGCCCATTCAGGCAGTTCATGCCCAACAAGCCGGCCAAGTATGGGCTGAAGGTAATAATAATAATTGGTTTGACTAGAAGTATTTTATTTGTCATGCATGCACACACGCGAGATGGCCACGCACGCACGCACGCACACACACACACACACACACACACACACACACACACTGAGTCGCTAATGAAATGTCTTTCTGCACCTTCCCCAGTTCTGGGTGCTATGTGATGTTGACACCACATATGCCTGGTGCATGCAGCCATACCTGGGGAAACCGCGCCCTGATGCTCCACCAGAAAAGAAGCAGGGGAAACGTGTGGTCAATGACCTCACGGTTGGCCTGGGTCCAGGCCACACCATCACCACAGACAACTTTTTTACCACTCATGAGCTGGCCATGGAGCTCCTAAAGCGCAAGATGGCATTGGTGGGCACCGTAAAAAGTAACAGGACCGAGATGCCACCCAAGCTGCGCACGATCAAGAACAGGCCAGTGCTGGACTCCCGCTTCTGTTTTACGGCCAACACCACGGCCGTGAGCTATGTGGCGAAGAAGGGGAGGAATGTGCTCATGTTGAGCACAAAGCACCGGGAGGAGGAGGTAATAATATATTGAATTTGTAACGCACCCTACATTCCTGATAATCTCAGAGTGCCACAGAATAATACAATATAAATAGATGTATATAAAAAAAGAACACAGCAGAACAACATGATGCATAAAAACTAATAAGTCCTTTCTAAACAGGTGTCGCAGGAGGAGCACAAGAAGCCCCAGGTCATACTAGATTATAACCACTGCAAGGGGGCGGTGGACAACCTGGACAAGGTATGTATTGTTTTATAGTGCATGTCTGGTGTAATTATTCTCTTTATTTATCGATATATGATGTGAAAATTAGGGAGGAGATCTTTTTTTTTTTTTTTTTTTAGACTTGCGTTTTTATTGCGTTTGTATCTTATTTGGTTTCTATTTTTTCTACCGCTCTACCATGGGAGGGGCTCTGTGTTGAGAAATATAGCGGCAAATAAGTCTACTGTACCCCCGCTAGACATATTAGTTATAACCGGTCCTCTCTAACGTTAGACTCTCGGCTATTTCTGACTGCTATTTCTGACCGAAATAGTCTACCTTTCTTTTTTATAATGGCAGCTTCTTATTCACAGGTATTTTGTTATTATTATTCTCTTTATTTATCGATATATGATGTGAAAATTAGGGAGATATTTTTTATTTTTTTTTTTTTTAGACTTGCGTTTTTATTGCGTTTGTATCTTATTTGGTTTCTATTTTTTATTTCAGCTTGTTCTTATTATTCTCTTTATTTATCGATATATGATGTGAAAATTAGGGAGGAGATCTTTTTTTTTTTTTTTTTAGACTTGCGTTTTTATTGCGTTTGTATCTTATTTGGTTTCTATTTTTTATTTCAGCTTGTGGGGACCTACAGCTGCCGTAGGGGGACGCGTCGCTGGCCGATGAAGTTCTTTGCGAACATGCTGGACGTGTCCCTCTACAACGCCTTGGTGTTGTGGCTGGCCATAGAGCCAGGCTGGAACGTCGGGGTCAAGTACCGGAGGAGGCTCTTCATAGACGAAATGGCAACCAAGCTCGTCATGCCGCTGGTGGCAATCCGAGAGAGGTTGCCCCGCGCGCTAAGCGCTGCTGGCATTGTACAGGATGCCAGGCACACCGCCGCCCGGCAACAAGCAGCACCAGCAGCGGCCGCAGCAGCCGCGATACCACCACCACCACCCAAGCGGCAGTGCTATCTCTGCCGTGGGAAGAAATCCAGAATGGAGAGGCACTGTCACCTGTGCACAAAATCTGTGTGCAAAGAACACAGTGATTCAGTGTGTAACACATGTAAAATAAAATGAATTATAAAGAAATCTATTTGTCTTTTTTCTTCAGTATGTTCATAAACGTGCGTTTCGCCATGTCCAGACCAATATGCGTAAATTCTTTTTTCTAATGAGCACATAATGTGAGTATAATGTGCAGCTGGTTGAAACGCTGGGATATTATGTATAAAATGTAGAAATGAATATTTGTATGCAGGTCGAATATACTTTGCTCACAGAGCTGGTGAGTTGTGTCACCAGCCAGCTAGATCACTGTGATTGGTCACGCCCCCCCCACTCCCAGCTGCTCACTGGTGAGACGAGAGAGGGCTCGCTCTACCATGGGAGGGGCTCTGTGTTGAGAAATATAGCGGCAAATAAGTCTACTGTACCCCCGCTAGACATATTAGTTATAACCGGTCCTCTCTAACGTTAGACTCTCGGCTATTTCTGACTGCTATTTCTGACCGAAATAGTCTACCTTTCTTTTTTATAATGGCAGCTTCTTATTCACAGGTATTTTGTCCCGTTTTGATATGCTGTAAAGTATTGGAAAAAAATAATAGATATATGGTGAATATGGCGGTTTATAAATAAAAACTGACGTGGTATCAAACAAACACTAATTTAAGTGGTTAAAATTCGAAAATATGTGTAATTTTTTACAGATATCTTGAGAATAGGCTATGAATGTTAAACATGGGTAAAAAAATGTTTTAAAAATAGTAAACAGTTAAAGTTATTTGGCTTTGAACATGATGTATCTTTTCCTCTCTTAAGCCCAGTGAGCTCCCTCTTTCTTAGGACAGCACAAGGGGGGCCAGTGCTCCGGTCGCCCTGGAGGGCGGGGGCAGCTCCTTGAACGTGCGAGGCCCGGGACAGTGCTTAAGTTTGGGGTAACCGGGACGAGCGGAGGGCCTGGAGCTCACACTTAGTCTGATTTTCATTAAGGGGGCCAGTGCTCCGGTCGCCCTGGAGGGCGGGGGCAGCTCCTTGAACGTGCGAGGCCCGGGACAGTGCTTAAGTTTGGGGTAACCGGGACGAGCGGAGGGCCTGGAGCTCACACTTAGTCTGATTTCCGTTTAGGGGGCCAGTACTCCGGTCGGCCTGGAGTACGGGGGCAGCTCATTGAACTTGCGAGGCCCGGGACAGTGCTTAAGTTTGGGCACGCAGGGACACCCGGGGCGCCTGGTTCTCCTGGGCCCAAGGGTACGGCTGGGGCGCATGGTGCTCCCACACTCAGGTGGGAGCACCATGGTTGACCGACGCCCAGGACGGGCACGCATCCGTGGGGTAAGACGGCCGGTGAGAGCGCGGCGCGGAGCCAATGGCAGTGACATGATGGGAATAGCCAGACTCTGAGGGGCGGCGAAGGGCCAGAGCCCTGAACCGTGAGTGTGGTGGACCTGACCTCCCCGCGGTCCCGTCGGATAACCCTTAGGTAGGCCCCCTCTCGGGGGGTCATGGGTGAACCAACAGGTCCCCCTCGCTGTGTGTGTGTGTGTGTGTGTGTGTGTGTGTGTGTGTGTGTGTGTGTGTGTGTGTGTGTGTGTGTGTGTGTGTGTGTGTGTGTGTGTGTGTGTGTCAGAGGGCATGCCCAGTTTGAAGGCTACTCTTAGGGGTTAGGGTTATGGTTAGGGGGGGGGGGTCAGATGGCATGCCCAGTTTGAAGGCCACTCTTAGGGGTTAGGGTTATGGTTAGGGGGGGGGGGGGGTATGTGTGTCAGATGGCAGGCCCAGTTTGAGGGCTACTCTTATGGGTTATGGTTAGGGTTAGGTGGGGGTGTGTGTGTCAGATGGCATGCCCAGTTTGAAGGCCACTCTTAGGGGTTAGGGTTATGGTTAGGGGGGGGGGGTATGTGTGTCAGATGGCAGGCCCAGTTTGAGGGCTACTCTTATGGGTTATGGTTAGGGTTAGGTGGGTGTGTGTGTGTGTGTCAGATGGCATGCCCAGTTTGAAGGCCACTCTTAGGGGTTAGGGTTATGGTTAGGGGGGGGGGGGTATGTGTGTCAGATGGCAGGCCCAGTTTGAGGGCTACTCTTATGGGTTATGGTTAGGGTTAGGTGGGGGTGTGTGTGTCAGATGGCATGCCCAGTTTGAAGGCCACTCTTAGGGGTTAGGGTTATGGTTAGGGGGGGGGGGGGGTATGTGTGTCAGATGGCAGGCCCAGTTTGAGGGCTACTCTTATGGGTTATGGTTAGGGTTAGGTGGGGGTGTGTGTGTCAGATGGCATGCCCAGTTTGAAGGCCACTCTTAGGGGTTAGGGTTATGGTTAGGGGGGGGGGGGGGGGTATGTGTGTCAGATGGCATGCCCAGTTTGAGGGCTACTCATATGGGTTAGGGTTAGCACACTTGGCACAGTTGCAACGGAATATATTCGACCCTTTGTTTTGGCTGGGCCTCCGTGTGTGTGTGTGTATCTGTGGCTGTTTGCCTACGTTTTTGCCCCAACAAGTCAATTGTGAATATGTTCGGGTGATGCTGTAGCACACACGCTGTGAGGCCTGAGTTGATCCGTGAAGAGTTTCTAATTTAATTGAATTTAGGCATGCAACTCAGTGTTAGGGGTGTCCATTTCAGCACCACGGCCAGAGACGGCAGGCAACTCAGTGTTAGGGTTAGATCACTGTCCTGAAGTGCGGGTACACTCCTGGAGTAACAATGCCTCTCTTAAACACCTGTTTGAAGAAAGCTGTAGGTATAGGGTCAATGTCTGAGGTGGAGGAGTTACATTCTGAGACAGTTTTGCAGAGTACATCTAATGTGATGCATGTGAATCTTCTCATGGTTACATTGTGCGGTTTGCTGCAATCAGCTTTATTTCCATCATGAGTAATGCTGGCCCTGATCAAGGTTATTTTGTTGTTAAAGAATAGTGCAAGTTCTTCACACTTAACCGTTGATGACTGAGGAGGTGTAGGGGCAGTGTTGAGTAGTACATTAATAGTGGAAAAAAGGATTCTGGAGTTTCCAGCATTTTCTGTAATGATTTTAGAGAAGTAGTCTTTCCTTGCTAAGCGGATGGTTTTATTATAAGCAGTTAAAGCATCTTTGTATATATCACAGCCAGGGCCGCCTGGGAGAAATGCGAGGCCCTGTGCGAGATTTAAACGCATCTCAGAACACAGCTCAGAACACAGAACACATGCAGAACACAGCACAGAACACAGCTCAGCACACAGCTCAGAACACAGGACACCTCAGAACACAGAACACATGCAGAACACAGCTCAGCACACAGCTCAGAACACAGCTCAGAACACAGAACACAGCTCAGCACACAGCTCAGAACACATCTCAGAACACAGCTCAGAACACAGAACACATGCAGAACACAGCTCAGCACACAGCTCAGAACACAGGACTAGGTACAGACTCAGCGAGCACAGCCTAGCCATCGAGAAAGGCCGCCATAGGCAGACCTGGCTCCCAAGCGAAGACAGACTATGCACCCACTGCACACAAGATGAGGTGGAAACCGAGCTCCACTTCTTAACAACCTGCCCACTATACCAAGACATCAGAGACATATACTTCCCACAAATTGCAAACACCCAAAGAGACTTTGAAAACATGGACAATAACTCAAAACTCCCATACCTACTGGGAGAAATACAAGAATGTGCAAACACAGCAGCCAGATTTGTGAGCTGCTGTGACAAGAAAAGGACATCCAACGGAGTACAACCACCATAAAGACTGTACAAGAAATTCCTTCTGTAATGTACTGATTTCTTTTGTTTTATCTGTTTGATTGTTTTGTTTTGTTTGGCTTTGGCAATGTAAACGTATGTTTCCCATGTCAATAAAGCCCATTTGAATTGAATTGTGTGTGTGTGAGAGAGAGAGTGTGTGTGTGTGTGAGAGAGAGAGAGAGAGAGAGAGAGAGAGAGAGAGAGAGAGAGAGAGAGAGAGAGAGAGAGGAGGGGGGGGGGGGGCGTGGGAGAGAGAAAGATTGAAAAAGAGGACATCTTTCGGGGACATTAGATCAGACGAAATGGCCTTGTGTGATATGGGGGGCCTTGTGTGGCACAGCAGAACAACAACACAATCATCAAATTTCAAATTTGCTGACGACACAGTAGTGGTGGGCCTGATTTCTGCAAACAACGAGAGGGCCTACCTGGAAGAGGTCAAGGTCCTGGCGGGATGGTGTCAAGAAAACAGCCTCTCCCTGAACGTCAGCAAAACAAAGGAGATGATTGTGGACTTTAGGATGTCGGGGGTCAGGGACTACAGCCCCCTCAGCATCGACGGGGCACCGGTTGAGAGAGTGAACAGTTTTAAGTACCTCAGAGTCCACATATCCGAGGACTTGACATGGACCACACACATTGACAGTGTTGTGAAGAAGGCACGGCAACGCCTCTACTTCCTCAGGCGCCTAAGGAAGTTCCAAGTCAGTCAGAAGATCCTTAAGAACTTCTACTCATGTACAATAGAGAGCATCCTGACTGGCAATATCACCTCCTGGTTTGGGAATAGCACCGCACAAGACCGTAGCAGACTACAGAGAGTGGCCCGTTCAGCCGAGCGCACAATTGGAGGGGGGCTTCCCACTCTCCAGAACATTTACAACAAGCGGTGCATGGGTAAGGCTAAGAGAATTATCAAAGACTCCAGCCACCCAAACAACTGCCTCTTTGAACTGCTGCGGTCAGGCAAGCGATACCGGAGTCTCATGGCAAGCACAGAAAGACTCAGAAGAAGCTTCTATCCCCAGGCCATCAGGTTGCTCAAAGAACAATAACACTATGCAACAACCATCAAATGCACTCACAGCACACACATCCACATGCACACACTCACTTTAAACAAACAACTCACTTCAGCACCCACTCTACACACTTTAGAACACCTAAACATACTTTATATTTATTGGCAAAGAATTTGCACTACAACCCATACCTCAGTACACCTTACTGTAAATTGTACCTAAATTGTACCTCATCCCATTTCTGCTTTGCACTATATATAATAGATTGTATATTAGTATATTGTATAGTATATTGTATGGTAACTCAGTTACTTCTACTCTGCATTGAACATTGTACATATGTACATACTGAACACTTGTGTCTACGTACGTGACTTCTATTTTTTACTTGCTATACTTATTTTATTTTATACTTATCTTTTTTGTCTAGCACAGTCTCTGGAGCGTAACAGAAAGAAGCATTTTGTATAAAAGTATTCTGTAATTCTGTATGACAACTAATAAAGAAACTTGAACTAAACCTTTATATTCATTACTGATATTCAAATCTTCCCAGCAATTGCTTGCGAGCACCCGGTGGTTTATAACAAACACCCAACTGAATGCAGAAGTTCAATGTACAGAGCTAGTAGAGTATTAGTTTGACATGTAGGGCTTGTAGTAGAGTGTTAGTTTGACATGCAGAGCTTTTAGTAGAGTGTTCGTTTGACGGGCAGGGCTTGTAGTAGAGTGTTAGTTTGACGGGCAGGGCTTGTAGTAGAGTGTTAGTTTGACATACAGGGCTTTTAGTAGTGTTAGTTTGACATGCAGGGCTTGTAGTAAGTAGAGTGTTAGTTTGACATGCAGGGCTTGTAGTAGAGTGTTAGTTTGACATGCAGGGCTTGTAGTAGAGTGTTAGTTTGACATGCAGGGCTTGTAGTAGAGTGTTAGTTTGACATGCAGGGCTTGTAGTAGAGTGTTAGTTTGACATGCAGGGCTTGTAGTAGAGTGTTAGTTTGACATACAGGGCTTGTAGTAGAGTGTTAGTTTGACATGCAGGGCTTGTAGTAGAGTGTTAGTTTGACATGCAGATGCAGGGCTTTTAGTAGAGTGTTAGTTTGACATGCAGATGCAGGGCTTTTAGTAGAGTGTTAGTTTGACGGGCAGGGCTTGTAGACAGTAGCGGCCGGTGTGAATTACACTTGGGTGGTCGCGGGTGGGGGGGGGGGGGGGGGGGGTGAAGGGGGGCAAGCGCACAGCTCACAGCTGACCAAGTGGACAGCTGACGACATAACGTTACCAGCGTTAAGTCGAGTTACTACACTAGTACACGTATGATCAATGCAATAATGAACACATATATATATATCTTGTCATTTTAAACAAGTTACCATTCATTCATTCATTCATCCATTATGCGTCAAATTAACAACAACAGAGAGAGAGCGAGAGAGAGAGAGAGAGACTGAATTAACTCACTGTTTACGTGGTCAAGGAGGGCTTGATAGTGTATATTATGTCCACTGTTGTCCCACAGTCCCAGACTGTTGATGTATATCCACTCTGTCCAGACTGCATCCAGCTATTAGCCAAATAGCTTCTATTAGCCAAATAGCTTGTTAGCACTTACAGTAGCACAACACAACAGTACTGTGATGAATGAATGAATGAGTCTGTCTTTGCCCATTTCCGCGTCGAACAGCCTGCAAACTACCTGGCGTTCTATCGCCCTGCTCTAAGACAAACTCTAACCTTAACCAACTTTGAAAGAGTGCCTAAGCTTAACCGTCGAAAGAACTTGCCGTCACGCTCTAAGACAAACTCTAACGTTACCAAACCTACTTCGAACGAAGAGTGGCTAGGCTTTCCCAGTGTAGAAACTGACGTCGGCCAATCAGAGAGCGTCTTCGAGAAATGCAGCTACGGAAATTATTGACGCTGCTTGCTTAGAATGATATAGACCGCTTCAAAACGCGCCCGGTTTCCATCATAATAGATCATATTTCAACGCACAGCGAATTACGCACTGATTGGCTGCGACAGTACAGCGATGAAACCAGTGCACGCCCACTGTGAGCGCTATGCGTCTAGCCCAGGAGAAATGCGGCTATGGAAAGTATAGAGGCGGTATTATTCTCTAGCAGACATTCACTTCCTGTTCATGAAAAAAAAAATTATATTTGATATATTAACGTTATATTGTGCATTGGAAACACAAACATACTTAAAATGAGTAAATATTATTCATTTTAAACATGTTTATATTATTTATAGGGCTATAAAAAAAAATCTTCTTCTTCTCTCTTTTAACCAGGGTTAACCAGGGGGGGCGGCGCCCCAGCGCCCCTAGTGGCGAGCCGCCACTGCTTGTAGAGTGTTAGTTTGACGGGCAGCCGGGCTTGTAGTAGAGCAGGGGTCTCAAACTCAATTTACCTGGGGGCCGCTGGAGGTAGAGTCTGGGTGAGGCTGGGCCGCATCAAATATTCCACAAAAAAAGGGTTTCAAGTATTCCAAAAATGCAAAACACAGGCAGATGGGAGGATATACCCCCCCCGACACCTGACGACCGGCGCTATTGATATGCAAATAGCGAGTACTTATCTGGGGTTGCACAGAGTGCAACCCCATCCCATGAAGAACACATGCCTGGATAAAATAAATAAAACGCCCAACTCGCGCAACGACTCGGCAACAAGTTGCGCGCGGCGGCGCGGGCCGCATTAACACTACACTTTGATGTCAAGTAGGGGGCCGCAAAATATCATCCAGCGGGCCGCAATTGGCCCGCGGGCCACGAGTTTGAGACCCCTGTAAGTGTTAGTTTGACATGCAGGGCTTGTAGTAGAGTGTTAGTTTGATGGGCAGGACTTGTAGTATAGTGTTAGTTTGACGGGCAGGACTTGTAGTATAGTGTTAGTTTGACGGGCAGGATTTGTAGTATAGTGTTAGTTTGACATGCAGGGCTTCTAGTAAAGTGCAGCAGGGGGAAATTACCCAGTGGTTTTCAGAAGGCTGGCTACATATATCTAAAAACTTTCAAACACCTTATAAGTCTCATGCAGTATTTTCCACCCATTTTCAACATCAATGACAGTGTGAATGGTGTTTAGTAATGTAAGATGACAGTGTGAATGCAGTTTAGTAAGGAATTATGACAGTGTGAATGTGAATGGGAGATTTCAATAGCGCCAATCTGAGAAAGGTATTGCCCGACTTCTATCAGCATGTGACTTGCAACACCAGAGGCGGTAACATCCTAGATCACTGTTACACGCAATTTAAAGGTGGCTACAAGGCTCATTCTGATAGTGGCTTTGGCAAGTCAGATCACGCATCCATTTTCCTTTCACCAAAGTACAGACAGAGAATTAAAAGTACTCCCGTAGTCTCGCGAGAGGTGCAGAAATGGGATCTGACGTCAGAAGAGACGATCCGGTCAGTGTTTCACCACACAGACTGGATTGTGTTCCGCGACACAGATAACATTAATGCCTACACGGAGACAGTGCTGGACTATGTCTGTACTAGGGTGAAAGAAACAATCCCCACTACCAAAATGAAAGTTTACCCAAATCAAAAACCCTGGGTAGACAAATCCGTCCGTGAAGCTCTGAGAGAGCGCACCAAAGCATACAATGACGGCCTAGTGGCAGGCAACATGAATGACCACAAGGTGGCGCGACACAACGTAAGGAGGACAGTGTCAGAGGCCAAACGGCGCTACAGGGATAAAATTGAACTCCAGTTTGAACAAGCTGACTCTAGAGCTATGTGGCAGGGGCTCAAAACGATGACAGACTACAAAGGCGCCTCCCTCAAACTGAACAGTGACATCTCCTTAGCAAACGACCTCAATACCTTCTATGCGAGGTTTGATGCTGGTAATAACAACACCAGCTCACAAGCCTCGGCAATGGGGGGGGGGGGTCGGCTGCTGATGGAGGCGCAGTGTTCAGGGTAACAGAGCATGAGGTGAGGCGGACCTTTAAAAAAGTGAATATCAGGAAGGCAGCAGGTCCGGACGGCATCCCCGGCCGCGTCCTAAAAGTCTGTGCCGACCAACTGGCCCCAGTATTCACTGACATATTTAACCTGTCCTTAGAACAGGCTGTCATCCCCACCTGCCTGAAGAAGTCCACTATTATCCCTGTACCCAAAAAATCCAAGCCTGCTTGCCTCAACGACTACCGCCCTGTAGCTCTCACCTCCATAGCCATGAAGTGCTTTGAGAAGCTAGTAAAGGGCTACATCTGCTCCTCCCTCCCCATCAACATGGACCCCCTGCAATTTGCATACCGCCCCAACAGGTCCACGGAGGACGCCATATCCCATGTGCTGCACACAGCAGCATCACACCTGGACAAGAGGCAGGGGAACTATGTGAGAATGCTATTCATCGACTACAGCTCGGCATTCAATACCATAGTCCCCTCCATACTCATAGCCAAGCTCAGGGACCTGGGCTTGGGCTATGACCTCTGCCAGTGGGTCTTGGACTTCCTGACTGGCAGACCCCAGGTGGTGAGAGCAGGCAACTGCACCTCCTCATCCATCACCCTCAACATAGGGGCCCCCCAGGGCTGTGTTCTGAGTCCCCTCCTCTACTCCCTGTACACACACGACTGTGTGGCTCAGCGGAGTAGCAATACAATCGTCAAATTTGCTGACGACACAGTGGTGGTGGGCCTGATCTCTGCCAACGACGAGAGGGCCTACCTGGAAGAGGTCAAGGTCCTGGCGGGATGGTGCCAGGAAAACAGCCTCTCCCTGAACGTCAGCAAAACAAAGGAGATGATTGTGGACTTCAGGAGGTCGGGGGTCAAGGACTACAGCCCCCTCAGCATCGACGGGGCACCGGTTGAGAGAGTCAACAGCTTCAAGTACCTCGGAGCCTACATATCCGAGGACTTGACATGGACCACACACATTAACAGTGTGGTGAAGAAGGCACGACAACGCCTCTACTTCCTCAGGCGCCTAAGGAAGTTCCAAGTCAGCCAGAAGATCCTTAAGAACTTCTACTCATGTACAATAGAGAGCATCTTGACCGGCAACATCACCTCCTGGTTTGGGAATAGCACTGCAAAAGACCAAAGCAGACTACAAAGAGTGACACGTTCAGCCGAACGCACAATTGGAGGGGGGCTCCCCACCCTCCAGAACATTTACTACAAGCGTTGCAAGGGCAAGGCTAAGAGAATCATTAAAGACTCCAGTCACCCGAACAACTGCCTCTTCGAACTGCTGCGGTCAGGCAAGCGATACAGGAGTCTCAAGGCGAGCACAGAAAGACTCAGAAGTAGCTTCTATCCCCAGGCCATAAGGCTGCTAAACGAACAATGAATGAACACTACACAACAACAACCACCAAACGCACATAGCACACACATCCACACGCACACACCCACTTTAAACAAACACACTGTAGCACCCACTCCACACACTTTATAGCACACACCCACTTTAAACAAACACACTGTAGCACCCACTCCCCACACTTTATATTTATGGATGAAGGATTGCACTACAACTCGTACACCTTACTGTAAATTGTACCTAAAATTGTACCTCATCCCATTTCTGCTTTGCACTAGATAGTACTGTACATTAGTACACTGCATAGTATTGTGTATTGTATATTATATGGTAACTCAGAACATTGTACATATGTCTATACCGAACACTGTGACCTCATTTTCTTCTTCTAAATTCATGCTATATTATGTTATTATGTTATTTGATACTATCTTGTCTAGCACAGTCTCTGGAGCGTAACAGTAAGAAGCATTTTGTATGAAAGTATTCTGTACTTCTGTATGACAACTATTAAAGAACTTGAACTTGAACTTGAACTTGAATGCAGTTTAATAAGGTAAACTGATATCAGCTGAAACACACACCATATACACCTACAAACACAACATTAGTTTAAGAAAGGGGCAATCTCTGGTAATGTCAAAATTAGACTAGTATCCTTTAGTGTGTGTGTGTGTGTGTGTGTGTGTGTGTGTGTGTGTGTGTGTGTGTGTGTGTGTGTGTGTGTGTGTGTGTGTGTGTGTGTGTGTGTGTGTGTGTGTGTGCGTGTGTGCGTGCGTGCGTGGGTGCGCATGCATGCGTGCGTGCGTGCGTGGGTGCGCATGCATGCGTGCGTGCGTGTGTGTGTGTGTGTGTGCGTGTGTGTGTGTCGGGGGTGGGGTATATCCTCCCATCTGCCTGTGTTTTGCATCTCCTCATGCTGGCTTAACTCCAGACACTGGCCCTAGGCGAACGCAGGGCCATCGACTCAATCTCTCTTCCTCCCCGTGCGTGTGCCCGCCGGTGGTCAGCCCCCGTTAATCACGGACAGATGTACGCGTGCCGCTAGATGACCGTCCATCAGGCACAGAGTGTTTCCGACATCTGCTGTCTCCCCTTTCTTGGTCAACTCCCAGCCCGTCTGTGAGCATTAGCCCGGTGCACTCACAGACTCCAGGACTCAAAAGGCACCCCGGGGCTTGACGACATTACCCCTAAGCTGTCTTTAATACTCCCGGGGAATATGTGATGATAGCCGTGTTTCCGTCAAATTGCAAAGCAAACTTTGGAAATGTCACAAAAAATGTAATGCAAGTAAGACTTTCTAGTTGAAATGTGAACTTAGTGCAGTGGAACCAGAGGGGTCATCAACTATACATGTGGTCAGATCTTCATGGTTGATACTAATTTATTGTTAAAGCGTTGCAGTCAAATACAAATTCAGGTTGAGGAGTTGGATGGAGGTCGTGCATGCTTCTCTGGCCAGGAGAAATCAATATCCCTCTCAATTATGTGAGCTTGCTCTTAAGCTTTCTGGGAGGGGGGGTTGTGGGAAGGGTTGAATAACAAAAGGTAGTTTGGGTCGAGAAGGTGAGGAAGGCACGAGTTGAGGTGAAACGAAGGGTAGGGTGTGAGGAAGAGGAAGGGAAGGAGGAGGGGGAGGGAGGAGGTGTGAACAGAGACCTTATCGGAAAACAGTGGCAAATGTGAGAAAAAGAATCCATTGAAAAGACGAAGCTTTGCTGTCTAGACTTGATACTAACTTGGTATTGGGCAGGTTCCTTCCCGTCAGCTCATAAGACCATTTGCTTTCCAAAGCAAGATGAAGACAAAAGTGCAGTCTGACTGATTCTGATGCACGAACCGATCTGTGTTTCATGAGAGTGACTGGGAGCCATTGGTTTATATGACAAAACAATATTATAATGAACACATTACATTTACTCCATTCCATGTGTTACAATAGCAGCCGCTTGCCATGGAAGTCTTTACCCCCACGCCATTACCCACTGAGAAATTATTAGTCTATTACACATCTAAAAGTCTGTGGTACATCTAACCAAAGCCATCTAGCCATCTAACCAAAAATCAGACTCAATTTGAATTTGGTATAAAAGTGAAAGTGTAGTAGATGTCTAGATAACACCTAGCCGTTAAGATAAGATAAGATATTCATTTGATCCCCTTGGGGAAACTCAGGGGATTTCAACAACATTTCAACAGCTATACGTTTAAATATATACGTTCAAATGGCGTCTACTAAACTTTCACTTTCAAACCAAATTTTACCCGGTTTTAGCCTAGACATCTAATAGACTTCGTTTAGATGACCATCTTTTGAAATTATGAGATGTATGTAGACATCTCACGTTTGGAAATTGAGAGGGGCATCTAAACAGAGCATATTAAACATTTAAACCACAGCAAACATATGATTAAAACCCATTTCAATAGCAACCCATTTCAATTAAAATATATATATATTTGGCAGCAGCAAAATTATTTTCCTCAGAACACTGGCCCCCAAGGACTGTATTTTTACACAAATACAATGAATTGTTTTGATAATAATGGTCCAAACGAATTTGGCACAATAATCACACAACTCCCATGCCTTTCACAGGAACAGCATGACAGTGACCAACAGTAGAGTGTATCACTTTCCGTAGATGTAGTACTGAGTACATCAGGTTTAACAGTAGACTGTATAACTTTCAGTAGATGTAGGACTGAGTACATAAGGTTTAACAGTATACTGTATCACTTTCAGTAGATGTAGTACTGAGTACATCAGGTTTAACAGTAGATGTAGTACTGAGTACATCAGGTTTAACAGTAGATGTAGTACTGAGTACATCAGGTTTAACAGTAGATGTAGGACTGAGTACATCAGGTTTAACACTAGATGTAGGACTGAGTACATCAGGTTTAACAGTAGATGTAGTACTGAGTACATCAGGTTTAACAGTAGATGTAGTACTGAGTACATCAGGTTTAACAGTATATGTAGTACTGAGTACATCAGGTTTAACAGTAGATGTAGGACTGAGTACATCAGGTTTAACAGTATACTGTATCACTTTCAGTAGATGTAGTACTGAGTACATCAGGTTTAACAGTAGATGTAGTACTGAGTACATCAGGTTTAACAGTAGATGTAGTACTGCATTCATCAGGTTTAACAGTAGATGTAGTACTGCATTCATCAGGTTTAACAGTAGGTGTAGTACTGCATTCATCAGGTTTAACAGTAGATGTAGTACTGAGTATATCAGGTTTAACAGTAGATGTAGTAGGCCTACTGAGTACATCAGGTTTAACAGTAGACTGTATCACTTTCAGTAGATGTAGTACTGAGTACATCAGGTTTAACAGTAGATGTAGTACTGCATTCATCAGGTCTAACAGTGTGATTGTGGCTGTAAAGAGAAGTGATAAGTGTGGGTCACACAAAGTACAATTATGTTATATAGCAGTGTAATGACCAGGCACGTGCATGCATAGGGGTGAAGGGGTGCCCGGGCCTTTTTTTTTTACAGTTGCACATATATATATATACTGCCCTGCCCTTCCAAATGAAAGATGTCACGATAGAATCTAAATATTAGGTAAAGAAAGAGAGAGAAATGCCACCCCTCTCGTAAATAATAGGTCCTTCCAGCCAACATGTAAACCGTGCAGGGCCAGCAGTGCACTGAACAGGAAATTGATATCCAGCTGTTGTTGAGCTCACAGTGCCCTCACACTCGAGTCGAGACCTCTTTTTTTACAGTTACTATTTCAACTAAAACAAAGCAAGAGTACACATCAGGTAAGGTATTTGCCCAACAAAATAAAATGTCGGGTTTGCAGTGCACTGTATATTTTCGTGAAACACGTCGCCAGCCCCTCCCTGTCTGCTGCTGCTAGTGCAGGAAAATCACGCAGCTCTCTCTCTCTCTCTCTCTCTCTCTCTCTCTCTCTCTCGCAGCTGTTGGTCTGGAGCGCATATTGTGTTATTAAAGGGACACTATGTAGTTTTGGTGACATCTATCGGTGAAACTGAATGTACCATGATATACTTGTATTAACCCCAAAAATCGGGCTCGCGCGCTGCGCGCGTTCGCATTACATTTACTAATTAATGCCCTTTTATGAGTTCAGGCACCTGCCTTTCTAAAGTCTTGTGCACGTCCCTGGTAATGACGTTATATAGCAACCAGACACTGATGCTCTATTAAGTAAGGCTGTAGGCTACAGCTCCTTGTCAATACTACACAGGTGTGTTGATTATTTCTAGCAGGTGATAGTGCCTGTGCTCTTCAAAATAGAAGTCTCAAACACTTGTATCAACTTGGCTCTATTCCATGTGTTTTGAAAAGCAAAGGCACCGTCACGTGCCATGAATCATCAATTTACCTGTGTCGTTGGAATTGGAAATTACTCAATAATCAACTAGGCTGCAGTAAAAAACTTAAAACCAGATTCTCAAACATAAACATGAAGACGGACAACACGCTCATCACAGACAAGCTGGATGTAGCCAATTATTTAAACATCTTCTTCACAAACATAGCCACAACACTGGTAAACAAACTACCCTCCCACTAAGGGAATTATGGGGTAGAACACATAGTAGCATACTACAAAAACCTAGGGGTCCACAAAGACGACTTCAAACTTGAAATGGTAACAACCGATGAGGTACTCAAAAAATTGAGCGCCCTCCAACCTAACAAGGCCACTGGCCATGACAACATCCCCTCCAAATTCCTCAGAGACGCAGCAGCCGCCATCACCCCAGTCATCACCAGTGTTGGGCAAGTTACTTTTAAAAAGTAACTAGTTACAGTTACTAGTTACTTCTTCCAAAAATTAACTAAATTACTTACTCAGTTACAAATTATAAAAGTAACTAGTTACTTCAGCAAGTAACTATTGCGTTACTTTCAATATATATATATTTTTTACATAAACAACATACACAAATCTAAACTATTTTAATGTTGCTGTGGGACAAAGTGAGACTAGCCTCCAATCAAATGCCATGTATGTAGATATTATAATTACTATGTTTATATATTAGTGGATCATACAAATACAATAGATGTTTTGGAACTTTTGATATGTATTGCCCCTCAACAGGCCACAACTGGGCAACATTAAATTATGCTTGTTAAGCACTATACCAAAAATAAATAACAAATATATACTGATTGATTGAACATTTTAATTAACAGATTGCAGAATGGGTACAGCACTACGGCTCAATACACACAATTGTTAAGGGGATGCAGATCAGAGAAAGACTTTCGTCTTGTTTACATCAGGGTCCCCCATTTTCAATTCATGACATACACAACATACAGATATAAGAATCTAATCGAATCATTCTAAACCAATCTAATCATGACATTTAAGACATGCATGACATACAGATATATATCTCTGCGCACCAGACTGTGATATTAAGCCAGGAAGTGCAGCACTATGTTGAGTCCATAGATATATACTGTATGGTTGAGCCTGTCAGCAGTAGAGCCACTACTGCCCTGAGCTGCAACACAAGAGTAAACCGCTGTCTCACGCTGACTGCTCGCTTATTATGTTGTTCCGTTGGATTCGTTTTAGATTATTTGGGCTCAAACCGTACACTACACAGACCTGCGGTCTCCGCTGACTGAATCGCTTGTGTTGTGGCTCAGACTCTCGATGCGTTAGACCCGCCCACCTCTACCTTTGATTGGCTTACCATGACATTTTACTCAGCCTCAGCCAATCGTCACTCGTCAGCTTGTATCCGCTTGACTTGCGCACTGCCCACTAAACAAGGAAGAACATAATATTGCCTCTCAGCGCAGATATCTGTCTGATGAAAGAAACAGGTTCATTCATAGTAACGCGCCGGATTTATTTGCAGTAACGGTAACGGCGTTATTGAGATTGGAAGAGTAATCCGTTAGATTACTTGTTACTGAAAAAACGAATGCCGTTAGTAACGTCGTTACTTATAGCGCCGTTATTCCCATCACTGGTCATCACACACATAATAACCTCTCTATAAAACAGGGACACGTCCCCAAGGACTTCAAAATGGCTAGAGTGACCCCTCTGCACAAAAAGGGCAGCAAATTAGACCCAGGCAACTACCGCCCTGTTTCTATTCTTACCTCCATCTCGAAAGTCATGGAGAAAATAGTCTACGAACAGGTCGAAAAGTACCTGACGGAAAAAAATCTAATCTACGAATTCCAATCTGGCTTCAGAACGTCCCACTCCACTGACACATGCCTCCTCTATTTGAATGACCACATCAAACAAGAGGTGGACGCGGGAAAATACTGCGGCATGGTCATGCTGGACCTACAAAAGGCCTTCGACACTGTCAATCACTCCATTCTGATTGACAAGCTAAAAGCAATTGGTTTTAATAGCTTTTCAGTGAGCTGGATGCAATGAGCTGTGGTGTTCCACAAGGAAGCATACTAGGACCGCTACTCTTCCTAATTTATGCAAATGACATATCATCAGCCTGTGACTGCAACTTGTTCCTGTTTGCGGACGACTCAGCCCTGCTGGTCTCTGACAAGAACAAGTTGCAGGTTGAAAAAACCCTCAGCTCGGAACTAGGCAAAATCTGCATATGGCTCGCTGATAACAAACTATCATTACACATGGGCAAAACAGAGTCCATTCTCTTCGGTTCAAATAACAAACTCAGCAAGACCGACGGCTTCTCAGTTGCAGTGGGTGACAATATTGTCACAAGGAAAGACGAAATTACCTACCTGGGTTCCATCCTAGAGGCACATCTTTCCTGTGACAGAATGGCACCCAATGTAATAAAAAAAGTCAACCAACGAACTAGATTCTTGTACCGGATCTCCTCTATGGTAAACAAGAATACCCTGAAGACTCTGGCAGGAGCACTCATTCAAGGGTACTACGACTATGCGTGCACCTCATGGTACCAAAGCACCTCAAAGGCGCTTAAAACAAAATTACAAACATCACAAAACAAACTGGTCAGACTACTACTTGACCTTACCCCCAGAACCCACCTCACCCCTGCCCACTTTGACAACCTAGGATGGCTTAGAGTAGACGACAGAGTACAGCAACTTGCAATGGGCCTGGTCTACAAGATACACTATACGACTAAGGTACCCATGTACATGTCAAAATACTTCCCAAAGGTCAGTGAATACCACAACCACTACACCAGAGGAAGCTCAACAAATCATGTTAAACCCAGATTCGGCTCAAACAAGGGACTAAACATGTTTCGCAATTATGCCACATCAATGTGGAACGCCCTACCCAAAGCTGTAAAGGAATGTGAATCCCTACCCACATTTACAGGAGGCTGCAATTCGAAACTGGCCACCGTAAATGCCCAAAACCCCCACCACCTCCTAATAGACAGTCTCCTCCCCACCGCATGTATATATTCCCTCCCCGCCGTATGTATATTTCTCTCCCACCCACCCACCCCCTCCTAATGTACAGTCCCCTCCCCATCATATGTATATACTCTGTCAGGATCTAGGGGTAACAGTACTGTATATTTGAATACCGTTTATGTCACAAATGTATCAGTACTAAATACCTATATGTCCCTATGCCATAAATGTCATGTATGTTGTATATCATAAATGTCTATATGAATTGAAAATGGGGGACCCTGATGGAAACAAGACAAACGTCTTTCTCAGGTCTGCATCCCCTTAACAATTGTGTGTATTGAGCCGTACTGTATTGTACCCATTCTGCAATCTGTTAAATAAAGTTTTCATTCATTCATTCATTCATTCATTCGTATTGACCCATAGTGGTATCTAGTAATGGGACATTATTCTCATACACTGTAATAGAGTCTGACTTTTACATTTTGTATCTGAGGTGTATTTTTGATCTCCTACTAGCCACAAGATAGCACAACTTATTAGATTATGATCAAAATGCCCAGGTGAGATCAGGATGTGGATTGCAAGCCATCTGGCGCCACGGAGACCTGGAAGGTCGCACCCAACCTCAGGAAGGCACATTGGGGTGTTGATGTAACCATGCAAATTAAGAGAACACGCCCGAGCTGTTGGAGATAGGCATTTGAGATTCCCCTTCACACAAATATACACACACAGGTCCCTCACACACACACACAAATACACACAAATACACACACACACACACACACACACAAATACACGCACACAAATCCAAATACACACACACACACACTAGGTTGATGTATTAATAATTAACACAAGTATTAATAACAAACCCAAACACACACACACACACAAATACACACACACACACAAATACACACACACACACAAATCCAACACACACACACAAATATACACCCTCTCACACAACCCCCAGACACTCACCAGGCTAATTCAATTAACATTTTGAGGTGTGGCGACGTTTCTCCTCTTGTCAAAAGACCAATGAAAAATGACTCTTAGAACTTGCTTATCATCTCGAGGAAAATAGGGGTCAATAATCTGAATATAACGAGCATGATTTACCATTGAGGGGACACACAAGAACTCGTAGCCTTGTTGTCAGTCAGAGAGACCGTATTCTGTATGCTGTGACCTGCTTCTGCTGTTGAATAAACCAACAAACACCAAGGACCATTGCTCCGACAAACCGTTGTTCCAGTCTGTTTTTCTTCTTCAAGTACTCCGAACTAGCTTGTATCAAAGAAAGACACAACATATCCATCATAACTGAAAACACAGGTCTGGCTGTTTCTCTGGAGAATGTAAGCAGAACAGTGCTGCCTGAAGCTGAGAAAGATCTGACGTTGTCTTAATATAAGATAAGATGCGATAAGTTAAGTTAAGATAAGATAAGATGAGATAAGTTAAGTTAAGTTAAGTTAAGTTAAGTTAAGATAAGATAAGATACAATAACACATGATACAATAAGATAAGATATTCCTTTATTGGTCCTCTTGGGGAAATGCAGGTGTCATAGTGACATGGGGGAGGGGAGGTACAGGTATAGGTAGGAATAGAAAGACAATACATATAGGTAATACAAAATATCAGTTACGGGACAATATAAAGATATGAGTCTGTGCAGGGTTTAGTCATAATACACACTGCATTAGAGGCCGTACAGAGTTAAGTTATTAACACTTTGAATGCCGATGACGACTATTCTCGTTTTATCATGCCCCCCCGTTGAGTGCCGACGACGAGAAATGTCGTTTGATTTTTTTTATTAGCGATCTGAATTCATATTTCATCAACCGAGTCTCCCGTTGGTACAGCAGCCCCTCCAGGAGCTCCGATGGGAAAAAAACGCCCCCTATCGTCTATCCCTGTGTAACTGCAGGTCAGTCGATTTTACTTGGAGATCCCTGTGGGATCTATAGAGGTGGAGCCAACTGGCTCCATTATGCTGGCGAGCCGTCTGATGATGAGGGATCTGATCGCGAGACGGAAAGCAGCCTGGAATATATATTTACAGCAGCCAATAATCAATCAATAAACGCGATCGATATTTGGAATGGCGATCAGGAATTGGAATAAGCTTTTTGGAGAACATCTGATCTAAGGTAAGGAGTCTATGTTACCAGTCTTGGGGTAATTGGAGCTGTATTCACTGAGATAACAGCATGTCCCGTGTGTGTGTGTGTGTGTGTGTGTGTGATCTTGAGGAAATGAGATAATAGATTTTTCAGCCCGCCTCTATAGCGTGCATAAGTACACATATACTATCGATAATCTAGCGTTTATTTGAAAACGATTCATAAATAGGGCGACAAATAACAACGTGTCTAGTGTATTCGAGAATATTCCAATAAATGCCGTTTATGGGGGAATCTTTCAATTTTCCAAAAAATTTCGAGAGAACAATAGCTTTTCGAAATGCTATAAAAAGGATATGAACCGATTAAAAAAGAATCCGTTTCTACAATGTTGACTGCAAACAAGTCATTGATAAGCGACGGGCAGATTAGACACATAGCCATAATTTAAAACGACAGGTTATGTATATAACCTAGTTATATGAGTACTGGCTAAGCGTCCCACTCTTAAGCCATACCGAGATATACCTCATCTCATGTACCTATTGTACTCCATCAATGAATAAAACCAAAATACACCCCTCACCTGCCAGGCCCCGCCCCTAGTGGCGTGCTACTTAGTACTGGGCATGGCCACCACTCACTCTTCCTCGAAAAAAATCGTTTCCAAAGAAAAGTTTCCCCAAGGGAACTCAGGGCACGCTAAGAGCGGGACGCTTAGCCAGTACTCATATAACTAGGTTATATACATAACCTGTCGTTATATTTCGTACTTGCATCACGTCCCGCTCTTAAGCCATACCGAGATATGGGGTAGAGCGGATGCGAGGCCCGACAGATGCACCCCCTGAGGACCCGTAAGCCCACATCAAGGGGGAAGGGGAGTCCCGTCACCCCATCCTTCCTAATGAAGAGGGGGCGCAGTCAACTTCACCCGAGTGCGAACAAGAGGGAACTAGAACCCCTTGAACACACAGCACAGGCGGAACCACGTGTGACACAACACACTGTGGCCCATACCCACACACCCCTGCTACCCCACCAAAGGACGGGAAGCAGGAGAGGCCACAGACCTCAGAACCGCCTGGGAGACAGAACCCCCGGTGAAGCTGCAGCACAGATGCCCTCCACCGAGGCCCCACCCAGCAGAGCGGCAGAGGCTGCCACCCCACGAGTGGAGTGCGCCCTGACGCCCCCAGGGGGAGCCAGCCCGGCCAACGTGTAGCAAAGGGCAATGCCCTCGCACAACCAATGGGACAGGCGCTGTTTCGATAGTGCCTTACCAGCACGAGAACCACCGTAACAGACAAAAACTGATCGGTAGCCCTGAGGCCCTGAGTACAGCTGAGGTAAATCCCTAAAGCCCGGACCGGACATGACAGGTGAAGGCCCGCCTCCAACTCACTAGCGTGAGGAGGTGGATGAAACGCCTGAACCACAATATCCCTGGAGCGGAAGGAACTCCGGATATTTGTAGGCATGAAGGCAGGATTAGGCCGCAGAGTGGCACCGCAATCGGAACGAAAGACAGGCACTCTGGTCGTACCGAGAGAGCACAAAGCACACCCACGCGTTTAGCGGAGGTGACGGCCAGCAAGAACGCGGTCTTGAACGACAGCTGTTCCAACGGCGCTTGCTGAAGAGGCTCAAACGGGGCCAAGGACAACCGACCGAGGACCAATTGAAGATCCCAACTCGGAGCCAAAGAGCGTTTTACCGGCTTAACGCGTCGGGCGCCAAGCAGGAAACGCTTCACAAGAGGGTGGCTGAACAAAACATCACCCTCAAATCCCTCATGATAAGAGGATATAGCTGCTGCATATACCCTCACCGTCGAAGCCGACAGTCTATCAAGGAGAGACTGGAGGTAAACAAGGACAGTATCCAGGGGGCAGGACACTGGTCCCTGCCCCCCGCCTTACACCACTCTTGGAACATACGCCATCTTCCCGCGTAAGCGCGACAGTGGAGGGAGCATGCGCATTCCGGATGGTATCAACCACAGAAGGGTCCATCCTCTCCAGACTTACCCTCTCACCAGCCAAACCATCAGACGTTGGCACAACACCGGGTGCTGAACAACGACCCGTGTGCTTGAGTGAGGGCCTTCGCCGACCAAGGAATAGGCCATGGCGGAGCTACCAGTAGCTGGATCAGGACCGGGAACCACACAGCTGCGCCCCGGTCCGGCGCAATCAGGATCAAGGACCTGCGCTCCTCAACGTACCCGCCCCAACAACTGACCTAACAGATGTATGGGGAAAGAATCCCAGGCGGCACGGCATCGGTCCCAGACCTGCCTGGCTATGTCCGGACGTAATCCCCACCCGTCAGGATGAGGACCGCCCCGCGACATTACACCTGTACCCATATTCACCCTGCCGGGGATGTGGGGAGCCCTCAGGCCGCGCAGATGGAGGACGCCCATAGCCAGCCGCCCGCCGCCCGGTGCAGACGGGGGGAGCGTACTCCTCCCTGTCTGTCGATATACGACACTGACGTCGTATCGAGCGTGTCGCAACACGCTCTGAGAGGGATGCCCATAGCACTCCACCCATTGACTGGGAAGAGGAGTACTCCACTTCCAGTCTACAGCAACCCCAGGCTGGTAGGAACCCTGCCTGGCATGAGACCTGACGATCCACCTTGACCGCCAAGGACCAGAACGTCGGCAGGGCAGAATACACTTCGTAACCCCTGACGACGCAGAGGCCCCCGTGCGGCCTCCACGCACTTGGTGAAGATGCGGGGAGCCAGAGAAAAGCCGAACGGCAGCCCCTGGTACCCATACGCTAACCCTGTAAGGAAGCGTAGGTAAGCCCTAGGACGGAAGATCGGGAATGCGAACACGCATCCTACAGGTCTATGGAGGAGAACCAGACCCCCACCTGACAGTGTTCAACAGGTAGGAGACGATCCAAAAAATACTGAACCTTCCCATGGTCCAACATGGGTCTGACACCCCCCCCCCCTCCCGATTTCTCAGGCACCAGAGAACACCGGGAGGAAAACGCCACGACGATGGCTTGCTTCGTCCACAGAGATCAGATCTCGTCAACCAGAGCTGTCACTGCTGGTGACCCTGACAATAGGGTCTGTACCAAACCCGAAAACGGGTGGGGTTGTGTAAATACAAGTCCCCGCCTCAGCGTTCTCTCCATCCACCTCGACATATGGTACTGCCGTAGCCATATGTGATGACACTCCCAACGCACCCGCCGCCATGTGGCACAGGTCCGCAAGGAACTGTAGATAGGCGGCCCGGTCCCACCCGCTGTGCGTAGCCAACCCTGGACCCGTGCGAGCAGAGCGTTCCGTGGAGTCGGGTCGGAACCTGACACTACCCACGAGGCAATCGCACCCAAGGGGGGACCCCAACAGAAAGGGCCGGTTTGATACGGGGGAAGCTGACATCAATCTAGGTGACAAAAGCCCCCCTACTGAACACCCCTCCAGAACATGCTGAGGAGTTGTTCTGCAGCCGGACATGCAAGGCGTGAGGACCCCATGGGTTCCTACACACCGTAGCCCTCCAGTGATATTACTACCACCTAAATCACGCGCACCTCTTCTTTTCAGACCACTGCCGATCTCGCGAGAGTGGGAGGCAGCAACATGATACCTGGCCTGGCGAAGGCGAGGCCGGGGAAGCCTGCACTGTGTGCCTCAAAAGGTTTCGAGCCCCCCTGCCTTGTGGACACCTGTCGATTCAACGCCCAGGATACCTGTATAATAGGGAAAACATGGCCGCCTGTTGAGGGCCTCGTCATCGCCGCTGACGAGGCCGTGCTCTCTCTTCTTCTGGCTGCGCGGTGTGAGGCGGTGTGGGGCCTAGGACAATACCGCCCGCGCTCCAGCGGAAGACCAAAATCCTCTGCGGAGAGGGGAGCCCTAAGCGGTTATAGCTTGCGGCTGGGTCAAAGCTAATAACGTCAACAACCTCGCGCGATGTGTCGACGTCGGCTGGCCCTCAAGGCCCCGCCACCAGACACCATTTGTTGATAGAAAAAACAGCAATTCGAACACAGTTCTAATCGCTGCCAATTCCATACCGTGGCGGTACAGGCTTTAGCAGCCCATCAGCCACTCGCCGGGCCGACCCACCTCATGGCGTCGGCCGGGCGGGGCACTGTTTCAACATGTCAAAAGCAAAGGACTGATGCTAACATGGAGCATGGTGGTTCTAAACAGCAACCTCCACTGTGGTGTGCACCATGAAGGGGTTAATGAATAAATTAACTAACACCACGAACATACTGTAGAATGGGCAAGCCCATGTACACAACGTTAAGGGGAGGCGGACCAGAGAGAACCAGTCCCGCATTCATTCATAATATTCACAACAGCACACCAGCCCTAGACCTCAGCCCATTTACCCATGAAGGTAAACAAAGCCCCCCCCCGCACTACTCCCCCAGTAGACACCGATTGACCGTCAGCATGAATGGTTGAGAGGAGGGAAGATTGTAGCATAGACAGACATTCCCGTAGCAGAGAGACAGAACAAAAACAGTAGCCCCACTATAGCATAGCGTTCGACGCTAATGTGGACAGAAAACAGTCAGCTGAGCCACAACACTGGCCGCCGCTAAATTCCATCCTGCAGCAGTATAGCTCTACTGCCACCCGCTAGGCCGACTCGCTCGCAAGCATCGGCTTCCGGGTGGGACACTGTCCAGCCCCGCCGAGGCACAGGATCGATGCTACCTGGCTAGGCTACCTAGCCACGGCACACCCGCCCTGCACCCTGTTGTCAACCCATTTACCCGTAAAAGGGAAAAATAGGACTCAGCAAACCCCCCCACACTAGCTACCGACTGACTTTCATCAATGAACCGGTTTAAGAGGGAAAAGCGGCAACATCCCACGGCGGGGAACATTAGAACAGTGCCCATCATTTCAGCAGTAGTGTTAGCATTTAGCATTAGCATTTAGCGTTAGCATTAGTGTTTAGCAGCACGCTCCAGGATCGCTTGGAACCCGTCCACTTCAGTTGAACGTTCACCAAACCATCCCGCCCCTGGCGCCGACACACAACATGGTTGTGTAACAACAAACCAGCATTACTAACACTAGCATCAATGCCTGCATGACACAGGTAGAGCCATATGAAATCCGCGTTCACGGAATCGCGGACGGAATCGCGGAATTAAGCAATAAAAATGGAATCAACTGCAAAACGTGGAATATTGCAGAATTTGGCCTAATCTGGACTGAAATTCCGTTTTTGGGTGGAACGTTGTGGTGCACACACGACCGGGGAGGCGGGGACGCTATAGCGTGTTACACACAACACGGCAGTCTCCAAGCGTCTGGCTGCTTCAGTGTTAACATCGTCAAGAAGCTAAGAAATTCTGCAATAAGCCCTCAATTCAGAGCAGAGCAGTATCCTAATGACTTTTATGCCTCCGGTGATAAGGTGTTTTGCTAATTCTGTCAACGTTCCCTGGACTGGACCCGCAAAAACACTTGCGACACTATTGTGATTAAATAGCTATAACGTTAGGACATGATAGCTTCTTGCTAAATCTGGTGCACCCATCCATTTGTTTAATGCAGACGATTGTCATTATACACTGCCTTTATAATCTAAATAAACTTAAATAGCTATGAAACGTTACAGTACATAGGACTATAGATGGAAATGATAGCTTCTTGCTAATTCTAGTGCACCCATTCATTTGTTTAATGCAAACGATTGTCATTATACACTGTCCTTTATAAATGAAATATACTAAACTAAAGGTGCCTAAATGATGCATTACTATATTTCATCACAATATAATAGATAGGCTAACATTGTCATTGTGATAATGTCAGTAGTAGCTAGCTGTATCTATTGTTTACACTTGAAATGTGTATTTTTATTTTGTCACAATATTAATTGAAAAATATTGTGTAAAATTGAACTGTATTTCTGAGTTGCAGCACTTAAAAACATTAAATGGACTGTTATATCTTATTAATTGTGGACATTTATTCATTCCCACTTATTACACTATTTCTGATGGTAAAATGAGCATAAAAAGCAAAATACAGAATTCTGAAATATTAAAACGGAAAAAACGGAATTTGGGAAAAAATAAAATGGAATTTGGAAAATAATAAAACGGATTTCATATGGCTCTAGACACAGGGCTCACCTGTGTGCGAGCCGGCTCGATAGCCAACCTCGCACGCTGTTCCTCGATCTGCTGCCACAAGACGAGGGAACATCAGAATAGACCCGACGTGTCGTTGGAACATACCCCGAAGATTCCAGGGGTAAGCAAATCTCCGTAAGTATTCAATATTATCTAAACTTTTCAAATCAACTAGTTGCATAGGGCGTCTTGCATCCGCTATGATGGAAACGAAAATAGAGGAAGAGTGAGTGGTGGCCATGCCCAGTACTAAGTAGCACGCCACTAGGGGTGGGGCCTGGCAGGTGAGGGGTGTATTTTGGTTTTATTCGTTGATGGAGTACAATAGGTACATGAGATGAGGTATATCTCGGTATGGCTTAAGAGCGGGACGCGATGCAAGTACGAAATATAACATAGATTAGGCGTTTTTAACGCTAACATTGAAGTGGATGATGGCATTCAACGGGGTAAAAAGGTAAACAAGGTCGGCACTGATAGTGTTAAGAGTCATAATACACACTGCACTAGAGTCCTGTGTCTTATAAATGGCATTTTCCAGTGTTTAGCTTTGTTTCCTAGCAATGGGGGTTTATATCAATGGGGTTATATCATTATTATATCATTTTGGCTCATCAGTCTAGTCTCGAGTTCACGAGATCCTTCCTCACTCAACTAAGCCGTTCTGATTTGACTGTTTTGCTGATGTGAATAAGGCACTGGTTGTAGTCACCACCCACAATCAACAATTCGCTCAACAACAGAGCGAGTGGAATTACTTCCTCAAACGGGTTGAAGTGCGAGAGAATCAACAATTCGCTCAACAACGGAGCAGTGGGAATAATGCAGAAGCGGTCTCCCTGTCCCTGACTCTCCCTTTCTCTCTCTCCCTCTCGCTCTCAACCTGCATTTTACACACAATCTCGAGGAGCCGCTCACACAGCGCACACACGCGCATGGAGCGATCTATCCTCTCTCTTTCTCTCTCTCTCTCTCTCTCTCTCTCTCTCTCTCTCTCTCTCTCTCTCTCTCTCTCTCTCTCTCTCTCTCTCTCAACCTGCATTTTACACACAATCTCGAGGAGCCGCTCACACAGCGCACACTCATGCACGGAGCGATGTATCCTCTTTCTCTCCAGTGGCGAATCCTCCTGGAAGCCAACGGAAGCCAGGCTTCCCCATTATTAAAATATGAATTAATATGAAATATGAAATATGAAGGGAAAAAAAGAAAAAAATTATATAGTTTACAATAATAATTAAAAAAATCATTATTTTTCATCTCTGTGTTATATATATATATTTTTTTCTCCCTCCTCTCCTTTTCACTCTCTCTAACACACTGATACACAGTGCACTCACTGAGGCAGTCACTGTGCTCACTGCAGCAGAGGAGAGGAGGCAGAGGGGAGGGGTGTTTTTCTCCAGCTTCCACCATGTGATTCATGTATGTGGAGTCCAAAACCAATACTAGCCAATAAGATTCGAGCTGACTAAAGCCCTTCCCACACCTTAAAACGGGTCCGTCAGCAAACTAAGTACTCTAGCCTCTCCACATTTGCCGCCCTGGAGGTGTGGGAAGAGCTTTACTCAGCTCGAATATTATTAAATCTAGCCCATGGAATAGTATAGCTGTATGTTTACACTTGAAATGTGTATTTTTATTTAGTGTGTATTTTTATTTTGTCACAATATTAGTTGGCTTAAATATATATATTTATAAATATATATATATATATATATATATATATATATATATAAATAAAAATAAAAATAACAAATCTTTTATAAAAAAAATTGGCATCCCCAGTTATTTTACCCACGCGACGCCACTGTCTCTCTCTCACTCTCTCTCTCTCGCTCGTTCTCTCTCTCGCTCTCTCTCGTATACATGTATCATGCTGTGTGGGTGACTGTCATTCAAAGCGCTTATGGGCGAAGCCCAGCCAAAAACTGCTTGAAATCTTGAAGTGGAAAAATGCTGCTTTTGAGTACTTGTTTAGAAATAAAAAACAATGCATTTTTTTTGAAAAAAACGTTACAGATGCGTTCTATAGACTCACAGGAATTGTGTAAAGTTGCCCAAATAGTGAAAGGAATAGCAAGACATATCCCCTTTAATCTATAATTGTGATCAGTCGCACATCGGTTCAGCTCTACCTGTTGAATACAAGGATCAACATAGATCCATAGATGTGCGACTTGGCCATAATGAAGTAATTTATACATGGCCTGATTGAGGAGGAAGATGATGATGAGGAGGACGAGTCGATCCCCATTTATGTCCCCTCCAGCGAGTGGATGATGAAGAGCCACCTGCTGGATCCTTCCCAGAGAGTTCCTCAGAATGAAGGGAACGACGATGGTGAGGATAATAAGGAAGAGGACAATAATGAAGAAGAGGATGACGATTCGATTCCCTTTTATGTTCCCTCCAGGGAGTGGTTGATGAAACATAGCCATGAGGAGGAAGATGAAGAAGAGGACGACGATTTGATCGCATTTTATGTCCCCTCCATTCTGACTGTGCATCAAGAGGACATCGAAGATGATGATGAGGAGGAGGAGGACGTTGATGAAGATGGGGACGACGATGACTATTCAATCCCACTTTATGTTCCCTCCAGGGTGTGGGTTGAAGGTGACCTGCTGGGTCCTTCCCAGACAGTTCCTCAGAATGAACCAGACGATGAGGAGGAGGACAACGTTGATGAAGAAGAGGACGCGGATGACGAAAACAAAGAGGAAGAAGCAGTGAGAGAGGAAATCACTGTGTCAGACATTGTAAAGGAGAAATACAGTGTGGCAGCTGTGGAAGAGAGTGCTGCAAATGAAATGCAAGAAGAACCTGAAACAGCATCAGCAAAACCAACCATTAGCCCTGCTACATGTACACCCGATGAAGACGAGGATGAAAATTATGATGAGAGAGAGGCATCGGATGACTCCACAGATGAAGAGGGTACTGGGAAACCAGATGATGTGCACGACTGCAGCTCCTCAGAGAATGAAGCAGAGGAAGAGGAAGATGCACATAAGGAAGATGCACACAACAAAACCACTACTGAACCACCAGTGTTTAAAACGAGAGCTCTCAGAAGCAGGACAACAGCAGTCGCAGCCAGTCCAAAAAGGCTGACCAAGCGGCACCGTCCTGAAGAGGAGAAAGACGGCAGCATAGAGGTGCATCTCCCAAAACGTAGCTCTACTCTGCAAGGACCTGCTGAGGACTAGAGTGTTGGAGGAGATGACGAGCCAATGGAAAAGCAACTACCTGAAGAAGCTTATCAAGTGAAGCCCATGGAATTCCATGGTGTTACCGGGGCCGGTAATGGCCGAACACTTTCGAATGTGCCAGTTTCCAAGAGGAGAAACTACAAAAGACGACGGCGTAAGGAAACCTGGGAAAGAATGGCTGAGACTTCCCGACCGACTTACCGCAGACAGTCCTGATGACCCTGATGGAGAGTCACAACCAGTAGACATTGGCTATATGCCTATAGAGCTATAGGGCTCTGTTGACCATCGAATAGACATTGGCTATATGCCTATCAGAGCTATATGGCTCTGTTGTTTAAAAAAAAGAAGAAAAAAAAGAGAGGCATTATTTCTTTGGCTCATGTATGTAGATCTTGCATGTTTATATTTTAGAACAGTACAGTACCCATAATAATGGAACCAGTTGTTGGACCAAAGCCTGACCAACAGCCTAGTGCTTGAAGTACTTTGAATATTATGGAAATACCTTGACTGTTACTTGACTCGCTAACTAATTTGTTCTTCCCATGAACAGGGACAACAAGCGAAAACCAGGACCCAGTCAAGCTTATTTGTGTTTGGAATTATGATTTGAAATTGATTATGTCGGTAGCTTCTCCGATATATATATATTTTGTAACTGTTTAGTTTAAAGCACAATTAGGCGCCAGTATGTAGAATGGCCAGCTATAATGAACACTCACCTGGCCATGTTATTTGTTTTATAATTGTGTAGACACAATTAGGGGCCGGTGTAAAGGCCATATGAGTGTTTTGGTTATTAATATTATTATTATTTTGTTTAGAAAATAGTGTCTTATTTATGTTTGAACACTAGAGGGATCACCGCCTCCATATAGCCCCTCTTCTATAAATAGCCTAGCTAATTACCGTAATCCCATGCACCTGTGATGAGGATACATTTTCGTACCTGTCTCACCGTTTGGAACTGACAATGGAGCAATTGACAACTGTTCTGATTTAACCCTTCATTCACCATCATTCACCTTTGGACAACAATAAACCCTGTAAACAGCAGCAACTTGGGACATTCCATATTTACATCACAAACTTTGGGACTGAGTAGATAATTAATTGCGGGTGCATCGTGGACGCTTGTCTATTCATTGGGGAGCGACAAGCGGCCACTACAGGCCTGATATTCTATATTCTATAATCATATTTCAAATAGCATGTGTCCGGAATGGGTGGCAGAATTCAGTACTGTCTCTACAAAATCTCCTGTATAATCATAATCCCTTTATTCATTTGCTTTTCATGCACTGTATGGTCCTCAGTAGTTTATGTACTGTATTTAAGGTCCTCAGTAGCTTCTGTACTGTATATATGGTCCTCAGTAGCTTCTGTACTGTATATACGGTCCTCAGTAGCTTCTGTACTGTATATACGGTCCTCAGTAGCTTCTGTGCTGTATATAAGGTCATTCTGTACTGTATATAAGGTCCTCAGTAGCTTCTGTGCTGTATAGTCCTCAGTAGCTTCTGTACTGTATATAGTCCTCAGTAGCTTCTGTGCTGTATATAAGGTCCTCAGTAGCTTCTGTACTGTATATAAGGTCCTCAGTAGTTTCTGTACTGTATATAAGGTCCTCAGTAGCTTCTGTACTGTATATGGTCCTCAGTAGCTTCTGTGCTGTATATAAGGTCCTCAGTAGCTTCTGTGCTGTATAGTCCTCAGTAGCTTCTGTACTGTATATAAGGTCCTCAGTAGCTTCTGTGCTGTATATAAGGTCCTCAGTAGCTTCTGTGCTGTATAGTCCTCAGTAGCTTCTGTACTGTATATAAGGTCCTCAGTAGCTTCTGTGCTGTATATAAGGTCCTCAGTAGCTTCTGTGCTGTATAGTCCTCAGTAGCTTCTGTGCTGTAAAGGGTCCCCAGTAGCTTCCATAGGTGGCGGGTAATGAAGGCTACGGTAGGCTAAGCCTACCCAAATGTTATGCTGGGAATTTTTTTAATTATATGTAATATATGTGTGCAGCATTATATAGGCTAGTATATTGTGTGTGTGTTGTCGCTGCAGCCCCCTGGTGACAATCTGGTGATTATGGGTAGGCTCAGGTTAAATAATGTAGCCAATCACATCCTGACCCTGCCGCAAAAAGATTATCTGCATTCCGAATTTCCGCCCGCCAATCACTTTGTAGAAAACACCAGCGCGCTATTTTGAGTCAAATTTCAAAAAGCAAAAAGGATATACAGTCTTTTTCCAAGGCAAAATATAAAAAAAAAATATTCAGAAGCTGCCAGCAGCAGCACCAGCTACCGCTGCAGCCACAGCGGGCCCTGCCCGGGCTGCCCCTGGGCATAACACCGGATCACCTGAGGCTATTGTATGAATGAATGAATGAAAACTTTATTTAACAGATTGCAGAATGGGTACAATACAGTACGGCTCAATACATACAATTGTTAAGGGGATGCAGACCTGAGAAAGACGTTTGTCTTGTTTCCATCAGGGTCCCCCATTTTCAATTCATATAGACATTTATGACATACACAACATACATGACATTTATGGCATAGGGACATATAGGTATTTAGTACTATGTTATTAGTATGTTACTATACTATACTATTACTATAGTATGTTGCTTTATCTTGGCAAACAAGGGCTTGCTCTACGAGGGCATGATGAGAGTCAGAGTTCATCAAATCGTGGACACTTTTTAGAGCTACTGGGAGTGTGGAAATACCACCACATCACACCTCAAGTCCCTTCACTGGCTCCCTGTCTCACTCAGGATTGAGTTCAAAGTCTCCCTGCTCACTCACCAATGCCTCCACAGAACCCCCCGCCCCCCCTCCCCTATACCTCAAATAACTCATCACTCCTCACTCCTCCTCACGAATTCTCTGCTCCGGCAAACCTCCTCCAGCGCCCAAGGACCAAACTCTGCACTATGGAAGATCAGGCTTTTTGCTCTTCCGCTCCCAGTCTGTGGAATGCTCTCCCTGACCACCTCAGAGCACCACAGACTGTGGATGCTTTTATTAAGAAGGGCATCAAAACTCGATTGATTTTTACCAAATGTTTTGCTCCACACATTTTATGTAATTTTACCAGTTTCTTTTAGCAGTTTTATTTATTCTATGTTTCTCTTACTCTGCTACTAGTTTTAGTGTTCTTTTGACTCCTTGCTAGCTTTAGTCTTGCCTATTTTTTATTCTTTCTTCTTTTACTCTTGCTAGTTTTTATGTTTTTTTAAAATGTAGCGCTTTGAGATTTGCTCCACAATTATAAAGCGCATTACAAATCAAATATATTATTATTATAAAAAAAAATGTATCCACTTTTTCTCCTCTTTTTCTATTTTCCTCCCATCCCAATTCCATTGTGCCAATTCTTCCGTCCCCTGTCTTAAACGTTGCTCGCGTATGACCCCCACTGGCCGGTTGTAGGGAGGATAGAAGCCTTGCATCACGTGTCCCCTCCGGTACACGAGGAGGCAGCTTGTCACATCTTTTCACCTGCCAGCGCGGACTCTCATTGGCGAGGTGTAACATGTGGGGGCTCACACTACCCCCGCCTTTTCCTGTCTCTGCTGTGCAGGCGTCCCCAACCGACCTGTAGGAGTCGCTGTCCACAACGTCCAGATTACCACCAAATTTACCCCAAATAGTTGATTCCATATGTTGATTGATTGTCACAAAACGTAACGTAATGGTGATTGGCCTGAGTGAAAATATTCATAACTCCTTTTTAACTTGATTTATTGAATTTATTAAGCACGCTCATTTGTCTCCATTTTGGAAATGACCAGTGACTACAACCTACTATAAAGCCATTGGCCACATGTTTGAAAGGTCAGCGGCAGGGGGTTCAAAGGTCAATTCATTTAAACCCCATTGGTCTGTGTGCAGCTCTGACCGGCGGGACAGAGACGTACGCAAAAAACCTGCTGTTGAAACGTTAAACTCAATATAACTAAACAAAACAAAACAAATGTATTTGTACTGTTTATAGTTCTGGGGTATGTTAGTGAGGTTTGTGAGGGGCCCTACCCCAAAATGAAAGCTATGGTGATGAGGAACACGTGGAAAAGATTTGGTGCTTTTGTCCGGCGCGTCCAAATTTTTTTGCTAAGCCACCGCACTACAAAGGTCAGAGAATACCACGACCACAACACCAGAGGAAGCTCAACAAATCATGTTAAACCCAGATTCGCCTCAAACAAGGGACTAAACACATTTCGCAATTATGCCACATCAATGTGGAACGCTCTACCCAAAGCTGTAAAGGAATGTGAATCCCTACCCACATCCAAAACCGCTCTTAAAGAGCACCTACGGGAGGCTGCAATTCAAAACTGGCCACTGTAAATGTCCAAACCCCCCCACCCCACCCCTCCGTAATCAGTCTCCTCCCCACCGCATGTATATATTCTCTCCCCACCGTATGTATACTTCTCTCCCACCCACCCACCCCCTCCTAATGTACAGTCTCCTCCCCATCATATGTATATACTCAGGATCTATGGGTAACAGTACTGTATATTTGCATATTGTATACGTCACAAACTCACAAATGTAACAGTACTATATACCTGTATGTCATGTATGTCCCTATGCCATAAATGGCATGATGTCATATATGTTGTGTATGTCATGAATGTCACTATGAATTGAAAATGGGGGACCCTGATGTAAACAAGACAAACGTCTTTCTCTGGTCTGCAACCCCTTAGCAATTGTGTGTATTGAGCCGTACTGTATTGTACCCATTCTGCAATCTGTTAAATAAAGTTTTCATTCATCATTTATTCATTCATCATTTATTCATTCATTCATTCATTCATTCATTCATTCATTCATCATTTATTCATTCATTCATTCATTCATTCATTCATTCATTCATTCATTCATTCATTCATTCATTCATCATTCATTCATTCATTCATTCATTCATTCATTCATTCATTCATTCGCTTTCAGCGTACCGACCCATGGTGTCCGCTAGGGGGAGACACTGCTGCCTAGGGAGGGACTGGTAGTCCGTCAGTCAGCCTCAGTACCAGACGGACCGCTCCTCCTCCTCCTCCACCCGGCTGCACAGCAGCTCCTCACAGAGCGGGCGCGGAGAGACGAGAGAAGGAGGCAGCCCCGCTTTGATACATGCCTCCCGTGAATTAACGGACACCGGACCTCCTCCCCGGCCGCGACACGGAATTTATTCGTGACAGATTCGAAGGGAATGGTTGTATCGGCTGTTTAGGCTGCAAAGACGAAACATGCATCGTACTTGGATTTTGCTGATGATGCTTCTGGCAGCTTTGCAGGTAAAAAAAATCCTCTCAGGGGCTCGGTGTTGTGTGGTGGTTGGGACGGGGGTGGTGGGGGGGGGGGGGCACATATAGGGCAGGCTATTCTCTGGTTGTGATGGTGAGAACTATATTGATCCCACCGCGCTGCTTATAATCGTCAAGAAGAGGCTGAATTGTTGTGTTTTTCCATGCCGACTGTTATTTTATTTGGTCAAGCCTCATTTGTACATTGGAGAGATCATAATGATCTCCCTCTCTCGATGCGGTGCCTTCTCTGATTATTATTAGGGCTACCGCTCGAGAGTGTGGAACTGATTCAGGACCGGGTCGGGAATTGCTCTCTACCGTCTACAAATAGTAGAAACCACACGAATAAGCAAGTGTTCAAACACTCCATGTGTTCAAACACTAGGTTATTCTAGACGCGGCTGCAGCCTTTATGTGTGAATCGATCTTTTGGCTTCACGCCATATAATTGATCATTGAAATGAAAGACGGACAGTTATTTGGGGGGGGGGGGGGGGGGTTCCACAGCCATGGACGTGACAGTCGCCGCAGGACAATCGCTCGTTTCCGCTAGGACTGGTCACACACACACACACTCTCTCTCTCTCTCTCTCTCTCTCTCTCTCTCTCTCTCTCTCTCTCTCTCTCTCTCTCTCTCTCTCTCACATACACACGCTCAGTTTGTCTGTTGGCTACAGTGACACCATAACCTCATTCTTCCTCATTGTGTCCTATATTATACCGTATAGGCTCTATAGTGTGTGTGTGTGTGTGTGTGTGTGTGTGTGTGTGTGTGTGTAGGGCATATAGGTACTTAGAGATGAGCTGACCCACCAGCTTGGGTCTCTCGGTCAGTAGGCTATAGCGCCCAGAGCCAGCGTTAATTTTTTTTGGCTCCTAAATTGGCGACAAAGCTGAATTAGTGGAACGTGTGCGTGTGTGTGCGTGCGTACGTGTGCGCATCGCCCGGCGGCTAGTTTGACACACTACTCTGAGAAAACCAGGACGTTGGCCAGATCTCCGCTGCTTAAGGTTTAATGTCAGTCCGATGATGTCACGATGCTAACATTCGGAGTTGCGGGGGTTCATAACCCAAATACTCACCGACTTCGCCTGGAAGCCTCCCGCCCCGACAGCCCTCCACCCGTCACCCTCCAGTCAGTGGCCTCCACCCGACCGCCACCCTCCACCCCTTCCCCTCCACCCCTCTCCCTAAACCCCACCACCCCCACCTCTTCCCCTTACACCCTCTACCCTCCACCCCTCTCCCTACACCCCACCACCCTCCACCCCTTCCCTTACACCCTCCACCCCTCTCCCTAAACCCCACCACCCTCCATCCCTTCCCCTCCACCCTCCACCCCTCTCCCTAAACCCCACCACCCTCCACCCCTTCCCTTACACCCTACACCCCACCCCCCTCCACCCCTTCCCTTACACCCTCGACCCTCCACCCTCTACCCACTATCTCACCTTGACAGTCAGAAGGGGGGCTATGTGAGATTGCTGTTCATTGACTATAGTTCAGCTTTCAACACCATAGTCCCCACCAGACTGGTTGACAAGCTGATCGATCTGGGTCTGAGCTCCGCCATGAGTAGGGATGGGTACCGTTCACATTTGAACCGATACCGGTACCTGTGAATCGATACCGGTACCCAACGGTACTTTTTTCGGGACTTTAGTCTCTAAAAATTGTATCTACCTACCTCAGTTGTAAACAAATAATTCAAAACTTAATATTTAATAAATAAATAATGTCTTATTTACTTTATTATTATTTACATCTTACTGATGTAAAGCATGTTGAACTGCAATCCCCTGTATGAAAGGTGCTATACAAATAGTTATTATTTATTTAGAACAACATATATATATATATATATATATATATATATATATATATATATATATATATATATATATATACACAGTCACACATATTATCTTTAAATAAATGTTATGTTTATTTAAAAAAAAAAATAACAAATGAACTAAAAAAGGTACACATCTATATATTTAAATACAAAATAAATAAAGGTATTGTATTTTACAAAATAACAAGTATAAAACAAGGGTAAACAAACCACTCTAGCAGCAATGAACTATTCTGCTGATCAAAAAATTGTCAAATACACATCTATATATTTAAATAACAAATAAATGAAAGTATTTTACAACTGATTAAACAAACAAACAATCTAGCAGCAATGAACTACTCTGCTGCTGATTGAGTATTCTAGCAGTTATTTTCGCTCCACCCCCGCTTTGGAGTAGACCTGCTCTGCGGTGTGTTTGGTCTTACATAACAGCATGTGGCTTGTTTACCGACGTCACATCCGCTATTCTTCTGTCTACTCTTAGCCTACGGAGCTAACGTTATGTCCGACGATTAGCTAATGTTAGCTTAATTAATAACGTTAAATAAGTTACAAATATGTGAAACTATATCGAAGGAGTAAGCCGACCGCTAAAAAGAAAACCCACCACGGCAGCGCGAGCACATAATAAAATAAAGTTTCGAGGAGTGGAAGTTTGGAGATAGTAGCAGAGAGCAAGAGCAGAGGTGGAAAACTGAGCTACACTTTCTAACAACCTGCCCACTGTACCAATATCAGAGACACAACAACCTGCCCACTGTACCAAGATATCAGAGACAAGTATACTCCCCACGAATTGCAAACACCCAAAGAGAGTTTGAAAACATGTATTGTGCCGTTGACATTAACGTGCGGACAAAACGTGACGTCATCAGACTTTTTTTCTTTCTTTCTCATAACCGAAAGTAGGCACTGTTGGATCTCACGTGAATCGATACTCGGTAGTACCGACGTGTTTCGGTAGGTACCTTTAAAAGTACAGAATTCGGTACCCATCCCTAACCATGAGCGCCTGGATCCAGCAAAATCACCCTGAGTATCTGAGCCCCCTGCTGTACTCACTGTACACACATGACTGTGTGGCCAGGTTTAGCTCCAACTCCATAATGAAGTTTGCGGACGACACAGTGGTGGTGGGGCTGATCTCTAACAACAACGAGAAGGCCTATTGGGAGGAGGTTGATGTACTGGCACGCTGGTGCCGGGACAACAGCCTACTCCTGAACATTGGTAAAACCAAAGAGCTGATCGTGGATTTTAGGAGAATACAGCAGGGCCTAACAAAATTAATAGTTGGTTTCAGGTTGCCGACCGACCCTGCCGATTTAGGTGCGACCCAATATATTTTATGAGTTTTAAAAAAAAATTATAAAAAAAAAAATCCGATTTATAATAATAATAATTATAATAATAATTTAATAATAATAATAATAATAATTTAGGACCTGCTCCGAGGTCACCATTTGGCACACATGCGAACCATGCATACAATGCGTATCTGCGATTAACCCATCCCGTCGTCCTTCCCCCCCAAGGGCAGCCGGGAGCAGACAGGCGCCACGTGAGCCGCGCCAGGGGACCAATCCAAGTGCTCCTGTCCGTCTTCGTCAAGGACGCCACAGCGTTAGCGATCTTGTTGTTGTGCATGTTTTTCCATTGGGTTTATCTTATCGGGGGGGAAACCCTTGCGAGCACGGGGAGAACATGCAAACTCCACACAGAAAGGCCTGGGAGATACCCCACCTGGGTAACTGGCATCATGGAAACCTGGTCCCCAAGCGGGATTCGAACCCTGGACCTTCTTGCTGTGAGGCGACAGTGTTAACCACTACTAATAAAGTTTCATAGAAATCTTAGTCAAACATTTAGTATTATGGATATTAAACATGCTGGCAGAGTACATGCATCCATGTTGTTGTGAACATTTTAATTAAATAAAGAAATTCCCTATCCATAGTCGCCGTGGGAAGAATAAAATAAAAAAATTAAATTAAATAAATTCCCTACCTACCCATGGCCAAACTGACAACCAACCTGAAACCAACTATTAATTTTGTTAGGCCCAGGGGACACGTTGTGGATAAACGGGGCTATCGTGGACAGGGTGAGCAGTTTCAAGTACCTGGGAGTAGGGGTGGACGGTATGGTCTAAAATGTATATCACGGTATAATTTGAAGCATATGTGCAATACTCCAATTCAGCCATTGGCAATTCAGCCGTTGGGTGGGGGGGCGCTGTTGAGCGGGCCTGTGACCAGACCTGAAAGCGCCCCTGGCTCTGCGGCTCTGCAGCTGCATGCTATTCGCAAATCGTTATCATAATAATGTTTACAGCAAACTGTAGTTGATCACCAGGTATGTTTTATTAATGTTGAATAAGAAAAACGATAGGGAAATCTCGTACCTTTCTCCACTGGTTAAAAATGGCAGGAACTGAAATTGAAACTTGCTGTGCGTGCGGTGATATGTGTTTATTATGAAATGACAATTGCGTGTTGACACGCCCACTGCGCGAAGCCTCCTAAATAACTTTTTCCAGTTTGCACATATCTATTATCTATGACTAATTCTATCTATTTTTAGGGGCAAATGCGATTGAAATAGTCGCGCTGTGGTTACATGACGTCATTGCTATTTTAGAGCTGCTCTACCGGTTACACGGTATAGTCAAAATCCATACCGTAGAGCAAATTCATACCGTTTATACCGTATACCGTTTATACCGTCCACCCCTACCTGGGAGTCCACATCACAGAGGACCTGACATGGTCTACACACATAGATTCTATGGTGAAAAAGGTGAAACAGCGCCTCTATCACCTGAGACAGCTAAGGAAGTTCAGAGTATCGGGGAAGATACTCCACTCCTTCTACTCCGGGGCTGTAGAGAGAGCATTCTGACTGGAAACATCACTGCCTGGTTTGGAAACAGCACGGCACACAGGAAGGCACTCCAGAGAGTGGTGCGCTCAGCTGAGCGTACTACGGGGTGATTAGGGGTGGACGGTATGGTCTAAAATTTATATCACGGTATAATTTGAAGCATAGACGGTAACGGTATATATCACGGTATCATCGTTTTTGATAAAACTTTATTTTTTATTTTATATAATTTTTTTATTTTTTATAAAATATATATATTATATAATTAGACTTGTACTTGTATTATCTGCGAGACATCGCCACCACGCAACAAGCTCCACTGTCTGTGTGTACTCTAGTAGCCTCCAGCTACGGCCAGGATTCTCAGGAGCTGCACCTGGACCTATATTCGAGTAGCCTCGAGCAGAGCTACGGCCAGGATTTACCGGCGCTGCACCTGGACCCTATTTGTATAACGTTGCTTAACTGTGCTCAGCAAGCCCTCAGCTCGAATACGCATCGAATCAGTGTTATAAGACATTGATATCAGGAGCTGTAAATATCTGTAAATATCTGTAAATATCCTAACCCAACCCCCTCCAATGTACAGTCATTTACCTAGTATGGTTTTGTCAATAGTCCAATGTACAATTTTGTTTGTTTGTACAGTGTCTCCCCCCCCCCCCCCTCAATGTACAGTTTTGCTTGTATATACAGTGTGCCCCCCCAACCACCTCCAATGTAGATTACCCAGTATGGTTGTCAATATCCCAGTGTACCCAACCCCCCCCCCCACCCAACCTCCTCCAATGTACAGTTTCTACGTCAAATGTATATACTCCCTTTTCCTGACTCCTTCTGTATCACAAACAGTACTGTATTTGCAAATCTGGTATGTCATAAATGTATAGATGTAGCAGTACTGACTATCTGTATGTCATGTATGTCATATATGTCCTGATGAATTGAAAATGGGGGACCCTGATGTAAACAAGACGAAAGTCTTTCTCTGGTCTGCATCCCCTTAACAATTGTGTGTATTGAGCTGTACTGTATTGTACCCATTCTGCAATCTGTTAATAAAGTTTTCAATCAATCAATCAATCAATCAAGCTATCTGTAGCTACTGCTAGCCGGATATATAACGTTAATACAACGCCTCAGTGAATTATTTAGTTCAATGGGACATTTCGTTTTGAACGGTGAACTAACTTGTGCTAACGTGAGCTAACAGGTAGCATACACGTCTCTACTAGACTTTGTGGAGCGTTTGTTGATGTCAGGAGCTATCGGTAGCTGGCCGACTAGATACCGTTCGGTTAGACAATGCCTCATCATGTATTAAACTAAAAGTGAATAGTTGAGTGGGTCATTTTGTAACGGTAGCTAAGCTAACGTTAGCTCAGGGAGACGCCGCCGTCCTCCCATGTCCCGTCCCACTAGACTACTAGACCCGTGTTTACATGCGTGCGGTAGGGGCTGGCACGCCCACTGCGCGAAGCCTCCTAAATAACTTTTTCCAGTTCGCACATATCTATTATCTATGACTAATTCTATCTATTTTTAGGGGCAAATGCGAGTGAAATAGTCGCGCTGTGGTTACATGACGTCATTGCTATTTTAGAGCTGCGCTACCGGTTACACGGTATAGTCAAAATCCATACCGTAGAGCAAATTCATACCGTTTATACCGTATACCGTTTATACCGTCCACCCCTATATTGCACTACCACCCCTGCAGGACTTATATAACAAGAGGTGCAAATCCAGAGCCTGCAGAATTATGAAAGACCCTCACCACCCCAACAACAGCCTGTTTAAGCTGCTGCGGTCAGGCAAGCGCCTATGGTCACACGCTGCAAGAACAGAGAGACTCCGATTCTTCCCCCAGGCCATCAACACTGAACACTGAACTCTCCACTCACAAATACACATGAGCACACACACACACACACACACACACACACACACACACACACACACACACACACACACACACACACACACACACACACACACACACACACACACCACTCATGCGGCAACCGCTAAAAAAAACACTTTAAACAAAATGTCACTTTAAAAAATAGAATCTTAGAAACACTTTAAAAGAAGGAGGTACTGTATAGTTTAGATAAATTAAGAGTTAACATTGTAAATTGTATATTGCATAGTAGTGTATATAAGAACCAGTTTCTCAGGAACCTAGTATGTATTTTTTTTACCATGCATATCTTGTGTCTTATCTATTTAATTTTTTAGATGCCTATTTTATTCTATTTTATTATTGTATTTTGCACAATCAATGCGGGCAAGACCACCCGCATTTCACTGTATGCCCTGGTATGTATGTGACAAATAAACCTCTTGATTCTTGATTCTCGATTCTCCACCCCTCTCCCTACACCCCACCACACCCCTTCCCTTACACCCTCTACCCTCCACCCCTCTAACCCTTCACCCTCCACCCCACCACACCCATTCCCCTACACCCTCTACCCTTCACCCCACCACCCTACACCCCTCCCCCTACACCCTCTACCCGTCACCCCACCACCCATTCCCCTACACCCTCTACCCTTCACCCCACCACCCTACACCCCTTCCCCTACACCCTCTACCCGTCACCCCAGCACCCTCCCGAACCCTCCCGCCCGTGGCTGTTGTTACCCGGCCTGCTCCTCATCTCCTTGCTGTTGTTACCCGGCCTGCTCCTCATCTCCATGCTGTTGTTACCCGGCCTGCTTCTCATCTCCTTGCTGTTGTTACCCGGCCTGCCTGCTCCTCATCTCCTTGCTGTTGTTACCCGGCCTGCTCCTCATCTCCTTGCTGTTGTTACCCGTCTTGCCTGCTCCTCATCTCCTTGCTGTTGTTACCCGGCCTGCTCCTCATCTCCTTGCTGTTGTTACCCGGCCTGCTCCTCATCTCCTTGCTGTTGTTACCCGGCCTGCTCCTCATCTCCATGCTGTTGTTACCCGGCCTGCCTGCTCCTCATCTCCATGCTGTTGTTACCCGGCCTGCCTGCTCCTCATCTCCATGCTGTTGTTACCCGGCCTGCCTGCTCCTCATCTCCATGCTGTTGTTACCCGGCCTGCCTGCTCCTCATCTCCTTGCTGTTGTTACCCGGCCTGCTCCTCATCTCCATGCTGTTGTTACCCGTCTTGCCTGCTCCTCATCTCCTTGCTGTTGTTACCCGGCCTGCTCCTCATCTCCTTGCTGTTGTTACCCGGCCTGCCTGCTCCTCATCTCCTTGCTGTTGTTACCCGGCCTGCTCCTCATCTCCTTGCTGTTGTTACCCGGCCTGCCTGCTCCTCATCTCCTTGCTGTTGTTACCCGGCCTGCTCCTCATCTCCATGCTGTTGTTACCCGGCCTGCTCCTCATCTCCTTGCTGTTGTTACCCGGCCTGCTCCTCATCTCCTTGCTGTTGTTACCCGGCCTGCTCCTCATCTCCTTGCTGTTGTTACCCGGCCTGCCTGCTTCTCATCTCCTTGCTTGCTTGCTTCACTAAGTGATTCACTCAGCGCTGCGTCTACGTGCCCCAGAGCTTGTTTCTTCATATCGCTTGGGAAAAAAATAGGGCAAAGGAAACAAGAGGATCAAACCGGATCATCGCTTTGCGAGACAAACACGCCGGGGCTGAACGAGAGTTCTAGAGGCTTGTATAGGGCTGGTAAATTACAGTGAATAAAACAAACAAACAAACAAACACACAAAAAGAAACTGGTATAAGATTGTAATCAGCACGACGATGACGATAGATCAGTGATGGCCTGTCTATCCCCCTTCACATGTAGGCTACAGAAAATGCAGCGCAACAACATGCAACAGTCCACCAATGTAATATGATGCATTATGTGCAGCAGCGTACAACATAGAACATAGCCATACAATACACTATCCTGCAGAAGCTAACCACAGTAACTACACAAACAGTGAAACTGAGACAAATTAAGTTATTTGACTATCCAGTTATTGTGTATAGTTACTGCAATTCTTTACACCCTTTTCTCTAAAAAAAGAGCAAGATTTAACTCTGAAACGTTGTCACAAGATAAAAGAGATAATGAGAAGTAAAATTTAAATGTAACAACATTTAAAAATAAAATTTAGTTACAGTACTATGTTAGCTTCTGCAGGGCAGTATAGTACACGCTAAACAAACCCACATCTAGGGGTCAAAGGTTAGGTCAACCAAGAGACGCCAGGTCTGTGTAATCAGGCCCTTAAATCAACGACACAGGATTAACTGCGGTGCTGTGTGTCTTGACTGTGAAGTGGTCAACATCCAGGCTACTAGGGGTGGACGGTATAAACGGTATACGGTATAAACGGTATTAATTTGCTCTACGGTATGGATTTTGACTATACCGTTTAACCGGTAGAGCAGCTCTAAAATAGCAATGACGTCATGTAACCACAGCGCGACTATTTCAATCGCATTTGCCCCTAAAAATAGATAGAATTAGTCATAGATAATAGATATGTGCAAACTGGAAAAAGTTATTTAGGAGGCTTCGCGCAGTGGGCGTGTCAACACGCAATTGTCATTTCATAATAAACACATATCACCGCGGCGCACAGCAAGTTTCAATTTCAGTTCCTGCCATTTTTAACCAGTGGAGAAAGGTAAGATATTTCCCTATCGTTTTTCTTATATGAATTATTCTACGTTAATAAAACATACCTGGTGATCAACTACAGTTTGCTGTAAACATTACGATATGTGTGTAGTGTTATGATAACGACGGCAGCAGCGGGAGCCGGGAGGAAGGCGTGCAGCAGTGGATTTGCGAATAGCATGCAGCTGCAGAGCCGCAGAGCCAGTGGCTCTTTCAGGTCTGGTCACAGGCCCGTCAAACAGCGCCCCCCCACCCTTGCGCCGTTCTGACCCCCATCGTCTCTAAGCATTTTGTGTGTCAATTTGTTGACACATGTGTCAATTTGTTGACACATGTGTCAATTTGTTGACACATGTGTCAATTTGTTGACACAATTGTCAATTCTTAAAGCTGAGGATGAGTGGCACCTTTGTCTCAATTCTTATTCAATTCAATTTGCTCTGCGGCTCTGCAGCTACATATGCTTCTAGCAAAATCCAGCCCCGCTGTTTGCAATGGGAGCAGGAGTCTCGACTCGGGACTTATTTTATTTGGAATATAATGACTTTATACGCAAAAGTAGCCTAGTTTTAAGTTAAAATATTATAAATCTACATGCCTTGAGGATGTCATTCTTTATATTATAGCCTGCCTATCAGGCAAAAAAAATTATTCTAACAGAAACACTGATACCGTGATATATACCGTTACCGTCTATGCTTCAAATTATACCGTGATATAAATTTTAGACCATACCGTCCACCCCTACAGGCTACTGCTGGATGCTACTTGCTCCATAATGGTGGAATGAACTCCCCACCACAGTTAGGACAGCCGAACTTCCCACCACAGTTAGGACAGCCGAACTTCCCACCACAGTTAGGACAGCCGAATCCCCAACAATCTCTCGCTGTCGACTAAAAAACACACATCTTCAATCAATATCTGAAATGGAAAAAAAACATACTTACTGTCCTATACTACCATGCACTCCTCCTACTATACTAATATGTCTTACTGTATGTCTATGCACTCAATACTGCAGCACCCACGTTTCAGCACTGTTTGATCATTGTTACTCAGCTGAAAGAGTTGTACCCTTCCTGCTGACTTGTCGTACAGAACTTGTAATTCACTTTGGATAAAAGCGTTCCGCTAAATGACAAAATGTAAATGTAAGGATACAATCAAAACCAAAATCTTGTGATCCCACGACTAACCTGACCCATAATCCTCCTTTGTCAATAAAAAAAAACATTTATATCTCGTTACAAAATTATAATAAATCCATAGCGCTGAACGATATTTATTCTCCTGTATTGTTTCTGCACATTCAAAACATATCACAAGTGTTGTGGGTTGTTTTTTCTAGAATCATGTACATATCAACAACAAATCTTGATAGTCAAAATCACAAGAAATCACATCTTTAAAGATTAGGTTACTCTGACCCGTCTCATATTGTGCACGACAGTTACTGCAGAGAAGACAATATTTTGGGGAGGGGGTTGTCTTTCATAATAGCTATGATTTTTGAGGGGGACAAATTTACCTCTTCTCAATATTGAGGGGGACAAATGTACCCTTCAACCCCCCCCCCCCCCCCCTAGAACTACGCCTATGGGTTCAGCGACTGTGTTTGTTTGACGAGGAGTTGTAGGAAGTGGGGGTTGGGGGCACCCTTGTAATCAGGTTTTTAAATAAACAGGATTAAACCAGATCAGAATGCTCCCCGGCACCTCCCCCTTTCCCTCCTACCACAACAGCAGAGGAGACAGTGGGGGAGAGTCAGTGACCCTTAAATGTCT